>NC_083869.1:45485075-45788106 GCF_032452875.1 Bos javanicus | reverse complement strand
TGTGTGTGCTAAGTTGCTTCAGCCATGTCCGATTCTTTGCAACCCTATCGACTATAGCCCTTCAGGCTCCTCTGTCCATGTGGATTCTCCAGGCAAGTGTACTGGAGTGTATTGCTGTGCCTTCCTCCAGGATATCTTCCCAATCCAGGGAGCAAACCCACGTCTCTTACATCTCCTGGATTGGCAGATGTGTTTTTTACCACCAGCGCCACCTGAGAAGCCCCATCTTACATATGTGTAAATTTTTATACATATGTATAAAAAATCATGTAGAATGATTGCCTATATGCTTTGGGATCAGATTAAAACCCACTTGAAGGGTCCATTTGGAGGGTCAACTGGTCCATGGACTGTGAGAGTCTTTTTTTTTTTTTTTTATTCTTCCAATTTTATTTTATTTTTAAACTTTACATAATTGTATTAGTTTTGCCAAATATCAAAATGAATCCGCCACAGGTATACATGTGTTCCCCATCCCGAACCCTCCTCCCTCCTCCCTCCCCATACCATCCCTCTGGGCCGTCCCAGTGCACCAGCCCCAAGCATCCAGCATCATGCATCGAACCTGGACTGACAACTCGTTTCCTACATGATATTTTACATGTTTCATTGCCATTCTCCCACATCTTCCCACCCTCTCCCTCTCCCACAGAGTCCATAAGACTGTTCTATACATCAGTGTCTCTTTTGCTGTCTCGTACACCGGGTTATTGTTACCATCTTTCTAAATTCCATATATATGCGTTAGTATACTGTATTTATGTTTTTCCTTCTGGCTTACTTCACTCTGTATAATAGGCTCCAGTTTCATCCACCTCATTAGAACTGATTCAAATGTATTCTTTTTAATGGCTGAGTAATACTCCATTGTGTATATGTACCACAGCTTTCTTATCCATTCATCTGCTGATGGACATCTAGGTTGCTTCCACGTCTTGGCTATTATAAACAGTGCTGCGATGAACATTGGGGTACACGTGTCTCTTTCCCTTCTGGTTTCCTCAGTGTGTATGCCCAGCAGTGGGGTTGCTGGATCTTGATTTAGCCACAGTTTCAGGCTTATTTCTGTTGTCTCACCAGTGAGGGTAGCAGTCATTGAATTCTAGCCAGCCAGTCTTATCACTTCCTTTGATCTCCATTTACCCAGGTATAATGTAAATAAAAATAAATTAAAATGATACTTCTCCTATCCCAGCCTTATGAGAAACAACACCATTGGTAATTTTAGAGGGAGGGGGGTTTGATTAGAATAGACCCATATTTAAATTATCATCTAAAAGATTTTATCACCATCTAATTGTGGGTAACCCTTCAAGGGGGTAACACATACAAAAAAAGCAGAGATCTGGGGTCTGCTCTCTAGAAACTTACTATTTACTACTCTTTCTGTGGTCTCTCACAAACTATTATTTCTCTACCTTCCCTCAACCTGTTTTGTGTCATTGCTGCTGCTGCTAAGTCGCTTCAGTCGTGTCCAACTCTGTGGGACCCCATAGATGGCAGACCACCAGGCTCCCCCATCCCTGGGATTCTCCAGGCAATAACACTGGAGTGAGTTGCCATTGCCTTCTCCAATGATGAAAGTGAAAAGTGAAAGTGAAGTTGCTCAGTCGTGTCCAACTCTTAGCGACCTCATGGACTGCAGCCTGGAAATCCAACCCAACTTTTCTCTTGCAGGATGTCAAGAGATGCCAAGGAAATTGTCAACATTCTATCCAGAAACTATTTTCTTCCCACCTTGGCAGGACTTCAGAATATGACAAAAGCAGCCATGATAGGAAAGGGCCACCTGACAAGTTTTGGTCCTTTTGGTTGACAGTTTCATTTTTGGATAAGTTTTATTTTTGCATCTTGCTTTGCCAACCACATTCTGAACCACACAGCTGGAAATTTTACTTCAATAAATCTAGATGATTCTTTAAGCATTGTTATTGTTGTTTAGCTGTTAAGTTGTGTCTGACTCTTTTGCGATCCCATGGAACTGTGGGCCACCAGGGTGCTCTGATCACGGGATTTCACAGGCTAGAATACTGGAGTGTGTTGCCATTTCCTTCTCCGGGATCTTTAAGCATAGAGGTAAACTATTTCTTTTCCTCCAGTCACCTATTTCCAAATTAAGTCAACATTATAGGGGAATTCTCTGGCAGTCCAGTGGTTGGGACTGCACTTTCACTGCAGAAGGTGTGGGTTCAATCTCTGGTGGAGGAACTAAGATTCTGCAAGCTGTGTGGCAAGGCCAAAAAAAGGTCAACGTTATAGGTATTTTCCATCATCTTCCATTTAAAACTGTGGACAAAATGAGTAATTCTTGCCTAAGGTGCGTTTAACAGACCCTGGGGTGAGCATTTGGGGAGTTTCACATAGAAAAATAGCTTGGTATGAGAAGGAAAGATGGCACTTTCATTATCCATTTTTATGGACTTAAAGACTGGATTTGAATTGCTGAATTCTGTGCTTTAGGACAGCTCGGCTGTTACTGCTCTTTTGCTCCTGAAATTAATTGGTTCTACTATATGTATCCCATCTTATCTAGAGACACACACACTGTAGAACTTATGCCTTTATTAAGAAAACGTGTGACTCCTGTATGATGATCTTTTATCTAGTTTGTTTCAGTTTTTCTATTTCATATTCAGTGTTCTCATTTCATTTAGCTTATGCTTTTCAATTTCTCCATCTCTTCTTTTTTTAAATGTTCTTTCTCAAGCCTTTATCAAGCATAGTAGAAAGCTTTTGTATACATATATATAAATATATATATTATATGTATAATATATATTATAAAATTTATGAATTTTTGCCTAACTAAAAAATTTATGAGATCAAATTGCCAACATCTGTTGGATCATTGAAAAAGCAAGATAATTCCAGAAAAACATCTACTTCTGCTTTATTGACTATGCCAAGGCCTTTGACTGTGTGGATCACAATAAACTGTGGAAGATTCTTCAAGAGATGGGAATACCAGACCACCTGACCTGCTTCCTGATAAATCTGTATGCAGGTCAGGAAGCAACAGTTAGAACTGGGCATGGAACAACAGACAGGTTCCACATTAGGAAAGGAGTACTTCAAGGTTGTATATTGTCACCCTGCTTATTTAACTTATATGCAGAGTACATCATGAGAAATGTTGGACGGGATAAGCACAAGCTGGAACCAAGATTGCTGGGAGAAATATCAATAACCTCAGCTATGCAGATGACACCACCCTTATGGCAGAAAGTGAAGATCAAAGAGCCTCTTGATAAAAGTGAAATAGGAGAGTGAAGAAGTTGGCATAAAATTCAACATTCAGAAAACTAAGATCATGGCATCTGGTCCCATCACTTCATGGCAAATAGATGGAGAAACAGTGGAAACAGTGGCAGACTTTATTTTTGGGGATTCTAAAATCATTGCAGATAGTGACTGCAGCCATGAAATTAAAAAAGACGCTTGCTCCTTGGAAGAAAAGTTATGACCAACCTAGACAGTGTATTAAAAAGCAGAGACATTACTTTGCCAACAAAGGTCCATCTAGTCAAAGCTATGGTTTTTCCAGTAGTCATGTATGGATGTGAGAACTGGACTATAAAGAAAGCTGAGTGCCAAAGAATTGATGCTTTTGAACTGTGGTATTGGAGAAGACTCTTGAGAGTCCCTTGGACAGCAAGACATCAAGCCAGTCTATCCTAAAGGAAATCAGCACTGAATATTCATTGGAAGGAATGATGCTGAAGCTGAAACTCCAATACTTTGGCCACCTGATGTGAAGAACTGACTCATTGGAAAAGACCCTGATGCTGGGAAAGATTGAAGGCAGGAGGAGAAGGGGACGACAGAGGATAAGATGGTTGGATGGCATCACTGACTCAACGGACATTAGTTTGAGTAAACTCCAGGAGTTGGTGATGGACAGAGAGGCCTGGCGTGCTGCAGTCCATGAGGTTGCAAACAGTATGACACGATTGAGAGACTGAACTGAACTGAACTTAAAAAATTTATGACATTTTGATTCTACTTGTTTGACTTAGTATGAATAGAATGCTAGACTTCTAATTAAAGAAAAATAGATGCGCAACAAGTAACAAAGGTTTACTGTACAGCACGGGGAACCATAGCCAATATTTTATAATAACCCCTGATTGAGAATAATTTCAAAAATAACATATGTGTATTACTGAATCACCTTGCTGTGGACCTGAAACATTGTAAGTCAGTGACACTTCAATAAAATACATACATTAAGAAAAAAAGAAAATGTGTCACTCTTTTTAATATTGATATTAAGAAAGTAATACCCTCCAGCTTCTGTACAAGAGACCAGGAGAACATTCGAGACTTCTCCCTTTTAATCTTGGGGAAAAAGAGAGTTTGCATTTGGGGGAGAATGAGGCACGTGGCTTTTACCGACAGAATTGGACTTGTCATTGTTCTCCATCCAGTTTCAGAGGAAAAAATAGTAACCATTTGCAATGTGATCTCTTCTTTTTTGTCCTCCAATGCTTCTCAGAATCTCTTTGCAATTTAGGATGTAAGCAGAGGACTTCAATAACAGTAACATCGACAGAGAGAGAAGGCTGTTTATACGTCCCCAATGTTACTTATCACTCTGAATTGTGGTTGTATTTATCTTTGTCTTTCTCACCCATTGGACTGGCATTCACAAGGACAAGGTCTAATTCATCCTTCTCTATGCCTAGCACAGAACTCAGTTTCTGACTCATGGAGAATACTGGAAAAGTATTTGCTGACTACATCAGTGACTGGCTTCACAAAAGCAAAGGGCGTCCCTTACACAATGATCTCATTGTATAATGTTTCACCTTGGGAAAAGCTCTGTTGCATTGGCCAGTGGTGCCACATCAGGACTTGTAAGAAACCAAGTTCTCCATTTCCATCAAATGATTGATTCACAGTAACTGGTCCTCCTCATGCAATATTCTGCTCACCCATGAAGGTCTGGGAGAACAGCACTCAGGAGGCCCACTCGTCTATGCCATCAGCCTCCTTCTAGAGACCTCAAACAAGTCCCTTATTGCAGCTGGGTTTCCAGTCTCTGGTTTGTAGTCCACAGGAGCTGGCCACAGGAAATGCTAAGCTGGAGTGCACAGATTCATGGATGACTACCACAGCAAGCCTGTAAGCTTCCTGAGATTTGTGTGTGATGTGTTATGGTTGTATGGATGTGTACATGCTAAGTCATTTCAGTCATGTCCGACTCTGTGTGGCCCTATAGACTATAGCCTTCCAGGCTGCTCTGTCCACAGGATTTCCCAGACAAGAATACTGAAGTGCAATGCCATGCCTTCCTTATATGGATGTGTACACCTGTGCATTTTTTTTTTTGAGCAAAAGTGTTGATAGCTTTCATCAAGTTTTCTAAAAAAAAAAGCTTCTAAAAAAAGGTTAAAATAAAATAAATTTTTTAAAAAGTAAGAAGTATTTGCCGGGCAGTCCAGAGGTTAAGACTTTGCCTTCCAATGCAGAAGGCATAGGTTCAATTCCTGGTTGGGAAACTGAGATCTTGCATGCTGTGCAATGTGACCAAAAATCTTTTTTTTTTTTTTTAAAGTGTTAAAATAGACTCCTGCTGGGGTGGGGGTGGGGTGGGGCAGGGGAGGGGAATAAATACCAAAAAAAAAAAAAAATATTAAGAAACTTCTAAAACTCCTCGAGCCACAGTGCTTCCCAACCAGCCCCAATTGCTCCTCTGCCCCTAATCATTCACTGCCTCTTGACACTTTAGCTATCTACCTGTGTTCAGGCTAAACTTCATCTTCATTGTTTGAATCTGAAGCTTGGCCTTTGACTTCTCCAATTTTCCACAAAAACATTTTTTGGGAAAATTGTGATTGAAAATTTTTGTAGGTTTATTTTATCCCAGACATTGACTATTTCACCTCACAAGACATCTCCATGTCTTCCAGGATCAGGCTATAAATATCATCTACCCAAAAGGAGCTCCAAGGATAGTAGAGGGACCATTTGCTAAGACTGTCCATGTAAGAAGCCAGTGGGGTGAGACACTGGTCCAGGAACATTGGGAGATACCAAGTGAAGAAAGGGGAGATTTTTAACACTCATTAGGAATGGCTAGGCAATTCCTAAAAGGAGTAATTTGGGTCTGTAGTAGCAACTCAATGAGCAAAGGCCATGGCCTCATTATTTAAAGGAGTCAATTGCGGGACTTCCTGGGTGGTCCATTGGTTAAGTATCCACCTTCCAATGCATGGGACTTGAGTTTGATCCCTGGTTGGGGAACTAAGCTTCCATATGCTGCAGAGCTACTAAGTCCACGTCACAACTATTAATAGAGAGCTAGAGTGCTACAACTACTGAGAAAAATAAATTTAAAAATTAAGGAGGCAAATGTGAGGGGTAAAGGAAGAAGAGAGTTTAGTTAACATGCCTGTATCAGTTTCTGATCACTTCTATAACAAATTACCACAGACTTAGTGGCTTAAAACAACGTAGACTTATTTTCTTATAGTTCTTATGGTGAGCCATCTGCAACAGGTCCTCAGGATGTCATTCCTTCTGGAGACTCCAGGGAAGAATCCCTTTCCTTGGTCTTTCCAGGTTCCAGAGGCCAACTACATCCCTTGGCTAATGCCCCCTTCCTCTGTCTTTAAGGCTATCAGCTCAGAATCTTCAGATCTCTCTGTCCCTCTGCTGAGTGTCTTGCCATGTTGCTACTGTCTGACTCTGATTCCTCCTGTGTCCTTCTTACAAGTATGATTACATGGGGGCACAACTGGATAATCTAGAATAATCTCCCCATCTCAAGATCTTTAACTGATCACAAATGCAAAGTCCCTTTGTGTGCATGAGTGCATTCGTGCTGTATGCTCAGTCGTGTACGACTCCTTGACACTGTGGACTGTAGCCCACCAGGCTTCTCTGTTCATGGGATTTTCCAGGCAAGATTATTGGAGTGGGTTGCCATTTCCTGGTTCAGGGGATTTTCTCGACCCAGCAATCTAAACCCACCTCTCCTGGGCCTCCTGCAGGTGGATTCTTTACTCCTGAGCCACCTGGGAAGCCCGAAGTCCTTCTGGTAAGTAAGCACCCGAAGTCCAAATAAGGTAACACAGTTACTGGAGCTTAGGAAGAAGACTTGGTTGGGGAGCCATTATTCAGTCCACCACTTTACCTTATGTTTGCTTACATCTACTTATCTTTTATTATGCTATAGTTTTGTAGGAAGTCATATTCATGGGTATTATGTGCAGCAAAAGCAGAAAGGGATATTACATAGCTAAGAACAAGAACAAGCAGTAACGAAAGAGGGAATAACTTTGTGCCCAGAGCTGAAGGGAACCTAAAATTTTTAACAAGCTGCCCCTCCGGGAACCTAAGGAATGAAGAAGCTTCCTCTCACCAGCAATTTGCCACATCTTCCCCATCTACACCATTCATGTGGAAGACTGGAAAATGGAGGATTTTAAAATAATAATCATAGTATTATATATTGTATTAATATTATAATACAGTTTACCTTTGAACAATGTAGACCTTGGAGCTCCCATCCTTACTAGTTGAAAATTCAAATGCAACTCAGAGCCAACATAGCTCTGGACATCCATGTTTCCTCTATATCCATGGTTCCATATTCTTGGATTCAACTAACCATGGATTATGTAGTAATGTAGTCTCCTATTGGGCTTTTAACCTAGCACGAAAATCTAAAGTCCTTATACAAATAGGATGGTGATGACGGGCAACCATCATTTACACTCACACTGCTCTTCCATAGTCACCATTTATGGATATCACCCATTAGGATGCATTTGCAAACTTCTTTTGCACCATCATACCATAGCATTCTAAAGATGGTGTAACATGTCACTTTTGCATTGGTGGTGGTTTTTGTTCAGTCACTAAGTTGTGTCTGACTCTTTGCAGCCCCACAGACTGAAGCATGCCAGGCTTCCCTCTCCTTCACTATCTCCCGGAGTTTGCTTAACCTCATGTCCATTGAGTTGGTGATGCTACCTAACCATCTCACCCTCCGCTGCCCCTTCTCCTTTTGCCTTCAGTCTTTTCCAGCATCAGGGTCTTTTCCAAAGAGTCGGTTCTTCGCATCAGGTGGCTAAAGTGTTGGAGCTTCAGCATCAGTCCTTCCAAAGAATATTCAGGGTTGATTTCCTTTATGATTGACTGGTTTGATCTCCTTAGGAGTCTCCAAGGGACTCTCAAGAGTCTTCTGCAGCACTGCAATTTGAAGGCATCAATTCTTCAGCGTATCGCATTGGTACCTGTCTACATATAGGAATGTTTTCCATCAGCCAGTATCTAAGACTCAGTTAATGTCCACAGAGGTCACACCTGGACATGGTGCATTGTGGTTTGTTCATGACTGTCTCTCTCAAATCAATTATAAATTCCCTGGGACAGAGATTTTGTTTTGGGAATAATTATGTGTCAAGCCTAGTAAAGTGGCAGGCACATAGTAGGCAGTCAGTAAATATGTGCTTGATGGAAGGACAAAAATAAAAGCTAGATTTAGAACAGAATGCTAATGTCAAAATAGCCCATCAAAAAGGACATGGAACGCTAAGAGTTTCAGGAGTCTTAAGGATGAGTTGATTCTTTTTTTATTCCAATAAAAAATAATTCCCTGGGTTATTTCTAAATCTGCATTTAAGGCACATTCCTTACAAGGTGAGAATCTTCTAAGCAACTATTCCTATTGCTGGGAAAGATTAATAGAAGTGAGACACAAAGTCTTACTCAGAGTTTGAAAATCACCTTTTAGCATTTAAAGAGGCATTAATCATGATCATTAATCAATAGAAAGGAATGTTCACAGAATGCTTAGAATAAATGTTTGCTGAAGCAAAAATTCAGAGGAGGAAAGGAAAGCATACATGCCTAGGGCTGAAGACCAACTTTTTTCTTTTCTGTTGAACAAATTAAAGCCACTGGAAAAGAACAATTCACCAGAGGGAAACATTACTGTACAGCCCATAAAATACTGCCAAGGTCAGCAGAAACTCAACTGTTGGGTTTTTTCTCCTGTGTCGGTCATTGTTGAGAAACGAGTTTCTTGCAAGCCCAATTTAGATGTTATGCCTAAGAAGTTACTCAACACCAAGGATTAGGAAAGTCTTTTTATTCCCTTTACTACATGCCGACAAGAATGAGTTACAGATATTTTTGGTAATTCTGGGCTTTTTAAAAAATTTTATGAGACTATCCCATACTGTCAATGTTCTTTCATTTGTTCGGTCGTGCTTGTTAGATCCTTGGTTTCTGAGAATTATTCTCAAGCAAGTCACTACATCTCAGATTTCTAAAGCCTTTCATAGAGATGTGGATGGACCTAGAGTCTGTCATACAGAGTGAAGTCAGGAAGAGAAAAACAAATATTTTAATATTAATGCATATATATGTAGAATCTAGAACAATGGTACAGATGAACCTGTTTGCAGGGCAGGAATAGAGACAGATGTAGAGAAGGGACATGTGGACACAGGGGAGGAAGGGGAGAGTGGCACAAATTGGGAGATTAGGATTGACATATATACACTATCACGTGTAAAATAGCTAGCTAGTGGAAAATGCTGTCTAACACAGGGAGCTCAGCTCGGTGCTCTATGCTGACCTGGCAGGGGTGGGGAGCGGGGGACAGATGGGGGGAGGGAGGCCCAAGAAGCAGGGGATATATGTATATACACAGCTGATTCATTGTACAGCAGAAACTTAATACATTATAAATAAATTATATTCCACTTTTTTAAAAAGCCACAAGGATGTAGTTTTTATATGAAGTGACTTAACTGTGTAGAAATAGCTGAATTTTCCTAAATAGCTGTGAGGTACCCACATGTCCATATCTCTGGACATTTTTGTGAAACTTGCATGTAAGAGTCTCAGCTAAAAGACTGGGTTCATGGGCCACCATGTTTCTCTTGATCCTAAGCTTTTTCATGCTGAGGTTACAACTTTCAGGTCACTGAAGAAGCCTGAATTGTGCTGTTCTGTGTTACTTAGAGATGCTGCTACCATAAATAAGGCCTTTTTTTTTTTTTTTGCTGTTTTCTTTAATTGTTGCAATAGCTGAATCTGGGGTCATCTGCACAACAGGCCTCTGTGAACAAGAGCACACCTTGCAAGGTGGATGCCGGATTAGGAATTGAGGCTTGGGGCTACAGAGGCCACAGAAACAAACTAGCCCTATTATCAGAATTAACTTGGGACCTGAGACTGTATCATACTGTTATTACTGAAGGGTTGAAGGAAATCCCCACATTTTCTATGAATTAATCCTAGGCACTATGGTGGCTCTTTCTGTTTATGATCAAATTACTTATTTTAATTACACTCCACTTCCTTCTTGAGACTTGAAATCATCATGAAAAACTTTTATATACACAGATGTATCTTCCCCCAAGAAATTCCAACTTCTGCCAAGAAGCAAATAATTCCAAGGCCTACCCATCCAGGAAATGTGAGGCCAGATTCTGTAATCAACTCTATTAAAGAAAAATAAACAGCTAAATCAGGAAGTAGGTAATGAAAGGCAGCTCACATTTTGACAAAGACATGGTTACTTTTTTATTTGAAGAAACAAAAAAAAGTATGTTTTAATAAATACTGCAGAAACATTGACCAAACAAACATACAAAGTGACTTCAACATTTAAAAAACTGCAACGAAAGTTCTGCTTTATAACAGTTATAACTTATTTTCTTTTTACAATATTTAAATACAGAAAGCACTTGCCAGCTATTTTGTAATACTGCCCAAAGCATAATGCTGCATTAATCAGAGCATATCATGTTGGTAAAACGTCTGTATTTCTTGGGGAAAATGACTGGAATGGTATTTTCTTGCAGAGACAAAACAAAGTGCTTGTAAGACACAGACTGAGTGTTGTAATTACCTTAATCTCCTCTCCTGCCACAACTGAATGGGAGCACAGCTTCAACACTTCAAAAATGAAGCTTTATCATCGGAAAGAAAGCTCGTTTTCAACAAGCGCCAACAATAAAAAGGTCGGATCTGGTTTCTTCTCTGAAAGAAGCTCTAAAAGCAACTGGTCAAAAAATATCTGTAAACTATTTTAAAGGCTGATTATTTTATGTAATAGTGATCAAGTATGGAACACGGCCTTGGCAGAATCTGATTGAGGTTTAGCAATCACTCTCTAGAATAGTGTAGGACTGACATTATATAATTTTCCTCTAAAGATTCTCAAAAGCATGGAACAGAGGGCCACTCTTATCATGTTCATTGAAAGATGTTGAAATAAGCCAACCGATTATCAAATGTTGCCAACTTTTGGAACTTCATCCCAAAATAGGCCTTTTGCTTAGTACTTTTGGTTTCTTATCCAGACAACTTAACTCACAAACTGTGCTTTCTGCTACTATCCTTCATTCGTTATCTCGTCAGGTGAAAATATCAATAGTACCTACATTTTTTTCCCCCTTGGATCATTCTATGACGTCATACCAAGACACCTTTTATTTGACTTTGCATTTTTATCAACGATGGCAAAAAAAAAAAAAAAAAAATCACACACCCTCTTTTCTAAACAGCACACAAAAATATCACATTGAGCAATTTACCACTTTTTAATGACAATCACAAGGATGAACAGAACCATCAGACTGAATAAAAATGGACACTTTTCTTCTAGTTGACCTATTCAATCTTTGTAGTGCTGGTCTGCGCACTTTGCAACACTGCAAAAGCCTTCCTTGAGAACCATCTCGCTCAACTATCTTCAGGACAGCAAGATTTCAAAGCCTCACCAACTTTTCCTCTGGATATCCCGTGGGTCCTGATACAATTTCCATTTTAATGATGAGCTAGGAGAAAATTAGATCACATCCTCTAGAAAACTAAACGCTAAGGTCACAGTGCCAGTTCCCCAATGAGGATGGTATATTAATATATACTTTTTTGTAAAGGAGATTAAAACACTTAAAAATTAAATCAAAGTAGAGATCCGTGAATAGATTCTAACAAAGAAAACAAACACGCAAGCACCATTCAGAGTGTGATTTTTCTTCTTGGAGGTACTTGCATTTCTCTTCTTCAACCTCTAGCCCATCTGAATCTCTCTTTTTTGGCATATTTTTCAAGTCACATTTCAAAACTCTTCAATGAACTCACTTCCCACCACTTGTTCTACATGCCAAATCTAAGGACAGGTTCCTTCCAAATGCCTCCTAAGCCTCCAGAACACGTGACTTTGGCTGTGCACTTTGTTCAGACTTCACCTTTCTGTTTTGTTGGTGGTGGTTTTTACACTTAATTTCCTTGTCCTCATAAAAAAATAACCGAAGATTCACATCACAGTACAACTCTTGGCTTTGTCCTTTCGTAAGTCTGTAGCCACTGCCGAGAGTTCTGGTCTGCTGGGCATATGTGAAATCCGCTTTGTCGCCCTCTGCGATTTGTTCCGCTTAACGTTTTTATTTGTCTTGTTTACACATGCCAAAGTGGCCACGTGAAAAATGTCTCTGACGCTATTTTCTGACTGTAAAGCTGAGCATTCAATGTAAGTAGCTGCTCCGATCTGTTTGGCCATATTTGCTCCCTGTGAAACAAAAGGGATTGTGATCAGCAATAAGTCTCTGGGGAAAGTTAGAAAGTATATTCCAATACCTCAAAATTATAATGCATCACAAAATGTTTCTAATATGTAATTGAATTTTTAACATTTTAACTGCCTTCTTTATTATTGCATAAATATTTGCAGTCAAGGACCAGTCTTAAGATGTTCAATTGTCATCACTCAGTAGGCACTGCTTGACTTCCCAGAGGTGCTAAAGGTTGGCCTAATGACACTGGGTTATCAATAAACAGCCCAATCATCAGGTAGTCAGTATGGGGTGTTGCCAGGAAGTAGAAGTTTTAGGAGGTGATTTATCTTCACTACCAACTGTAACCTAGGGTAACTAGACACTTAGATCTTCCAAGTTACAGCAGAGTATAGAATTACCCAGAGAATCTTACTGCTGGCAAAGAGTGAAAAAGCTAAAGATCATGGATGTAAATGCTGCATTTTTCACACAGCTCTGGTAGTCATCTGGCTCTTCCATCCTATTTCACCACCTCATGGGGAACTCAACTTTTCTTTTCTTGAGTGTAAATGGCACTCATGGAGTAGGAAACAGCAACCCACTCCAGTATTCTTGCCAGGAAAATTTCTGGCAAAATTTCTGAGCCTGGTGTACAGTCCATAGGGTCACAAAGAGTCAGACATGACTGAGCAACTGAGCAAATGGCACTCAAGGCTAATAGGCTGTACAAAAAGCAGCCATAAGAGAATTTAGAATCAGTTTTGAAACTTAAATGATTAAGGGCCAAAACAAATTGAGGAAAGGAATAATACTGTTACACATCTATAATTTAGGAGACATAAAATATGTAATTTTTAAATGTGGACCAGACAACAAGGGAACCCAAGAAGAGCATGTCTACATCAAAATAACTTATTTAAATAGCCAGAATTGTGTTAACTAGAATGAAAGACAAAGAAGACCACAGTATGATTGGTCAAACAATGAATAAATAGAAATCTAGCTATTTCAACAGGAACTGTCTTTAGAATTTGTTTGGAAGTTTTAAGAGAATGAACTTTAAAACTAATCCTCCTTCTTCCTAAATACTTGGGAGAAATGCCTGCAGGAATGATGAAACTCTAAAAGACGTTTTTTGGGGGGGGTGCTCTATTTTACTGACAATGGCCTTTTGTAGTATTTTATTATGTTGCTGAATGTAAAATAAGATTAACTCTCTTTAAGAGTATTACTGATTTTGACCACATTCTCTCTTAAATCTATTTAACTTTAAAGCCAGTGAGAGTTGCAGAGAAATACAAAGGGTTGAATATGAGCCACTGTTTCTGCCCTCAAGTAATCAAGTATCACATGATTCTTCTGCTGAATGACAGAACATTTTAAAGGGTTTTCTCTCAAATTTGCCTTATGTATACATGTACACATATGAATCCTTACACAGTCAATTGCTCAATGTTGGAAAGCTTTTTGAGAAACTCACAATCAAAATATCACCATAATTTTGGCCCAACCTTGTCCCGGATCACTCTGATGCTCACTGGGCAGTTTTTACATTAATCTGAGCAATGGACTGCCAGGAAGGGGCCTGGATATTTGCTGTGAAGCCAGAGGCACAGACACACCAGCCTCTTCCACCTCTGTTTATAGATGGGCACAATCTGGACACAGGGAGCTCATTCTCCATCTCAGGAGAGGGACTTGCACTTGGTGGTGACCCTTGGTTGACCCTGTAGAAAAGTAGCTACTTTTTAGTTTATTTATTACAAGTGACGTTTCATTTCTGTCACTCTTTATAATCCACATGTGCGCACTGACTATATACATACCTGGTCATAGGACACCGGGGTCTGCCTGTGATTTGAGAGCTCTACTAATGTACTGACATCGGTCCGAAGATCAGATTTGCAGCCAACCAAGAGCATTTTGGTGTTGGGACAGAACTCCTGGATTTCACCTTTCCACTATGGGGGAAAAGAAGATGAAGAATTAACAGAGTGCTGGCATCCACACAATGGAAAACAATTTCTCTACTGGCAGACACTGGAAATAGGACAGAAGGGAGGTTTAAAAGAGAGTGTCACTTCAGATGAAGGAGCAAACTTGCATTTATTTGCTGAGTAGATATTAAACATTACTGCTTTTAAGTATGGGAGAAGGCAATGGCACCCCACTCCAGTACTGTTGCCCGGAAAATCCCATGGATGAAGGAGCCTGGTAGGCTGCAGTCTGTGGGGTCGCTAAGAGTCAGACACAACCGAGTGACTTCACTTTCACTTTCCACTTTCATGCATTGGAGAAGGAAATGGCAACCCACTCCAGTGTTCTTGCCTGGAGAATCCCATGGACGGAGAAGCCTGGTGGGCTGCAGTCCATGGGGTCACACAGAGTCGGACATGACTGAAGCGACTTAGCAGCAGCAGCAGCAGCAGCAGCTTTTAAGTATGGACCCATTGTGTGTGTGCTAAGTCGCTTTAGTCGTGTCTGACTCTTTGAGTCCCTTTGGTCTATAGGCCACCAGGTTCCTCTGTCCTGGTGACAGAGGAACCAGGAGATTCTCCAGGCAAGAATACTGGAGTGGGTTGCCATGCTCTTTTCCAGGAGATTTTTTTCCAACCCAGGGATTGAACCCAAGTCTCTTAGGTCTCCTTTATTGGCAGGTGGGCTCTTCACCACTAGTGCTACCTGGGAAGCCCATGGATCCATTAGGGAACCATACTACTATCTATGAGCTTCCCCAGTGGCTTGGCAGGTAAAGAATCTGCCTGAAATACCGGAGACGTGGGTTCAATCCTTGGGTTAGGAACATCCCCTGAAGGAGGGCATGGCCACCCACTCTAGAATTCTTGTTGGAAAATCTCATGGACTAAGTAACTAAGCACGTTATTATCTGTTCTCTTTCTCTGTGACTCATTACTACTGTAAGAGACGTGTTGGGTGTTATCAGAAAGTAGCTAAGGCAATTTCTTAATTATTGAGGCATCTCTGAAAGATAAACGTGACTTAAGAAAAATTATATATTCTAACAAGTCACTATGTCCTTGGATATGTTTAGCTGGTACTTCCCAGCATGGGAAAAGTCAACACAAGCAGAGATACGCATTCACTGACCCCACCTAGAAAGACAGAGCAGTCACCCTGCATTGAAATCTCTACTGAGATTTCAGAGACTGGAGATTAGAGTTAACACAGTGGGATCTCCTGCCTTCAAGGAGCTTCCATTGGAGTGGTTGAATCAACAAAGACCATGACATTTGCAAAGGCCCATCTCCTGGGTTATCAGAGAGGCATCTGGTCCTATAGCTCGCATGCCCTCGAGTTAGTTTTATGCTACGTAAGTTATTAATTTAGTCTACCCCAGCCAGTTGTTTCATGGCCCAACAAGAACTCTAAGAACTTCCAGAAATGGCTGGCAGGGAATTCCAGTTGTCCTTTTAGAAGAACAAATGGATGAGTTTTTGTGGTTTCATTTCTTCAAGCTGGAGATGACCATCAGGATGGGAGTCAGGAGTTCAGACAGTTCATAGGACAGCTCTGGCATTGAAGAGGAGTGATCAGAGGTGCTGAGGTCAGGAATCTCTGTCTGACTCTCCCTCCCCACGTTCACAAATATGCGTTCAGTGCTCTAAATTCTGTGGTGGTTACAGAGATGATTACAATGTAGCTGTGTCTTCCAGAAAGGAATTCACAAGAGAGGAGGGTGATGAAGTCATGTCTATAATACTACATAAAAGGGACATCCTGCATGAGTAATTTAAAAGATCTCTAGAGGACACTTCTGGATCCAGAAGTGTGGGCAATAAACTCTAGTCCAAAATACACCAGGGTAGCGAAGGGAATAATACCTACTTTTCACCAAAGTCCAGGGAATGGCAACCCCTTCTATTCTTGCCTGGATAATCCCATGGATTGAGGAGGAGCCTGGTGGGCTACAATCCATGGGGTCGCAAAGAGTTGGACACGACTGAGTGACTTTCATTTCACTTTACTTCCTCCCTCCTTTCTCCCTTTTCCTCTCCTTCCTCCCTTTCCCCCCAGTATTATTTAGAGGCATCTACCATGTGTTAGATAGCCCTGGAGTAAGAACTAGAAGGTGAATCGGGAAAAAAAAAAATAAAGAATAAGATCTCTCTAGCTCTAAGTCACTCTAACCTCTTTGATATTCAAGGACTTAAAGGATTCAATTAATCTAGACAACCCATAGCAGGGGTTATCATGAGCCTTAAACCTCACACAAACGTAAAATACTTTCATTAATATCTCTAAGGCCAAGTCACTCCTCATTTGGTCTTAGCAGACAAAAGCAAAATAAAACAGAAGCAGGGTTTTTCACCATAAATTATGCATAGCCCAATACTACATCACATAAGAACTCCAGTAAATAAGCAGTCTCTTTGATCCACAGACAAGCACGAGACAAGCTGCTCTGTCGTTCTTTGCTGTGTGATGACTCTGCCTCACATCTAGCAATTGTTCACAAGCTTCGAAGGCAGGAAAGGTGTATTCCTGCTGGAATCTGACAGTCCCATCGCTTGTGTTAAGACACAAACATTACTCAACACTGAAACGAGTTAAAAAGCTAAAAAGAGGCTTTCATCTTTTAAGAAATTAGTATTTCCTTGAACTGTGTTTGTCATGTTTAGTAAAGAGATGGGGCTGGGGGGAGGGGTTGATTCACCTTAGATCCTAATTTCATCATGACACACAAGGCCAGTAGTCAAACATAAGAGGGAAAAACAAACTAATAAAAACAGACAAAATACAAGGACACTGCCGTGCTCTCAAGCACATCCTCTGATGAAGCCTGAGTGCATGGAGGAGAAGGGGGCTTTAGAAAGGCTTGACTCTGAAATGTCATGGCATTCAGACCAGGACTGAAGAGTCAACTAGAGGCTGCCCCGCACTGGCGCTTGGACAGGCATGTGCCTTCTCTAGCTATCCTGGGGCTCAGTCCTAGGTTTCTCCTCCCTCTCCTGGCCTGGCCAGGACCAGAGACCACCTGCAACACGGTCCCTTCTTCCTGACCTTCCCCGGGTTCCACACAGAGCTTCCTAGGGCCCCCTCGCCATGGACAAGAGCTTCCTAGGGTCCCCTCGCCATGGACAAACCTCCCTTACCTTTGTCTCCGGACACTAGCCATGTGATATCACTTACAACCTGAATACAACCACTGTGTTTACTAGTGTACGACAACACCCCGATCACAAGTCACCTGGTCTATTGCCTGGAAACGTAGCCCTATTTCTCCCCTATGCATTATATTTCTGTTTCTAATAAATAACATCATTACTGAAATACAGGGTTTTTTAAACTAAACAG
The DNA here is from genome assembly GCF_032452875.1 of Bos javanicus. Lineage (NCBI taxonomy): Eukaryota > Metazoa > Chordata > Mammalia > Artiodactyla > Bovidae > Bos > Bos javanicus. The sequence goes on along the minus strand of NC_083869.1, from coordinate 45,770,266 downwards.
CTATGACTGCATTCATTTCAAGCCCTGAATCGAGGTCATATATATAAACCTGAAAAGTAAGCACAGTCTACACATTAATGAAAGAAGGAAGAAAAGAAGGAAGACACACTGAACAGTAACAGAGTATTGTTATTGTGAGTTGCACCACTGCCACCCAAAGTATAACACAGAGGTTCTTAAAAAGGTATTTTGTTTCTTAAAATGAGATCAAATGTTAAGCAGGTTCATCATCAAAACTTAGGTCACATATGAGTGGAAACCCTTTTATAATGTGAGAGTGTCCTTTTCAGTGTTTTAATTGCAGAACATACAGCAGGGTATTAACTGGAGTGTGTGAGCTCCCAGTCAACCAAATGTTTCTAATTTATAATGTAGCCAGTATCGATCTGTGTCATCACTCCCTAGAACTTACCTTTTTTAGGACACTGTCTAGAGTCTCTGGCCTACTGATGTCAAAGCAAATCAGCACAGCGTCCGAGTCTGGGTAAGAGAGGGGCCGGACATTGTCATAGTAAGGAGAACCTGAGAAGAAACAAGATATACAAGTTGTCAGATGAAAATCCCCTTTGCCAGTCATGCATGAACTTTGCCCTTTTGAGCTAAATCTTTGGAGGGTCACATGGCTCACATCACCTCTAATTCTTGGAAAAGAAAGCAAACAAAAGTCCAGTAGTGTTGGGCTGGCCAAAAACTTCATTCGAGTTTTTGTGTAACAGTCATACGTGCTGTCACTCACTTGCGTCCGACTCCTTACCACCCCATGGACTGTAGCCCGCCAGGCTCCTCTGTCCATGCGATTTCCCCAGACAAGAATACTGGAGTGGGCTGCCGTATCCTCCTCCAGGAGATATTCCTGACCCAGGGGTTGAACCCAGGTCTCCTGCATTGCAGGTGGATTCTTTACCATCCATAACAGTACTATATTTCTTTCTATAACAAGGCAAGGAAGCCTCACTGTTTGACTTAAATTCAAGGGGAGGAGCCAGGATCTTTAGTGCAAAGAGTAGAGCCCGAAAGGCAGCTGGGTCAAGGGCAGAGCATCTGGGACCCAATGTCCTGAAGTGCAAATCCACCTCTACCCCTGCAGGGGAGGGGCAGGTAGCTTCAGGTCACTGCTTCTTCAATTCTTCACTCATGAAATGAAGACGACGACAGTACCTACCTTGGATTAAGTGAACCTGGGCAGTGCCCGCACTTAGTAAGAGATTAAAAAGTCGTAACTATGGATATGGCTAGGCTAAGGGCTTCCCAGGTGGCTCAGTGGTAAAGGATCTGCCTGCCAGTGCAGGAGGTTGGCAGATCCCCCAGAGTAGGAAAAGACAATCTACTCTTGTATTCTTGCCTGGAAAAATCCCATGCGTAGAGGAGCCTGGTGGACTACAGTCCATGGGGTCACAAAGAGTCGGACACGACTTAGGGACTGAGCACACACGCACATGGCTGGGCTACTGCAAGCTGAGCGCAAGTAGGAAGCACCATAACTGGAACTACTTCTTGGGAAGGAGCCCCAAATTCAAGATCATTCTGTAAGTACAATGGAGGCTGAGGGAGAGAAGAAAAGGGTAGGTTCAGCTATGCATAGAGAACCATCGTGAACCTCATCTCGCACCACCCTGTCTCCAGGTTACAATGAGCCATGACCTTTGAGCATGCTTACTTAAAACTTATCCCCAAACCCTATATAGACTCTTCCTGTTACAGAGAATGAATGTAATAACTGCCATACTGAATTCTGTCGTTTTTTTACACAGTTCCATCTCTGGGAGTAACACTTAGGATATGAGACTGAGTTAAATCTAGCCTAATTTAAATCCTAAAGCTTCAAGTTACCAGCCAATTAATTTAACCACAGAACCCTCTTCTAATTATATAGGACATTTATTCTGTTCTTTTAAGAACCCCAAACGATGCGCGATTGCATGAGGCCAATTATAAAATTAAATAACAGTTTGTCATGCTATTTATTTTGGTTTGAAAAATCATTTTCAGTATACTGACATTGCACAAGCACAACAGGAAACTCATTTTATATATATATATATATATCACTATATATATATATATAAAATTGACTCCAGCATAGAGGAAAAAACCTCTAAGCTACCAGTCTTTTTGAAACCCAATTTCATTTTGACATCACCTTCCATTTCCAGCAGAAAAACATGACATGTTGTCCCCTGATAAATCAAAACTTCAAAAGTCAAAGACAGGGAAAGAGAAAGACTAAAGAGGCATTTCAAATAATCTTTTAAATTTCTATCAAAACAAAAATCTTCAGGAGGCTGCTCTTGAGATGTCGAAGTTACTATGTGTGGTTAGGGTGCACCATTCTCTTTTCACAGGATATGGTGGGTGCCCAGTACCCACTGGTTAACCCCAGGAATGCTGTGGCCTTTTCACCAGCAGTGACAATTTCAAGCCAGGTGTGTCTACCAAGCCAGGAAGAAGGGAAATGTTCTAGGCATAAGGAAGGAAAGTGTGAATAAATACAGACCAATCAAAGCCAGAATCAGTCCTGAGTTGCAGCAGTTCCTTGCCCACATCTGGAATCAGGACCCTGATGAAGCAGAGACTGACAAAAGAAAGGTATTTTGCCAAAGTTTAAAGGCTTTACAGCTAAAAAAATAAGCAATCACGCCATTTTAAACAGTAAGACTTATTAGAATAAGGCTGTTTCTGAAAATGACACACTGCAGCTGCTGCCTTTTCAGTCACTCAAGGAAAAAAATATCTGAGGTTAAGAGAAAAATTCACAAAGACTCCATCAACTTCAACATTTTTGAAAGGACTCAGAAACGAGATGGCTTATCACTCTACACAGACACATTGGGATTTCCATATTTGTTCTGTGAAGTTCAGACTTTCTCAATCGCAGCTTCTGTTTCCGAGTCCGAAGTCTAACCTGGGCACAGTTTCTGCCATAAACATCAGGGGATCTCTTTTTCCAAACACAGAATCAGAAAATTCCATATCTTAGAGTGGGAATTCAAATACCAGCCACATACACGAGGATTTCCTCTGCTCTACCAAAGTTAGCAGGAGATGACTTGACCCCAAATCCAGAAATTCCCAGCGTTGCAACAATTCAGACTGTTAGAAGCCTAATCAGCCTTCAGAAATCTCCTTTCTTGGAAATCACTCCCACTGGGAAGAAAACTTTGTGGTTACTTTCCCGTCTCCAGCTCACCTGAGTCTCCAGTTCACCTGAACTTTGGAGGACAGAAACTTTGACTAAGGTGAAAGCAAGTAAACACTCCTAATCTCTGATCTAAGACTGTGTTACAAAACAGTGAAAATCATCTTTTCCAAACACAAATTAAGGAAAGACAGTTGGAGAATTACAAAGGTACTTAAACAGAGTAATTAAAATTCAAACTGCAAAGAAAATCCAGAGGAACGGTTTTAATTTCTAAGCTAGCACATGTCTGCAGAGACCACCCTGCCCTCCTTTCTGTGTACTGGGTTTCCCTCCCTCTCCAAGGCCACAAAGGGGATGTGGCTTTGTCTTCAGGCCTCCTTCACTGCTGGAGACACAGGCTTCCTAGAATCAAGGAAGCAGCCTCCAGGGCTTAGTGGTGGTGTTGTTTAGTCGCTCAGTTGTGTCCAACTCTTGGGACCCCATGAACTGTAGCCAGCCAGGCTCCTCTGTCCATGGGATTTCCCAGGCAAGAATACTGGAGTGGGTTGCCATTTCCTCCTCCAGGGGATCTTCTCGACTTGGGGATGGAACCCATGTCTCCTGCTTTGGCAGGCGAATTCTTTATCACTGAGCCACCTGGGAAGAAGCCCCCTGTGCTTAGTGATTGTGCCCAAATATCTAAAAAATGTAGACATTGGCCTGACTTTAAAATAAATGAAGTCTGCAACTTAAACCACATTCTTATGGAAGTTTGATTCTACTTTTGTTTTTATTGGGTTTTATATTTTGAATGAAAACACAACGTGTAAAAAATATACAGGTTAAAGTTCATGAGAAATAAACCACCTTGCTTGTTGAGGTTCTGAAGTCATTTTTAAGAGGTTTAACAAGATCTAATTAGGAATGACACTTTGATCTGTCCTATTACTTTTGCTAATGAACAGTGCTTTCAGATCAACCAAGAGTGTCCAAAGGTAGTAATAAAACTGATCTCCACATTTATTAGTTATAAGCATAATTTGCCTAACCACAAGAATAATTTGTCATTAAAAATAACAAGATCACTTATTTATTATAAGGCTTGATAAGGCAAGGTTAAAACTTTTTTTGAATGGAAAAACCCATGGTCTGCTTTTTTTCAGAGTAAAAAGGAAAACTGATACAGATTAAAAAAAAAAAAAAAAAAAAACTGTCCTGCCAGGAAGAATCTAACAATTCAGCAGCTAAGCAGAACCTTCAGGGGAAAAGAAAATATCCAGTTCAACTTGCATGTTCTTGCTCTGTGTCTAAGCACCTGGAATTCTTGCCTATAAAGCCAAACTACTGCACAAAGCAAGGAGGAAAAGCCAAGCTTAAGAGTGCACAGTGTCATCACAGGCATGAGTGGGATAACTCACCAGCCAAAAAAAAGAAGAAATGAAGAGGAATTCCAGGAATGCCCCTGTGAAGTGAGAAGCAATACAGGGAGGCAGAAGTGACCCCAGAGAAAGAAGCAGAAAGTAAGCCGATGAGACAGGAAAAGTAGCAGCCCCTCCTCCTCCATCCCATCAGAAATGTCTTAAAGCATTCTGTTAAGCCAAACAGGAAAAGATTAAGTTCTACATATTCTTTATTTTAAATAAAGAAGCATGTGAAAAACTTCCAAGGTAACTATAGAACTAAACACAGGGCAAGAAAGAACACTGAATGATTTTGTATTATGTAGAAAAGTACTGAACTTCAGGGCTTCCCTGGTGGCTTAGATGGTAAAGAATCTGCCTGCAGTGCAGGAGACCAGGGTTCAATCCCTGGGTCGGGAAGATCCCCTGGAGGAGGGAATGGCAACTCACTCCAGTATTCTTGCCTGGAGGATTTCATGGACAGAGTAACCTGGTGGGTTACAGCCCACGGGGTCACAGAGTTAGAAAGGACTGACTGAGCGACTAACACTTTCATTTTTGTGTGACTAACACTTTCATTTTCTTCTTTACCATTTCAGTTAGTCTAGGTACTGAGCTTTGCTTATTGAATAAAACTTTCTCACCAGTGAAGTAGGCTTCATGCACATGTTAGTTCTGATGCAGCATTTCTCTTATACTTTGTGTAACTTTAAGTACCTAGCACTACTCCAAGGTCCTTTCTATTTAAGCGTCAGATCATCAAAGGGAAACTTTCAGAAAATTCCACACCGTAAAGAAACAAGGACACTACATACACAAAATGTGTCCCCAAACCTCGCAAGGACCAAGCTTTGCAGGGCGAAGACTGCAATAGAGCCCTGTGAGGTTCTCTGAGTTTCGGCAGTTTGGCAAACATCAGCAAAGTTCTAAAAGGCTTCTGAATCTTCAGGTCTACCCATCCTTGTCTTCAAGATCATTAATTCTGGGCGAGAGCAGTCTTTCCAGCCCAAGAATAGTCACAAAGTGCCTCACCCAGAAACTACTTTTGCAGATACATACCTGTCTGCTTAAGTCATCTCTTCACAAAGATAGAACACACCATATATGTACATAATTAAATGTATATGTTTGAAGATTAATGCCCAAAAGGGAGGCTTTGTGGAACCTTTTGCAAAACCAGTTCAAAGACTGGGAAGCTTTTATAGGAGCTTGAGAACTCAAAACTCATCTAGTTGAATATTTCATTAATGCAACTTTCTTTATTAATACTTGAACCTAAAATTGAAAAACTTCACTTTCCGCCATAAGAAATTCCTACCTAGAACAATAAAATCAGGAATACTGCATATTTTGGGCAGAGGAAACACATTCGCTTTTGGTATTTTTTTGTGACTAAGAGAATATTTGTACCCAACAGCAGTTACCATGCAGATGAACTGCCCAGTTTTATAAGATTCTATTTCCTGATGCCATCTCCACTTAAGAGTAAAAGCTCCAATCAGCAATTATCTCAGGAATGTGAATCAAGTCCAAGCAGAACCTTTGGTCTGGCTCCGTTGTAAGTAAGACTGTTGAACTCTTTTATTCCAAGCAGTTTGTACTACAAGCATCATGCCCTCAAACATGCAACAAGTATTCCCAGGAAGGATATTTTGTTTCTTCTATAGGTTAAGATCAACAGAAATTATAAACAGATTTTATGAAAATTTGGGGGGCATTTCTCTATTGCTATAAAATTAGAATAAATTTTAATTTATTTATATATATACATTTATATATATTTTACTTATATAAAAATTCATCACTATTTTCAGTTTTGGGGAACAATGTAGATACGTAGTTACATGGAAAGTCAAAGAGGTAGAAATAAGACTATTTTTTTGAGCTTTAAATAAAGGTTTAGGGTTAAAATCCCAATCTTACTGAGATACTTTAAAAATATAAGAAATGAAATATTTCACTTAAAGTGGAACTATAGCAAGTCACAGAGCTTTAGAAAGAAGAGCAGATAGGCATACATCTAAAAATATTATTTATTATTCAGCAACAACCCATGAGTGAAGCTGCTATGCCACACACTATGTCTGTCATCAGGCTTATCTTTCAAAGCCAACGTGTACAACTCCTGGTTGGACTTCTGAGGCAGCTTACCTTCGTGCCACTGAAATTCCTGTATTGTCAAGAGGGTCTCTGAGTAAGGCTGCCAGCATATAGTGGCTGACATTTAAAGGGCATCAGAAAAGGGTGGCGACACAAGCAATTCATTTGGCACAGCCCACCAGGCACCATGAGCTAACTGGAGGAGCTATGGGTCCCCTGGTGTTATAGCTACATGCAAAAGAACTGGATTAATGAGGAAACATCCGGTTATTTACAGGTGGCATCAGAATGACCAATCTGGATGCCTCACCAAAAATGTGCAACTTAGCAAGAAAACAGTTTTAGACAGATATAAACTTTGAAAGATAGAAACCATTCCATAGTAGACAGTTCTCCAAATATAGTTTTAGGTATTTTTTATCAGATATCACCATTCTAACTCAGACCTGTTTTGTCTTAACCCACATCTCTTACAGAGTTTCAGGAAAAAATTCAAGTTAAGAATCAAAGCTGACTTTGAAATTCTAAGCTCCTGGAGCTCATTACTATCTTACGATCTAACTAGTTTTGTGCAGTTTTCCTCTTTGACTCACAAAACAAGCACCCACGCTTCTTTGGCTTCTGTGTAAACTCTTCCTTTCTTCCTTTCTCTAAGAAGGTTAACTGAAGTTAAAATTCTTCAACTTTCAGAATCTTGGTTTCCTTGCTAGCCATTTAACATAATAAGCACGTTTTCAAGAGGCAGGGATATTACAGATTTAAGAACTGAGTCAACTTGTTAGAGATAAAGAAGAAACTGTGGTGGGCTACAGTGAGTCACAAGTCAGAGGCCTTGGGCTGACACTGCAGTCTTCGGCTCTTCTTTGGATCTTCTTGTTAAGTGAGTCCAGCTTTAGAACCTCCCGGCTCACCCTCTTAAGAAGAAGTACTAGACTGTGAGTGCTCTGAGGGCAGGCACTGTGCTAGCCAGGTGTCGCACCTCCCTCTTCCAGCTCCCACAGCATTTAGCAGAGTTCAGGCACATAAAAAGCTCTAAAAAATGTTTACCGGTTTCAATTATTTCTATAAGTACTGATGTGTTAATTTGCCTATTAACTGACAAAAAAGGGACCAGTGACCCTTTGGATGCTGCTTTTCTGGATTAATTATATACTGATTACACTGCTGACATTCCCATCCCAGTTAAGAAATATTTCAAAAGTGCTTATCACTGAGACCATTCTTCAAACTTGATGCATAATCTACGAACATAACAATATAGATTTATGGATGTCGAGGAATTTGTCCTCAAAGTCAGGTCACGAGTAATCAAGACTTTGCTCTCTTACCTTTTCCTTTAAGTATAAAAGTTAAAGAATATTACCTTTCCTGTTAATACTGCTAAAAACTAGTACAGGAAGTGTTAATGTTAGCACTCATGGCCTAAAAGAACCTTGTATCAGGACAGGATTCAAAAAAAGTGTATAGGAGTTATCATGGGGGAATATTAGCAGCTAAACTGAGTATTTTAAAAACTAATAATATGCCTTAGATAAAATGTGCATTACCTTGCCTTGGTTAAAAGCTAAAATGAATGATTATTACTCCCTACATCACATGTCCTGAAATTACACTGCAATCAAATCACTTAGGAAAAGATATGGTGATCCTTAAATGGTGGATTTCTATTATTAGTAGGCACTGGCTTCATGCTACAGATTGCTTCTATGCTTGGCAAATGTGGCCAAGAATCTGAAGCACAAGACATTACCCACTGTTTTACAGAAACCCACTGAGTGAATTTAAAAACCAGTAGGAGCATTTCTGCAACTTTTAATCAAAATGCTTATCATCAATAAAAAGTGAATATTTCTCATTAAAATAAAGAAATCATAGACCTATGTCTGAAGACTACCTTTAAAATCCCCCCTTTAACAGGATGAATTCACAATGCTGTTTTATTTATAAGAAGGCTTTGCTTCCTGGGTTTTTCTTTTTACATTTTTTTTTTTTTTTTTGGAGTATAGCGTGACTGATAATAGTGTTAATAGTGATAATAGTGTGTGGAGTATAGTGATGATAATGTGTTAGTTTCAAGTGCACAGCAAAGTGAATCAGTTACACATATATCCAGGGCTTGTCTGGTGGCTCAGATGGAAAAGAATCTGTCTGCAATGCAGGAGACTGAGGCTCAATCCCTGGGTCAGGAAAATCCCCTGGAGAAGGGAATGACAACCCACTCCAGCATTCTTGCCTGGAGAATTCCATGAACAGAGGAGCCTGGTTGGCTATAGTCCATGGGGTTGCAAAGAGTCGGACACAACTGAGTGCTAACACTTCACTTCATAGGAATATCCACTCTTTTTTAGATTCCTTTCCCATATAGGCCATTACAGAGTACTGAGTAGAGTTCCTTGTGCTGTAGATAGGTCCCTGTTGATTATCTATTTTATTTATAGTAGCATTATAGGTCAATCCCAATCTCCCCATTTATCCTGCCCACCCTCCATACCCCCCAGTAACTGTAAGTTTTTCTACCTCTGTGACTCTATTTCCATTTTATAAATAAATTCATTTGTATCATTTTTTTAGATTCCATATATAAGTAATGTCATATGATATTTGTCTTTCTCTGTCTGACTTCCTTCATTCATTCAGTATGACAGTCTCTTAGGTCTATCCGTGTTGCTGCAAATGGCATTTTGTTCTTTTTCATTGTTTAGTAAAATTCCATTGTATATTGTACCACATCTCCTTTATCTACTGCTCTGTCAATGGACATTCAGGTTGATTCCATGTCCTGGCTACTGTAAACAGTGCTGCCATGAACACTGGAGTGCATGTATCTTTTCAAATTATGTTTCCTTTTAGAGGGACTGAAATAACTTTAAGCAGCCATAAGACACCAACTGGCAAATTGCCACCTGTGGTTGCTTTAATTGGTGTGTGCGCTGGGGGGGGCAGCTAGAAGCATTTTCTACCTGAGGAGGATCAGGGGATCTATCAACATTAGGGATGCCTGACAAGGGAAATCCACAGCAACCAGATGAAAAGGGCATTTGGGTTCAAGAATCTGACAAAATCGGCTCATCACAGGTTGCATCACAGGTTATGGGCCAAACTAAGTGGGGACAAACTCGTTCTCCTGGGTGTATGACCCTCAGCAGGTTATGACAATATTTGAATTAAAACTATAATCTCTAAGGCCTCAGAGAGGGCCTGCACACAGTAGGTGCAGAAAGAAAGGGGAGAGAGTCTCTTAATATCTGGTTGGAGGCTAAGCAGGATGTGAATGTCATTGAAAGAACACAGTTCATGTCATCACTCTCCCTATGTAAGAGAAGTTACATGCCTCCTTTTGCTTCTTTCATAAAGTTCTAGAAGGGGAAAACTTTTCTCCAGAGTTAAATTGATAGCAGTTGGAAAAAATAAATGTAGCAAAAGGCATCAGACATATACAGTTATTTTCACAACCTGAACTAAACAAATGTCTTAGTAGGCAAAGAAAATGTCAAATGTTTGTCCAAAAAAAAAAATCACCCTGTTCAGAAATGTGCCATGAAAAGCTTGAGATGAAACGAAAAACTGTTAATGATTAGTTGCTGATGAAATGGCTCTTGTTACATTTATTTCACTCATGAATGATAAACCATTTTTGGTGGAAGTAGTCTATTCTTAGAATCCAAATAGTGCTTCATGACTGTGTTTAATTAACTCACACTTCACCTCACAAACAACATAATGGGATTCTAAATAATTCCCTTATGCCTTTTTTCCACTATATATAAATCTTAATCTAAACTTGCCCTACGATTTCATTACTGGATAAATTTGCAGTGTGATATTTTTTTAATCACAGGTTTTTCAGACCTTCACATTTTAGTTAAATACACGTATGTTTTGTTTCATTAAATAAAAATACAGTGATTATTTCACAACAGACTTCATTTCAGGTAATTATCTTTAATCTGATGAAAGGCAATGTTTATAAAGTTGCCATTCTTTGTGCACAGGTAATTCAGTGATGATAAATGTCAGGGAATCTCATCTCCTTGGAAATGATGCATATGATTATTCATTTGTTCATTCAACAGATTTTATTGGGTGACTATTGTGTGCAAGGTATGAGGCTATGTGTGCAGAGACAACAAGCGGTAGAGTTTGGATTAAATATTTGAAACTATCTGAAGTGGTATTTATCTGCACATGTGAAGCATAGCCTCCAACTATAAACTGCCTACATTGTTTATTTCCTAGCCTTTGTAAAGCATGTGTCTTTTTTCTCTTAAAAAAAAAGTCAATTTAGCCCTTTGGGCGCCCAATTTAAAATCTCCTTTGGTGGTCCTGTGACTGGAAGCTTGAGACAAGGAAGGGGTAAATAACCCAACATTCCTTTAAGGTTACCCATGCCCCCTCCCTGCCCAAATGGGTCTCTTTCCTAAATCCACCAGGAAGCAGTGCCTCTGTTCAGAATCCGGCTGGCTTCATGGGTGGTGAAAACTAGGGCGTGGGATGCCAGATCCACGGGGACTAAGAGCTGAAGCCAACCAACATCAGTGAAACAAAAAGATTTGCCTGTCTGGTGACCCAAAGCCAAGAAGTCTACAGATAGGAATGATCCTGCACATTATTTGCTTCTGTATCCTTTTTGCAGATGATGAAACGAGACTCAGCGAGGGAGAGAATCCGAACCTAGATATCCGTGTAAGCAGTAGCTTAAAATCTAAACATAGCTCTTGTATCAAAGACCGAATCAGACTCACAGACCCCCATGTCTAAATCACTCTTATCCTGCATTAGGTCCAAACAGACTGGGAGAGGGGGGTGAGTGTTGGTGTTAATTATTGGTACCATACCAGCTGTCCTGCCCACGATGCATAAAAAATACCATGATATATCTGGTAATTGGAGCCCATTAAGAACTAGGCTGTGTACAAATCTGACGATGGAAATGACTGAAACAAGCATTCCGTCTATCACCACCTTCCCTATAGTTTTGAGAGTGTGTGCAATCCTCAGCATAAAATCCAGTGAGGTTTTGGTTCTGCTACCCTTGGCGAGGTTCCAGGAAGAGCCCGACTCTCCAGGGAGAAACAAAATCAACGCATCTTACTGCAGCCCTCGGAGCACCTGGCAACAACCGTGAGAGTCGCTCGCGCGAGACTTCTCACTTGCCTTTGTGCAGGGACTGCCTCTGGCGACCCTGTCAGTCTGGCCTCTTCCTTGTGCTCTCTAATCGCCTCAGTCCCTCCGGGGCTCCAGAGGTTACAGCCGGGGGCGGTGGGAAGCTCGCACAGCCCACAAGCTTCTACGCGAGGCCCCTCCCAGCTGAGCGCAGGTCCACCTCGCCGGCCTTCCCCGCCCGACAGTAAAGCCTGCGTGCTGGCACTTGCGCGCGCCTCCTCGCCAGTTTCACCCAGGATTTGGCTCGGTTCACCCGCAGCAGCCCAGCTCCCTGCTAAACTCCTAGACCTAAGCTCAGGGGCCTTCCCCGGGCCTTCCCGCTGTCTCCTCCTCCTCCTCCAGAGGCTACACCCTTCCTGGAAAAGGCACTCCTACGCCGCCAGGCACCGCAGCAGGGTCGGCGGGTCCCCGGGTTCCAGCCGGAGAGTCTAGGTGATGTTACCGCCCCCACCGCGCCTGACCCAGACCGAACCCCTAATATCCGCGCGGGTAAGCCTTCCCCTTCGCCGTGTAACCAGCCCTCCCTACAGCTGCGTGCCAGGTTGGTGCGTGTGTGCGTGGGAAGGCGATAACCCGGCCTTGAACCCCAGACACTAGAAAATAATCCACCGTGCCAATAATTCAACTGGATGGGAAGGTCAAAGGCGAATAGGGCAGCCCGCGGCCTCGCACACTGGAGAGGGGTGATGCAATGGGTTAGGAGGGAACGGCGTGGGCCGGAGGACACCAAGTGACCACGGGGGCAGGGGAGCTCAGATCTGCAGGTCGGCACTGAGGCGGCGCGGGCGGCGGGCAGCTAGGAGAGGAGGCCCGGGGACCCCCGCCGGGTGCTGCCCGCGCCGCCAGCGCATTCCTGGCAGTAGGCGTCACGAGCGCCGCGGATGCTTGCGCGCCCCCTACTCTCTCCGCAAGCGCGGAATCCGCACGTAAGTGCGTGGCTTCGGGGGTTTTCTCCCACCTCCCACCACCCTTTCGGTGCTCCCAGCCTACCAGCCAAGCAGCAGGTTAGATCTTGGAGGGGCGCTCGCATCCTAGAGCCAGTTGATACCGACAAGGCGCACACATCCCCCCTAACATTTGGCTACCCTGGCCACCCCGAGAGGACTCGGGCACAGCTCCGCGAGCCAACCGCTCCCCGGACACCCGGCTACAAGCATTTTACATCCTGGGGTGACCCTTTGGGCACGGAGCTTCCTTTTCTTCCCACAGCTATTGCCCGACCCAGTATCTTCCCCCCACCCCCATTCAGAAGGGGCAAAATTTTCATCCATCAGGGAATCCCTCATAAGAAACAAAGTTAACGGAGGAACGCAGAACGGGTGCTGGCGGGTGCCGAGAGCGTGCCAGAAACGCGGGGCCCCGAGACCTTTGCGCACCCCCCTGAACGCCTGGAAACCCGCCCGAGCGCCACGCGGTCAGATGATTCTCTTACCCGAAGTGTCCCATAGGCTCAACTCTATTCTTTGTGTGTCGATTTCAAAACTGGCCGTGTAATTCTCAAACACTGTAGGGACGTAATTCTGGATAAAATGGACAGAAGTAAAGAGGGCAAGGAGGTTATCTTAAAATGCACGACAGCTGCAGTACACCCTTTGAAAATAGTCCCTTTACTCTCCCATTAAAAAACGAAGACCCCCCCAAATCCACACGCACCACATCTCATACTAAACACGCAGATCCTTTCCGAAAGCCCTAACTTCCCTCTCGCCCCACCCGGATTCTCCAAGAGTGGAGGATCCGAATCTCCCAACCCCAGATTCTGCACACATGACCGAACAAGTTTCAGAAGCTAACAGGAGAATGTGTAAGCGTATCCCAACCCCTCCACGCTTCCACCCCACTTTTCCTTTCCCGGCAATTAACCGGGGCGAAAGTAATAAGCGGTGAGAAAGACGGCTGAAAAAAAAAAAAGAGAGAGAGAGAGAAACGGGTGAAGGGTGAAAGCCAGGGAAACCCACCTCGAGATGGGGATCCCTTCCCCGCAGCCCGCCCGCAGCCCCAGCCGGCCACACTCACTTCGGGGAAGCAGTCTTTGGCGAAGACGTGGAGTAGCGCGGTTTTCCCACACTGACTGTCTCCCACCACTACTATCTTGCATTTCACGTTCTGATTAGGATCCATGATAGATTTACTGGATAATTTCTGGCTGGCTCTTCTCTCCTTCATTGATCTTGTCTTATTTTCTCTTGAAACAGGAATTTTCACTTAAGAGGAAAAAAAAATATATATATATATGTTTCTTTCTCTACAAAAAGCAGATATAAAAATAAACCGCAAGGGTGGTAGGAACCCCTGAGGCGCCGCGCGGACGAGGAGAGCTAGAGGAGCAGGCTCGTTACTCTTCTCCAACAAGTTTTATGCCTGACTCCAAACGGCGTTTCCCAAGTCCAATTCCGATCCGACTGCTTTGTTTCACGCTCTCTGCGCGGCTTTATACGCCCGGCCTTCCAATCCTCTTTCTCAATGAGAGAAGGAAACTGATCCGCCTCCTCCCCTTTTATGGAGCCTGGGAGACAGCGCCGTCTAGTTACTTGCAGAAAATGTAGACAGTGCGCCCTCTAGGGTGACCATGCGGGATCGATTTCCAGTCCAAAGCTCGGCGACGACTTGAGGACCCAAACGACGCTGTGCTGAAGATTGGGACTGTACAAGTCCAGGAGGAAGTGGGGAACGGAATTGTCTGTGCATATTGACTTTTATTAGAATTTCTGGATAAACGTTTTCATGGGGGCTGCTCTAAGGAAGCCTCGTGAGCATTTATGAAAGCAAAAACATTTCTTACCCAAAACATCGTTATAAAACACTGAAAGCAAATCTTGGGTGGGGAAGGGTTAAGTGCTTGTATTTTCTTAGGAAATGTTTTGCATCAGGTATTTAGGCCACGGAACAATAGCTAAGCCAGGTTGTTTGAGATGCCAGAACTGGCTTGCTCGGGTCACAGCAACAGACTGGCTTTGGGAACCTCTGTTTCAGTGACTCAGGAGAAGAGGGAAAGGTTTGGAAGAGAGGGGAGGGGAGGTTTGTGAGTAGAAGGAAAAAAAAGTGGAAGATGATCATAACTGAGTAACAAAAGCCATTGGAAAACTGAATCCTACTACACTAGGGACCTAAGCATGCAAGGTCAGCCATTGTCTCTGTTTCAGTGAGAAGAGGGGATAGGAAGGATTCCGACCCTGCCCTTTAATTCCTTTATCAGTAGTCTCCCGTTCCCTAAAATCAAAGCACCCTTGACTGACCCGGAAAATGCAGATATGCTTAGCTGAAAAATGCAGGTGCAACCCACCACTCCCTTTCCACTGCCTCAACATCCACCCCCGCTATCCACCCACCTGAAAGTCTCAGAGAGGACTAAAAATAGCCATATATTTGTTCTCTCTTCCCTCTAAAAGTCCTTCTTTACTCATCTTCATTTCCTGTGCTCCAAGTGATCAAAAGGTTTCACCCATTTTTACAATTTTTTAATTGAGGTATAGCTGATTTAGAATATCATATGAATTTCAGGTGTACAACATAAAGATTCACAATTTTTGAAGATTATGCATCATTTATAGTTATTATTAAATATTGGCTATATTCCCGGTGCTATACAATGTATTCTTGTAGCTTATTCAATTTATACATAGTTGCTTGTATCTCTTAATCCCCTAACCCTATCTTGCTCCTTCCCCTTCCCTCTCCCCACTGGTAACCACTAGTTTGCTCTTTATATCTTTGAGTCTGTTTCTTTTGTTATATTCACCAGTTTATTTTTTAGGTTTCATATATAAGTGATATCATACAACATTTGTCTTTCTCTCCGACTTACTTCACTTAGTACAATATCCTCCAAGTCCATCCATGTTGTTACAACCAACAAAATTTGCAGAGGTTTTAGCTATTGTACTAAGGACATTGGCCCAAAAAAAGTATAGGTTTCCTGATGGACATTTCTAGATTTGTAAATGAGAAGATAAGGTGAAAAATCAGAAAGTTCAGTATGGGGAGCGAAAACGCACAATGAAAGATGGTTAAAAGCACAGATGTAAGTATTAACCCTAGGGCCATGAAGCCTCAGGGATCTAAGGATTGTCTCTTCTTCCTTTCAGAGCAAAGAAAACTGGAGCTCCCCAAAGGAAGACTAACTCAGACTCAGTTTGTAAGGCTGTGTTCATATACACAGAGAACTGACCTACAGAAAAAGGGATTGCTGGCCCTGCTCAGGTTCCTAAAGCAGCACTAGCCAAAGTCTGCACTGCAGAAAGGGTCCTCACAAAAAGGGTCTTATGTCCCAGTGAGTGATGGAGACACTATGCCTGTATCACCCCTTGAAGATATACCATGCCCTTTGATATATTACAATAGTAAGAGGCTCTGTAGAAAAGTAGCCTGCCTAACAGAGTTTAACCCAGCATTCCCCAAAATTATCAAAATATTTACTTGCTTGGGAAGCAATGAACATAGTGGTTGGGAGTAGAAAAACATAAAGAAGTGTATCTGTGTGACCTTGGATGAGTTACTTAACCTCTCAAAGCCTTAATTTCATCATCTGTAAAATCCTAATAGTAATGATGAGGAAATGCGAGTGAAGTTTGCAGGGTAGTTTCTGACACCATAAAGAATCCTCAACATTACTTAATATGTCACACGTAACTCTTATTTGCACTTCTCAGAATTGTTGAACATATCTTGGGAAATTCTGGCCTTGTTAATGGACTGACTAATTGATGCTAAGAGAATAGATTTACCCCCACCTTTTTTTCTCAGAGTTTTAACTTAGGAAGTTGCTTCTTTCTGGAGATATGATTTGACCTTCCACATTTCTGAACTGATGAAGTTTATGTAGTTAAACTTCTCTAACTAACAATAAGTTATGAATTATTAGTACTTGGCTGACAGTAAGATGACCATGTAATTCATCATATATGCTGGGACAACTTTGAGAGCAAAAGGAGGTACCATTGATGGTCAGAACAACAGCTGTAAATAGGATCTGGCCCAGGCAAAATAAGAGACCTCATCACTTTAATGAATAATCTGGAATCATAGACCAATTTTGGAAATCAGGTGACCTGAATTTCTAGGAATCTGCCAGTTGCTGAGTGAAATTTAGCAGCTGTGTAATTGAGTAGAAACCCAACTGCCCAAAGTCAGCAGGCTTCAAATTTCTTTAGGGTAAGAATTCTTTCCACACTGAGTCTCTACTATTCAGTGTGTAGTAGATACTCAATATTTTTTAAAATTCACTTAGCATTTAGTTCAAAAGATATTTATTAAGCACCTGCTGTATGCAAGATGAGCTTCCCTGGGGTCAGTGGAATCTACCTGCCAATGCAGGAGACACGGGTTCAATCCCTGGGTTAGGAAGATCCTCTGGAGAAGGAAATAGCACCCATTTCATTATTCTTCCTGGGAAATCCCATGGACAGAGGATCCTGGCGGGCTGTAGTCCATGGGATCGCAAAAAGAGTCAAACAGGACTTAGCACATAAACAACAGTAACGATATGCCAGATACTGTTCTAGGGACTGTAGATATAAAAGTAAACAAGCCAGCCTGCCTGCTGCTCTTACACACACATATGCCAGACAAAAGATAAACAATAAAGAAGTAAGCAAGTGCACAAATAAGAATGACTGCACTAAGCTCTATGAAGACTAAACAGGATGGTGTGATGAAGCCTAGGAAGGTGGGGATCAAACCCAGAGGCCTGGCAACACCTCTCTAACGAGCTTAAGTCGTCAGTGGTGAGAACAAATCAGCTATGAGAAGGGGACAGATAGTGAAAAAGTTACATGCAGGGAAAGAAATGGGCAGGTGGAAGGAACAGAAGGAAGGCTGGAGTCAGTGGGCCCATTGAAGGAGGAAGAAAATAGACAGGATCATAGAATTTGGATTTCATCCTAAGGGAAATAGATAGTCAGACACAGGAGAGTGTGAAGCAGGGTAATGACTTGATTATTTGAATGAATGAATGAATGGCTCCAGTTCTAAATTTTCACCTCTCCTTCCACTAACTATGAAACTTTGATGAAACTGCTTATCTTCAATGAGATTTTCAGATCTAAATGAAACCTAAAGTCCTTCATGTGGTAAGTCACTTCAGTCGTGTCCAACTCGGCGACCCTATGGACTGCAGCCTGCCAGGCTCCTCTGTCCCTGGGATTCCCCAGGCAAGAATACTGGAGTGGGTTGCCATGCCCTCCTCCAGGGGATCTTCCTGACCCAGGGATTGAACCTATGTTTCTTTATGTTTCTCGCATTACAGGCAGGTTCTTTACCACTAGCGCCACCTAAAGTCCTAGGAAAGACTAAAGTTTTCAGATCAGATCAGATCAGTCGCTCAGTTGTGTCCGACTCTTTGCAACCCCATGAATCGCAGCACGCCAGGCCTCCCTGTCCATCACCAACTCCCGGAGTTCACTCAGACTCACGTCCATTGAGTCAGTGATGCCATCCAGCCATCTCATCCTCTGTCGGCCCCTTCTCCTCCTGCCCCCAACCCCCCCAGCAACAGAGTCTTTTCCAATGAGTCAACTCTGAGCATAAGGTGGCCAAAGTACTGGAGTTTCAGCTTTAGCATCTTTCCCTCCAAAGAAATCCCAGGGCTGATCTCCTTCAGAATGGACTGGTTGGATCTTCTTGCAGTCCAAGGGACTCTCAAGAGTCTTCTCCAACACCACAGTTCAAAAGCATCAATTCTTCGGCACTCAGCCTTCTTCACAGTCCAACTCTCACATCCATACATGACCACAGGAAAAACCATAGCTTTGACTAGACGAACCTTTGTTGGCAAAGTAATGTCTGTTTTTGAATATGCTCTCTAGGTTGGTCATAACTTTCCTTCCAAGGAGTAAGCGTCTTTTAATTTCATGGCTGCAGTCACCATCTGTAGTGATTTTGGAGCCCAGAAAAATAAAGTCTGACACTGTTTCCACTGTTTCCCCATCTATTTCCCATGAAGTGATGGGACCAGATGCCATGATCTTCGTTTTCTGAATGTTGAGCCTTAAGCCAACTTTTTCACTCTCCACTTTCACCTTCATCAAGAGGCTTTTTAGTTCCTCTTCACTTTCTGCCATAAGGGTGGTGTCATCTGCATATCTGAGGTTATTGATATTTCTCCCGGCAATCTTGATTCCAGCTTGTGTTTCTTCTAGCCCAGCATTTCTCATGATGTACTCTGCATATAAGTTAAATAAAGAGGGTGACAATATATAGCCTTGACGAACTCCTTTTCCTATTTGGAACCAGTCTGTTGTTCCATGTCCAGTTCTAACTGTTGCTTCCTGACCTGCATACAAATTTCTCAAGAGGCAGATCAGGTGGTCTGGTATTCCCATCTCTTTCAGAATTTTCCACAGTTTATTGTGATCCACACAGTCAAAGGCTTTGGCAGTTCTAGGAAAGACTAAAGTTTTAGACTGCAATGAAAGGTTTTCCCTAAGGAAAGCACTCATTTGGAAGACATGTAGCCCCATCTAGGGAATCATGAACTACCTAATGTCCTGTCTTTTGTTATTTTTCTTGTTTCCTATTACTCTTTCCTTTCTCTAATTAACCCCTAAGTTCAAGAGAAGAGAAAAAATAGCAAACGTTTCAATATGGATTGGTTAATATTCAATACGTCATGAACATTCAGCATTCAGTTGCCCTAAGAAGTTTGAACTTAAGAATTCTTTCCTCTCTGGTGAACTCTTTGCATATTACACAGAAGCAGCCCCTCTCATACTACATCCCATCTAACACAAAAAGGGTGGATTCCAGGCCTGGAGAGAGGGCTAATTGAGAGAGAATAGCCATCTAGGCATGGCATAGACCTGATAAACAACAATAGCTCTGTGTTCTTTCTATAAGCACTGGACTACAAGTCAGGACACTGGCTTTTAGCCCCGGCTAAATGAACGCGCTGTCTGACCTTGAGCAAACACTGAATTTTTTTCCTTAGTTTCTCCCTACAAGGCGATGATATTATCTGCCTCCTTTAAGTCCCGCAAGAAGGCTGCTAAGAAACTCACATGCTCTCTACTTTTGAACATTCTTCTTTAGAAACACATCAGGCAACCCCTCTGCCTCCCTATTCAGATTCAGTGTATTTATGGAGATCTGAGCTCACAGTGGAATATTGTAAAGGCATAATCCTAATTGTTTATTCATGGTTGTCTGCCTTTCCTAAGACTCCAGAAGAAGTGTTTGAAGGAGCAAGTATGTCCTGAGGAGGAAGCCCCGGTCTTTTACAGGCATCAACAGAGTCAAGAGATGACTTAAGAACAAGAAAACGTTCAGGATGTCTTCAGAGATATTATGTCAGAAAATATGAGTATGGCTCATAGGCATTCTGTTTGAGAATTTTGAACGATGGTGGATACGAAGTAGCTTCAGATACATGAAGTTTAATATAAAATAATAGCAGGGTGTAAAAATTGTGAGCTGCTCTGTACTGAAGGGTGCCACTTTCACAACTGTCCCTTTTTGGAGATGGTCACTCAGCTAGTCTTATGTTAGTCAGTTCAGTCGCTCAGTCATGTCCGACTCTGCGACCCCATGAATCGCAGCACGCCAGGCCTCCCTGTCCATCACCAACTCCCGAAGTTCACTCAGATTCACGTCCATCGAGTCAGTGATGCCATCCAGCCTTCTCATCCTCTGTCATCCCCTTCTCCTCCTGCCCCAATCCCTCCCAGCATCAGAGTCTTTTTGAATGAGTCAACTCTGAGCATGAGGTGGCCAAAGCACTGGAGTTTCAGCTTTAGCATCATTCCTTCCAAAGAAATCCCAGGGCTGATCTCCTTTAGAATGGACTGGTTGGATCTCTTTGCAGTCCAAGGGACTCTCAAGAGTCTTCTCCAACACCACAGTTCAAAAGCATCAATTCTGTGCTCAGCTTTCTCACAGTCCAACTCTCACATCCATACATGACCACTGGAAAAACCATAGCCTTGACTAGACGGACCTTTGTTGGCAAAGTAATGTCTCTGCTTTTCAATATGTTGTCTAGGTTGGTCATAACTTTTCTTCCAAGGAGTAAGCGTCTTTTAATTTCATGGCTGCAGTCACCATCTGTAGTGATTTTGGAGCCCCCCAAAAATAAAGTCTGACACTGTTTCCACTGTTTCCCCATCTATTTCCCATGAAGTGATGAGACCAGATGCCATGATCTTCATTTTCTGAATGTTGAGCTTTAAGCCAATTTTTTCACTCTCCTCTTTCACTTTCATCAAGAGGCTTTTGAGTTCCTCTTCACTTTCTGCCATAAGGGTGGTGTCATCTACATATCTGAGGTTATTGATATTTCTCCCGGCAATCTTGATTCCAGCTTGTGTTTCTTCCAGCCCAGCGTTTCTCACGATATACTCTGCATACATAAATAAGCAGTCTTATGTAACATCAACCAAATAGGAGGCAATTATTATTATTATTATTATTTTTTGGAGAAAGAGGAATTGAGGAAAGAAGGTTGATAAAAAGTCAATGGATTGAACTTGTTGTTTGGGAAGAATTTGTCCTCTTGGAGAGAAATCTTTTATTTCAAAATTATGGCTGCTTGTTCCATCAAGGGCATTGCAATAAGTTGTGTGGGCTGTTTGGTAAGGGTACTCTGGCCCAGGTTGCAGAATTTGGTCCTGCTTTTCCTCATTAATGCTGAATGCTAATATGATTTACTGCTGCTGTGTGGACTTAGCCCTCACCCTTTAACTGACAGGAAATGACACAGCTGTGTGAATGTGGAGTAAGTCATTGCCCAACTGATCATCCTTTTCTCTGTTTACAGAAAAGAATTAGACAAAGAATTTGTTGCATTCTTTAGAAACCCAGGTCACACAATTTTGGTTCTGTATATTGTAAGGCACATATAGCTCTTTCCAACTGCCCCTTCCAAGCTTCAGTGTCATTGATTCTTGATGACACTTCTTTTATAATTCAGGATCTCCTGGGGCTAGAACAAAAGATTAACATTCAAAGAATCAACACAGGGTGATAAGACTCACTGATACTACTAAACATGCAAATATACTCTATATCAGTTTGCCAGTGCAATATGAAAACTATTTAAGGAACTTCCCTAAGAAAAAACTTTAAAAGAATGAGTTCTTTATAAATGGTTGTCTTTGGAAATCACGTAGTGTATTCAAAAGATAAACCATTTTCAGTGTTCCAAGAAAATGAAAGATTTCATTTAGTCAAAGAAAGATTTAGTCAAAGAAAAGCAAAGATTATTACTGAACAGTAATCAGGCCATCTTTCAGACACGACCAGAGCTTCATTGCCAATCTGATGAGATACACAGAACTGAGTTCCTTATGGTTATGCCCATGGTCAAGGGGCATTCAATATTTTAATCCAAGACTAAAAAGATGGAGTCACAGATGACCTATCAAATTTCTAGAAAAATCCTTTGTGGACATGCTTGTCCCTGATGTTAAAATACTTTAACAAAGGAAATGTGAAGACTTCATTGAGGTTAGTGTTTGTTTACTGAAAAGGCAGTTGTTGTTAGATCAAACTTATAAACAAAACACTTAGTAACTACTCTTTTATTATTTCTGAGCTCAGAGTGAGGAAATGGGAAATAATTGGCTAGAGCAACTTGAAAGGAGTCATTAACTTAGGCAAAGACAAAGACAGAGAGTAGATTTTCAAGTTAAATAACCTCAGTTTGCTGACCAGAAGCTTTCAATTTATGTTTGGGTAGAAGGTTACTATTTTGGTTAATAAAATCAACCAGTCAACAGATAAAATCCACAGATGTTTTCTGTGCCAAGAACTAGTAGTTGAATTGCAACAATTTTGATGACAAACGTATAAAAAGATGTCTGGGTCTGTTTCTCAGTCTGTAATATTTATTTAAAAGTTAAGTGCTTTCGATGGGATTGTAATAGAATTTGAATCATGCATGATCCATGAACAAAGATTATAATGGATCACTAGTGATTCTAGACCCAGAATTTGAGGATCACCACTCCAGACCAGGTTTTTAGGGAAGAGAGATGTTTCCTTTTGACAACTGATTTGACTTCAGCAGAGTGGATTTAGTACTTCAGATCATAAACTCAGTGGTAAAGATCCACAGGAGACACAGGAGAC
The DNA here is from genome assembly GCF_032452875.1 of Bos javanicus. NCBI lineage: Eukaryota > Metazoa > Chordata > Mammalia > Artiodactyla > Bovidae > Bos > Bos javanicus. The sequence continues at coordinate 45,747,424 of NC_083869.1, read as the reverse complement.
ATGGGTTTGATCCCTGGGTTGGGAAGATCCCTTGGAGTAGAAAATGGCAACCCACTCCAGTATTCTTGCCTTGGAAATCCCATGGACAGAGGAGCCTGGTAGGCTACAGTCCATGGGGTCGCAAAGAGTCAGACATAACTGAAGTGACCTCACAGCACGCAGCACACAGTACTTATCAAAGGGTTTATGACTGTTAAAGGCTGTAAAAAATATGACAACATAAATTCTTTCTTCCTTTTTGTTGCAGAAATGGAGCAAAATTATTGCATTTGCTTTCACTGAATTATTCAATATATCTTATGTTCTTTTCCTAAAAGATGCTTTCAGTTAAATATTCTTTACTTCCAAAGTGTAAGTTAAAACCCCAAATCTTATTCTTTCCTTTGAAGGAAACTGCTTTGAGGGAAGAGGGCATTCTGGAAAATATACCCAAAATAGTATTCAAGAATATCTAAGACAATGAAGGTTCAGATAAAGTCTTGCAACCACCAATTTTTGAAAACATATATAAGAGAGAAGATTATTCCTTTACCCCTGGCCAACAAGAATCTTGCCTTCTATAAACATCTTCTAGTCTTGAGGGTCCTCTGGGTCCTCCTTCTTCCCTCTGACCTTCAAGGAATCCTCTCTAAGAGGCACCGCTTTTTACCAATGCTGACTATTATTCATTGAGAGCTGTTGAATGTGATTATGAACTATTAGTGCCTTCAAACCATCCACATGTGTAGAGATCAAGTGATTCACAGCTATCTGACCCTGGCACTTAACCAAGACTTCTCTGTGGGTCACATCATTGTCACCAAACCACCACAGACTGGCTATAGGTTAAAAGAATGAGCAAGCATTATGAGCAAGCACTGGCGCAGTATCTGGTAACTAGCAAGATATGTAAGTTATCTTGGGGAAAAAAAGTCCTGTCCTGTGCTTTAAAGGCAAAGAAGAGGTCCTAATACATCAATAATGTAATTCATCTTAATTATAACTGAGAGCAAAAGGCTACCATCAGTGCATTGTATGTAGCCATTGATCTTGATAAATATTTACTGAGGATTTATGCCAGTGCACTTTGTTCTGGCTTATAGCCTCCATGCTGCTTCTGAAAATGCCCCATGGTGCTTCCACACTGTCACAGCGATGCTGTGGAATCAATCCAATGACTATTCTCAGGAGTCCCCCTTGTCATCAAGTCCTACATAGATGTCTAGATTCATATTAGACGAGGTCGCTAAAGTCTCTTAACACATTGGAACCAGGGCACTTATGGTGGTTCATATATAATTAAAACAGACATTCGAAACCAAATTTCAAAGTACATCATAAATCTTGCCATGATGAGAAAAGAAGAAAATTAGGGAAAATATGAATGTATTTATTTTTATTAAAAAACAAGAACTAGAAAGAAAGGCTAGTATTAGCATCTTAAAGAGAGGCTTATTTATTATAATGTACAATGGAAGGCATTCAACTTTGATTCATTTTCCCAAAAAGCTGACTAGCTATTGCCAGAAACGTTCCAGAAATGATGCCTTCCATATACATACACAAATTCACAGTGTTGCTCCCCACCTCCCCTGCTGAGTTCTCTGTTCCTATTTTTAGCAGTCTTGGGGAGTGCTACCTGGACTACATCTCTCAGTCAGAAGGCCTGGAAGTCAGGTCAAAAGATCTGGAGGAAAGGGAATCAGCAGACTTTGCAGTTCTCTGGAGCTCACCTACTGAGCTGTCCATGGACTGTATGACCTCTTGAGGCTTCCTAAACTGACTGGTGCTGGCAGAAATTCTCGCAGGACTCTGAAACACAGCGAGGTGAATGACGAGGGAAACTCTGAAAACAAAATCTTGTTCTGTAGTAGTCCAAAATGTCTGGTGCAAGGATAAGAGAGGAAGTCCTTCTGAGAGTCAATGATTTGGGTAATTCCAGGCCCCCGATATCCACTATTCCCCCCACACAGTCCTGTGACACCGTTTATTACCATGAGGAAAGTCAGTTTGCATTAAAATATAAACAGATTATCAGGTGGTGGACCAGTCTTCAAAAGAAATCTAGGAGAAAAACATGGTCTCTAGGTTTTCTAAAATTACACAGGAGTAAAAACAATGAGGTTATATTTTGGAGGGTAAAATTTTGCTTACATCTTGAAAATATAAATGACCTTCACATTGTTTTTTTTTTTTTTTTAAGCCCAATGAAATTACTATGTTTAAACGCAATGCAAATGAACGGTTGTGTTCACCTCATGGTTCAATTCAATGATGCATTGCATTCCCTGCTCTGGTCCTAAAACCTCTATGGAAGAGTGACTGGAAGAAACTGAAACGCAGTTCCTTGTCATAAAACTCTTTCTCAGTCATGAGCCAGCCCTCATGGACTTGGGCATAGTTACACACTCTTTCCCTTCTGTTCTAAAGCTGGTTCGAGTATCTATCAGATGAAGTCTTAAAGGGATTGAGGGAGATTGAAGAATGTATGCGCCAATGGGCCACTCACTTTTGAACTTTGAAAACAGCAGGTAACTGTAAGTGTAAGAGATATGCCCATATAATGATTTCACATAGTGTTAGAAATATGGATATTTTGATTACCACTAACTAGCTTGGTGATCATGGGCAAATATTTAACCTCTCTGGATGTCAGTTTCTCCACCTGTAAATTAGAGAGCTGACCTAGATGATGTCTGACATCTTGAACAGCTTTACAGTGCGTGGCCTATGACTCAGATTGTATTTTAGATTAGTGGGAAGAACCACATCCCCACTAGCTGCCTTCCATCAGTCTATAGCACTTGGCTCCCAACGTAGGGCTACAAATTCAATTTCTATAACACAGATACTCTTATTCAGGTTATATACTTCTTCTTGTATCCATTTTGGAAATAACGTTTTTCAAGGAATTTGTCTACATCTATATTGTTGAAATTATTGGCACAGAGCTGTTCATAGTATTTTCTTATTATTCTTCTAATGTCTATAGGATTGATGGGGCTAGCCCTACTTTCATTCTTGATTTTGGTATTTTTTCCCTATCTTTTGTTTTTGATTAATTTTTGATAGAGGTTTCAATTGTATTAATTTTTTTGAAAGAACCAATTTTCAGTTCTTCCAAATGTTAACTTTGTTATTATTTGAGATTCATTTCATTGATTTCTGCTCTTACCTTTATTATGTCCTTTCTTCCGCTTACCTGGGGCTTAATTTGTTTTTCTATAATTTTAGGTGAAAGGGTAGATAATTAATTATAGAGATTTTTTTTGTTTTTCTAATGTAAGTATTTAAAGCTATGACCTTCCTTTTAAGCACTCTTAGCTGCAACTTACAAATTTCAATGTGTTGTATGTTTTTATTGTTCCATTCCAAATATTTTCTAAATTTTCTTGTGACTTCTTCTTTGGCCAATGAATCATTTAGAAATATTTCCTAATATCCAAATATTTGGAGGAATTCATTGATATCTTTTTGTTATTGATTTCTAATATAATTCTGTTGGGGTGAGATAAAATACTCTGACTTCAATCCTTTTAAATATATTGAAAGTCTTTAATAGACTGCATATTGTCTTTGTGTTTAATATTCCACATATGCTTAAAGAGAATGTATATTCTGCATCTGTCAGATGTGGTATTCTAGAAAAGTCTTTTAGGTAACTTGTTGCCAGTGCCATTCAAATCTTATATATTGCTATTGACTTTTTAAAAATTTATTTGTTTTATCAACTGCAGACAGTTGGCTGTTAAAGTTTCCCATGATGATTGTGGTTATTTCCCTATGTGTTTCTGTCAATTTGTGTTTCATTTACTTTGAAGCTTTGTTATTAGCTGTATTATATTCAAAATTGCCATATTAGTATTTTTTACAAATTCAGTTTGTATTATTATAAAATATCCTTCTTTATCTTGGGTAATACTTCTTATTTGAAGCCTATTTTGACATAAATACAGTCAAACTAGCTTTCTTTTGATTAGTGTCTGGATGGTGGTTTTTTCCCCTTATCTTTTTATTTTTAAACTATTTATGACTCTATATTTAAAGTGTGCTTTATATTGTCAGCATACAGTTGGGTTTGTATTATTTTCTGTTCTGATAATTCTGTTTTTACCTGGAGATTTTATCCCATTTACATTTAATATAGTAAATGATACAGTTCAGTTGGGCTACGATTTTGGGGTTGCCTTTATTTTTTCATGTTCCTGCCATGCTAAGTTTCTTTTACCTAAGCAGGTTCCTAAGATTCATCCTATCAACTTGGACTGCTTCTCTGTCTGTCAAAGGAAGTATATCAATAGAATGTATATACGCTAAACATAAATAAACAGGGAGAGGAAAATAAGTCAGTTGGGAACATAGGCTCAGGATGAGTCACACAACTTATGGTTACTATGCAGAAAGAACTTATCAGAAGATCAGAGTCAATACTGGTGGCAATTGTCTGGGACCAGCATCAGCTCTGATACTGCTAAATATTTTCCTTAGTGATCTGTGAGAAATATAATTAAGGGAGCAAATGATGCACTGTCAGGTGGAAAGGTTAGCCAGTCCATGGTTGCCCAGCTTATAATAATGAAATAATATGTTGGAGTAATAATCAGTAGCAAACAAAATGAGTGTTATTTAGGTAAATCTTCAGCTGATACCCTTAAAAACAAAGCTAAACATATTTTCAAAGCTAATAAGGATGAACAAAATTAGCAGGAAAAAGTCTTGAGGTTAACATGAATAATCACATGATTCTTTTACCACTGAAGTCCAACAACTTACAAACATTATTGTGAGACTAGGATTCAGAAATAATAATAAAATAAGTCACATGGTGATCTAACTTCTATATTTAACATCAGCATGCTGTGTCCAGTTCTAAATTCCCTAATTAACCTGGAAGAACTAGCTCGATTTCTGGGAAGTATCAGAACTTTGGTTTTAGAGCTAGACTCAGAGATAAATCTGTCCAAACGTCAACACTTTATTAATGATGAAACTCAGAAAGGTTGAAATATTTCATCCAACAGCATAGTATGTGGCAGCAATGTAACTAGAGCCCTAACTTTTGATCCTTTTCCTATTGCTTCTTCTAGCTCACAAATGAACACGGGATTTTGAAATCAGAGATGAGGAAAGATGCAAGGAAGTGAGATTATTCATTATAGAGAAGAAAATGTTTATGTACAAGACCTATCATAAGCCTATGAAAATTTCTTATTTAAAAAATAATGACCAGACATCTTGTCTGGTCAATCTTGATCAATCTTGATCAATCTTGATCTCCTCTAACCAGGGGCTTCATTTCCATGGGTGACTAAAGAAAAGGACATGCACAGTGAAGTACTATGGAAGGAATTTAGGAAACACATAGCAAGAGTCATTACTTACTACTATGGTAACTCACGATATTTCTTCCCCAGAGGTTTGATTTTTTAAAAATTAGGATATGTTTCACCTATCTAGAATGGTCACCTCTACAGATGGGAGGATCTTGTTTAAGATCCCTAAACTTCCATATTGGATCATTTTTATTTGCCCTTATTTTGTGCCTCTTTATTATTCTCTTGCAAGATCTTACTCCAGGAAAGAGAAATACAACTTGAAACCAATGACACATTCTTGTTCTTAGTGCCATCCAGTACCATTTCCAGAGTGAGCCACCTCCCTGCTGAGCCTTTACTGTAAGCTCGCCACTTTATCTTTACTGTAAGCGACAAGGGCTGTGGTGTTAGGTGAGACAGTTTACCTAAGCATGCCCTGGGCTAACCAAAATGTATTCACAAGACCTATTGGAAAGTACAACGCTACCTGTCAGCAGCAAATGGAATTCTTCTTCATGAATCCTATGTCAAAATTAAAAATGTTAAGTTACGAACTGTTCAAAAGTGTAATTCGCTACTAACTTACTGGGGAAATAAAAATCCAGATATCCGTTCATCATGAGGTTTGAATGGATACTACAAACCATGTGAAAAACTACAATTAAAAGTCATTATCTGTGGTGGGTTTTGCTTATAGGGCCAATGCTTTTTAAATGGAAAGTTCAAATAACATTAAAATCCATATTATATAATTTCAGACATACAGACTTAGAACAACCTTAATGATCCTCTTAGAAATTCAGAGATTGATTTTTGTTGTTACTTTGCTCTTCTGTGCTATAATTAAAACAATATCTTTGATAGCTGAAAGTAAATTAAAATTCTTTCTTAGGCAGTACTTTCAGTCAAGAAAAAATAGCTGTTTTAGTTTATTTCAAGGTTGATTCTTTTCCATTATGGAAGAGTGTTTACAAGTGATTTTGACAATGGCCACACAGCCAAACCATTATTTTTCTTTAAAGAATGCACCTCTATAAGAGATAACAAAATGAGAACCAGTCAAGGAAAGTAAGTAAGTTTGTTTATTTCTTTAGGACACATGTGGAGATCATTTGACTTGTCCTCATCCCAGATAATTTACAAAGGAAGAAAAACAATTACTCTATAACACCCAGTAATTTGGAATGGTTTTGGTGTTTTTATAAATATCTCATATTTCATGTTGTTTTTCCATCGAGTGATATGCACACATTATCAGATATTATAATGTATTTTGCTATACTGTGGAATCTGTGGCATACATTATTTAGGCCCAATCATATTCTCCACAGAGAGAGGAATTATGTGTAGTGGACTGGGTAAGAGATTAAACGGTGGAATTGGAGAGCGCTGAGCCACCTGGGAAGCCCCCATCCTCTTGCCACTTAAAGACAAATAATTTAGCTCTGGTCAACAAGAAACTCTTAAATAATCCTCCTCTGGACCTCATTTACTTCCTGTGAATGAGCTCTGTAGATAAGTCAACTTCAGCTTCTCTGTGCTTGTGGATGGTGTCTCAATTACATTCTTTAGATTCTAGTAACATTCATCTCTGACTTATGTATTATTATTATTATTTTTCACTTGTCCGTATACTCATTCACTCTGAAAGAAGGCAGAACAACCCCTACAAATGCAAGAAAGCTGGTAGTGATGATATTGCAGCCCCATAGGATACTCTACCCTGGAGGGAACACCCATACCCTTCTCTATCTTGGACAGAATGAATCTTAAGAGATCATCTTGAGTGTCTGTAAATAAATAGGCTTTGCCATTGTTTAGTTTAAAATTACACATGTGGTGTACATTGTGTTGTGCTAAGTTGCTCAGTTATGTCTGACTCTTTGTGACCCAATGGTCTGTAGCTTGCCCGGCTTCTCTTCTGTGGAATTCTCTGGGCAAGAATACTGGAATGGGTTGCCATCTTCTTCTCCAGGGGATCCTCCTGACACCAGGGATCAAATCCGCGTCTCTTTTGTCTCCTGCAGTGACAGGCGGGTTCTTTACCATTAGCGCCACCTGGAAAGCCTGTGGTATACACTGCCTGAATATTAACTAGGGTGATGCCAGGGTCAGATCTTCCCTTTTGCAACCCAATAGAGTGGGGTTTTCTTGGTGTTAGACGCCATGATTTCCAGATAGTCAAGTGTTTGCAAAGAATAGCACTAAAGGACTATTTTGAGGACTCCTGTGGACCTCTATGGCATATTTTATTCATTTCTCTGTACTTTTAGTAAGTATGGAGAATGTCTTAGTTAGCTTGGGCTGCCGTAAAAAAAGACTACATGTCTTGAACTATAAAAGTTTATTTTCTGATAGCTCTGGAGGCTAGTAAGTCCAAGATCAAGGTTTGAATGGGTTCCATTTATGGTGAGATCTTTCTTTCTAGTTTGTAGATGGTCATCTTCTTGCTGTATCCTTACATGGCCTCCTCTGTGTGCATGGAGACAGAGAGAGAGAAAAAAGAGACAGGCAGAGAGAGAAAGAGACTTCTTCCTCTTCTTATAAGTTCCTCAGTTCTAGCAGACTAGGACCCAGCTTTGTGATCTCATTTAAATTTAGTTACCTCCTTCAGAGTCTATCTCCAAATACAGTCACACTGGGGGTTAGGATTCAACATGTGAGTTTGGAGGGCACAATGTAGTCCAAAGTAGAGAATAAATATGGAGATTTACTGGCATTGTCTTAATTTCTAAAAGAAATTAAATTTCTTTTTAATGAAAAAGGCAATTATTTAAATGTGATTTGTTTTTTTACCTTTGCTAGATTTTTTAAAGGTAAAGTATTTTTGTATCTCTCCTTGACTTTGGTAGACTTTTGATATTTCATAAATCTGAAAGTGACCTTGTTACATCACCAGTTCTTGGGTTCAGAAGTTCGCCATGTATAGTCTTTAGAGAATCTACGTGGAAAGCAAAAGGCATTAACATCCTATTATGTGGTCAGAGCTTCCCTGGTGGCTCAGATGTAAAGAATCTGCCTGCAATGCAGGAAAACCGGGCTTGATTCCTGGGTCAGGAAGATCCCCTGGGAAGATTCCCTGAGAAGGAATGACAACCCACTCCTGTATTCTTGCCTGCAGAATTCCATGGACGGAGGAGCCTGTCAGGCTACAGTCCATGGGGTCACAAAGATTCAGACACAACTGAGTGACTAACACACACATGTGGCCAGAGAGACTCAGTATAGCACCTCCACTGTAAAACCCATGAAACTGAAGTCTAAACAGAATCACAAATAAGTAGTTTAACTCTCGCTAAACTTTTCTTTCCTCAGTAACACATCCACAATCCTTCTTGCTCCTATCCAGTTTCTTTTAAAGTCCAAAAATAAATGTAGAACTCTTCTGCGTCTAAGGTGTAACCCGAACCTATAGTTGAAGAAATTTTGTGCCTGTGAAGCAGTGGCAGAACTTTGACCTTATGAATTAATCCAATAAATCTGAATTTCAAAATGGGTTAGAGATTCCTAGGAATTCTGTGGGTCATAAGATGACCTTATTTAGGAGAATAAATAACGTAATAATATATAGCCACAAAGAGAAAGATATCGACTCTGGACTGAAGCAAGTTATTTAACACTTGAAGTTGTTGGCATGTTTAACAATCATCAGAGAGACCAGAATACTGATAAAGTATTATATGGGTTAATTTACAAAATGTATTCTTAGCAGTTATCTAATAAACAACATTTGTCATTGATTGACTGTCTGCTGGCATAATTGCTCTGCTTTCCAAATAGAGACAACTTTCCAATGTCACATAAAGTATTTTAAATTACTATGAAACAAACATGCATTGTCTCATAAACTTAAGATTTTATAACAAGGGCAAAATAATTAAAAATTTTAAATCAAAATCATAGGTTCTTTAAAGATAGTAAATATTTTATTTTTATTAATATATCCAAAATTATCGAGTTCCATTGTAGTGAAAGATGTCAATTCACTGCTGAGTACAGATCAGACACGAGGGTGAGAAGATACCAAAGGAAAGGAAAGAAGAGTCCTAAATAAAAGCTTGTCCTTGCTAAAAAGTCACTCATGTGTCTTTGGGGTGTTGAAATCCACCTGACTTCAGCATGTTAGTTTGCTTAACTTCCACTTGTCTCTTGCCCCAGCCTCAGTGTCTCAGTAAGACAGGTAGAGAGAAGTTAAGTTCCTCCATGAGCAGTGAGTTGTAAACTACCTTTGCTAATAACAGTGTAGGTGAGCACCTGGTTCAGAGGACGTTAAATCAAGGGCATGGAGCATTCCTGCTTTGGGTGGAAGAAATCTCAACGATGTTACTGAGCCCAAATGTAATGTAAACTGCTGAAAAGCACTAATTAAACTTACACCTTTAACTTTGTTAAATGAATTGTCTAGAGGTTCCACCCCTCTGAAAAAAGTTATCAGTGTGAGTCTGCTGTAGGCAACTGCAGTGATTATATGAGACATGTGATTTGGGATTATTCGGATTAGGAACAAATGCTATGTGTGGACTATTCAACACTCAAGGAGTATTAAGATTGTCCTAGGACGTGTTCACTATTACATAGTATCAGTACATATCAGAGAAAGTCAAAATCTCCACAGAAGGAAATCAGTTCACAATTCCTAGGTCCATGTTTCCAAACACATGAGAAAAATTTAACCATGCTTTCTTTTAGGTCTTATAATAATAAAGTTCTACAGTATAAAATTTCCCTAACTGCTATTTATAAGGAAAATACTGTCTTATAGGCCAAGTGGAGGAGTTAAAATGAACTATATTGAAAAAAAAATCAAGATTTTTATGATACAATGTCAACAAACCTTAAGCCAAAGAAACAGAGACATCATTCAATTTAAAGACAGAGAAGACTGATGATTAAAAACAATCGGGCATTAAATTCAGCATTTCTGTTATGGTTATGAAGATTGTAAAGAAGAATCTATAATCTCATGCCTTTTTAAAAATTTGACTAATAGGCGTGTGTGCCTGTTTGTGTACATTTCAAGCCTTCCCTTTAACTCAGCCTCAGATTCAGCTCCTGCCTCTCATCTTCATGTGGGTTTGTCTTGTAATGTAGATTATAAGACTCTCTCTGGCAGACACTATCTGCTGTGGTACACACCTATCTCGAGCACTCGACATACCAGACCAGCCTATCAATGAGGAAGTCAGAGTGCCCTTTACTAATTGATTTTTACTGGAGAACGGATGGGTAATCTTCCTGGGAGAATTGATTCTTCCCAAAGAGGAGAGATGACTCTTCTGGAGAAGAATCTGCTTTCTCTACCCTGCTCTGCTGACTTGGCACTAACAGAATTATTTGAAGAAGCCCAAAGTATCACCAGTCTCCCGTCACCTCCGGTTCTGTAGATACAACATGTAATCACCTAGAGCCATCTCGGTTAAGTGAGCATGACTGTCCCAATTAGGTAAGAGTCCTCGCTATTAAGTATTATTAGACTTAATTTGGTGCCCTAGGAAAATTCTTGGTGAAGCCCATCCCACTAAGGGTAGGGCATTGCAAGTCCACAGCAACATGCTCAGAAAACACTTCTACAGTAATGTTTATTAAGTCTCAAGTGATACCATTTGGTGACATAGTCTTAGGGTTACAGAAACACCAGCCATTAAGTTGAAAAGAACTGTGGAAATGGCATCACCTCTGACCCTGTCCCTTTAGAGGTAACGAAATAAAAATCCACGGTGGTGTGGTTTATTGAGTATGGAAATAAGACTATTTCTGACTCTTCCAGCCAAGAGCTCTTCACACAGTACCATCATACATCATATATACATATATATAAGCCAGTGACCGAAAGACCATCTTGAAAGCTGTGATCTCTCAATATGGTTGTGTAGGTGGTGGTCGGCTCTTTAGTTCTTCTTCACTTTCTGCCATAAGGGCAGTGCCATCTGCATATCTGAGGTTATTGATATTTCTCCGGCAGTCTTGATTCCAGCTTGTGCTTCATCCAGCCCAGCATTTCGCATGATGTACTCTACATATAAGTTAAATAAGCAGGGTGACAATAAACAGCCTTAACATACTCCTTTCACGATTTGGAACCAGTCTGTTGTTCCATGTCCAGTTCTAACTGTTGCTTCCTGACCTGCATACAGATTTCTCAGGAGGCAGGTCAGGTGGTCTGGTATTCTCATCTCTTTCAGAATTTTCCACAGTTTGTGGTGATCCACACAGTCAAAGGTTTTGGCATAGTCAATAAAGCTGAAGAAGATGTTTTTCTGGAACTCTCTTGCTTTTTCGATGATCCAAGAGTAGTTGGCCATTTGATCTCTGGTTCCTCTGCCTTTTCTAAAATCAACTTGAACATCCGGAAGTTCACAGTTCACGTATTGTTGAAACCTGGCTTGGAGAATTTTGAGCATTACTTTGCCAGCATGGGAGAGGAGTGCAATTGTGTACTAGTTTTAGCATTCTTTGGCATTTCCTTTCTTTGGGATTGGAATGAAAACTGACCTTTTCCAGTCCTGTGGCCACTGCTGAGTTTTCCAAATTTGCTGGCATATTGAGGGCAGCACTTTCACAGCATCATCTTCCAGGATTTGAAATAGCTCAACTGGAATTCCGTCACCTCCGCTAGCTTTGTTCATTGTGATGCTTTCTAAGGCCCACTTGATTTCGCATTCCAGGATGTCTGGCTCTAGGTGAGTGATCACACCATCATGGTTATCTGGGTCATGAAGATCTTTTTTGTATAGTTCTTCTGTGTGTTCTTGCCACCTCTTCTTAATATCCTCTGCTTCTGTTAGGTCCATACCATTTCTGTCCTTTATGTTTCCCATCTTTGCATGAAATGTTCCCTTGCTATCTCTAATTTTCTTGAAGAGATCTCTAGTCTTTCCCATTCTATTGTTCTCCTCTATTTCTTTGCATTGATATCTGAGGAAGGCTTTCTTATCTCTTCTTGTTATTCTTTGGAACTCTGCATTCAAATGGGTATATCTTTCCTTTCCTCCTTTGCCTTTCGCTTCTCTTTTTTTCTCAGCTATTTGTAAGGCCTCCTCAAACAGCCATTTTGCCTTTTTGAATTTCTTTTTCTTGGGAATGGTCTTGATCACTGCCTCCTGTACAATGTCATGAACCTCTGTTCATAGTTCTTCAGGCACTCATTTAATCCCTTGAATCTATGTCTCACTCCCACTGTATAGTCATAAGGGATTTGATTTAGGTCATGCCTGAATGGTCTAGTGGTTTTCCCTACTTTCTTCAATTTAAGCCTGAATTTAGCAATAAAGAGTTCATTATCAGAGCCACAGTCAGCTCCCAGTATTGTTTTTGCTGACTGTATAGTGCTTCTCCATCTTTGGTTGCAAAGAATATAATGAATCTGATTTCGGTATTGACTATCTGGTGATGTCCATGTGTAGAGGCTTCTTTATGTTGTTGGAAGAGGGTGTTTGCTATGACCAGTGCATTTTCTTGGCAAAACTCTGTTAGCCTTTGATCTGCTTTGTTTTGTACTCCAAGGCCAAATTTGCCCGTTACTCCAGGTATTTCTTGACTTCCTACTTTTGCATTCCAGTCCCCTATAATAAAAAGGACATCTTATTTTGGGTGATAGTTCTAGAAGGTCTTGTAGGTCTTCATAGAACCATTCAACTTCAGCTTCTTCAGAATTACTGGTCAGGGCTCAGGCTTGGATTACCGTGATATTGAATGGTTTGCCTTGGAAACAGAGATCATTCTACTGTTTTTGAGATTGCATCCAAGTACTGTATTTTGGATGCTTTGGTTGACTACGATGGCTACTCCATTTCTTCTAAGGAATTCTTGCCCACAGAAGTAGATATAATGGTCATCTGAGTTAAATTCACCCATTCCAGTCCATTTTAGTTCACTGATGCCTAAAATGTCAATGTTCACTCTTGACATCTGCTGTTTGACCACTTCCAATTTGCCTTGATTCATGGACCTAACATTCCAGGTTCCTATGCAATATTGCTCTCTACTGCACTGGACTTTACTTCCATCACCCATCACATCCACAACTAAGTGTTGTTTTTGCTTTGGGTCTGTCTCTTCATTCTTTCTGGAGTTATTTTTCCACTAAAGAGCCTCTTGATGAAAGTGAAAGAGGAGACGAAAAAGTTGTCTTAAACCTTGAGATTCAGAAAACTAAGATCATGGCATCTGGTCCCATCACTTCATGGCAAATAGATGGGGAAATAATGGAAACAGTGAGAGACTATATTTTGGGGGCTCCAAAATCACTGCAGATGGTGACTGCAACCATGAAATTAAAAGACACTTGCTCCTTGGAAGAAAAGCTATGAACAACCTAGGTAGCATATTAAAAAGAAGAGACCTTAGTTTGCCAACACAGGTCCATCTAGTCAAGGCTATGGTTTTTCCAGTAGTCATGTATGGATGTGAGAGTTAGACTATAAAGAAAGCTGAGCACCGAAGAACTGATGCTTTTGAACTATGTTGTTGGAGAAGACCCTTGAGAGTCCCTTGGACTGCAAGGAGATCAAACGAGTCAATCCTAAAGGAAATCAGTCCTGAAAATTCATTGGAAGGACTGATGCTGAAGCTGAAATCCAATACTTTGGCCACCTGATGGGAAGAACTGATTCATTTGAAAAGACCCTTATGCTGGGAAAGATTGAAGGCAAGAGGAGAAGGGGATGACAGAGGATGAGATGGTTGGATGTTATCACTGACTCAATGGACATGAGTTTGGGTAAACTCTGGGAGTTGGTGAGGGACAGGGAGGTCTGCCATGCTGCAGTCCATAGTTGGACATGACTGAGCGACTGAACTGAAATCAACTGAATGATGATAAAATCCTGTAACAGTAAGAAAATGGTGGCTGGGAGGTGGAGAGGAGGTGAGCATCTACAGGTGAGATTTTCAGATTTTGGGGAGACAAATGTGGGATGAATGGCGGGTGGATGCTGAAGCTTGTCATTAAACATACAGCCATGAGTTCATGTGGAGGGACTTATGACCCTGAAAAGGATTAGGACTTGGGAATGGCAGATGCTACTGAAGGTAAAGAAAGGTTGTGGGACTAACAACAGAGAAATTAAATTCTGAGCACACCCAGTTGATCTCCATTAACAGAATGCCTGGCATCAAGGTATCTACCCACCACCACTGTCCCTGCCACCACAACTACTGGAACCAAAGCACTCTTCCCTAAAGAAGCTGAAGTAAGTGGTAGAAATTAGGGCTGATGGGGTTGCAGTTGACAGTCCAAACCAGAAGCCTCTCTGCATGCTGCTGTTTAGGGGCATCAAACTCTAAGAGTCCCTGGCCTGCCAGCTCCCCCTGGGAGAACACTGCTTGATGAAGATTGCTATCTTTAAACTCAAGCTCAGAGTGAATTTGTATGTTGCCTTTTTCATGAATATGATAAGGCAACTGAGAAACAGGCATTTGTAGAAAGCCTGCAAAATGAAAGAGAAAGAAATAAAGATAAAACTTAACTTTAGAGAAAAATAAGAGAATTCGGGAAACTGAAGAGAATGAAAAATTCTCTAAACAGCTTCCTTAGGCAGACTCAAGCATATTACACCCATGAAAAAGTACAACAATATGAAGAAAGGTCAAAGGGGAAAAAAGAGCTCCTGGAATTAGAAAAAAATTATTACTGAAATTAAAAAAACAAAAATAAAAATGTTTATAGGAAAATAAAAATTTCAAAAAATAAAGTCAGTGGGAGAGGGAGAGGGTGGGAAGATTTGGGAGAATGGCGTTGAAACATGTATAATATCATGTATGACACGAGTCGCCAGTCCAGGTTTGATGCACTATACTGGATGGTTGGGCTGGTGCACTGGGATGACCCAGAGGGATGGTATGGGGAGGGAGGAGGGAGGAGGGTTCAGGATGGGGAACACATGTATACCTGTGGCAGATTCATTTTGATATTTGGCAACACCAATACAATATTGTAAAGTTTAAAAATAAAATAAAATTAAAAAAAAAATAAAGTCAAAACACTACAAGAAGGAAAACATGTGAAAAGATTTTTTAAAAAACAACCCATCTAGCAAATGTATTGTCTAAGTAATGTTTAAAAAAGAAAGAAAAGTAAACTTAGTTAAGAAGACATATTATCAAAAAAGTAACAGAAGGGATTTCCCTGTGGAGGAGTGGATAAGAGTCTGCCTGCCAATTCAAGGGGCATGGGTTCAATCCCTGATCCAGGAGATTCCACATGTCATGGAGCAACTAAGCTCATGGGCCACAATTACTGAGCCCAAGTTCTGGAGCCCGTAAGTCACAGCATTGAAGTCTATGCACATACAGCCTGTGCTCCGCAGTAAGAGAGGCCATCACAATGAGAAATCTGTGCACAGCAACAAAGAGTAGCCCCAGCTTGCCAAAGCCTGTGCACAGAAACGAAGCCCCAGCACAGCCAAAAATAAAATAAATAAATATTGTCTTTTAAAAAGTAACAGAAGAACATTTCTTATTGCAGAACATGGACTTCCAGATTGAAAGGGCTCAATAACATTTATACAAAATGAATGAAAAACACATAATCAGTGATATTCTTGTGAAATTTCAGAACATTGACCATGAAGAAAAATCTTTAAAGCTTCCAGAGAAAACACACGTGTATGCATATATATATATATATATATATATATATATATATTTCACATTCAAAATCAAGAGAATAACTTGCATCCATATTTTCAACAGCCACTCTGAAGGCTAAGCAAGAACAAAACAAACCTTTGAAGCTGGAAATGTGATTTACAAGCCAGCCTATCAAATAAACATAGTGTCAGAATAAACTCTTTAGAGACTCAACCTCCCAAACTTTCTCAGGAGTTTTTGAAGATATTCATCAGCAAAATGAGGAAATAGGCCAAGAAAAAATAAAAGCATGAACTCAAGCAAATTGTGTATCCTTTTTTTTTCCTTAGAGTTACAAAGGTTCTGTTTCAGGGAAGTAAAAATAATAACATAATTATGTTTGTTAGAAGACTGAATTAGTAATGGAGGTGTTGTTAAACTCCATAGATAAACTCTAAAACTCATAAATCAAGATATAGCAGTATATTATTTAAAGATACAGGAACAATTATCCAAAGAATAAAGGTGTTGAAAGTGGTCTCTAGGGAACTTCTGTGGTGGTCCAGTGGTTAAGACTTCATCTCCCAACACAGGGGGTGCAGGTTCAATGCCTGCTTAGGGGGCTAAGATCCCACATGCCTCATGGCCAAAACACTAAAACATAAAACAGAAGCAATATTGCAATAAATTCAATAAAGACTTTAAAAAATGATCCACATCCCAAAAATATCTTAAAAAAGAAAGAAAATTGGCTTAAAAAAAAGTGGTTTCTAGGAGAGAGACTAGAGAAGGATGAGTGATGGAGCTAGGGTTAATCCTTTTCATGCTACGCTGTAATTGACATTGTTGGTTGGCTATCCCAAATATATTTATTTGCTGCTTTTTCCTTCCTGAGACAACCCTGATTTTATTTGTACTTAGTTCTATCTAAACTCCAAGGATAATCACATTTCCTTTGCTGGGTATCTGCCCAATGGAAAGGGAACGGAGGCTCCTCGGGGGAAGGAGGGGGTGTTTTTGAGGAAAGTGCCCCTCACTCCTTGTTTGCTTGCTTGCTTGCTAAGTCACTTCAGTCATGTCCGACTCTGTGTGACTCCATAGACGGCAGCCCACCAGGCTCCCCAGTCCCCAGAATTCTCCAGGCAAGAACACTGGAGTGGGTTGCCATTGCCTTCTCCAATGCATGAAAGTGAAAAGTGAAAGGGAAGTCGCTCAGTCGTGTCCGACTCTTCGCGACCCCATGGACTGCAGCCCACCAGGCTCCTCCGTCCATGAGATTTTCAAGGACATATGCTATATTCTCTTCCTGATGATGTTGCCTTATCTGGGTGAGACACTTAGGGCCAGTGAAGCCTTAAGTGAGGTGAATCTGAGTATGAGATGAATTGGAAAGAACACAGGTTCTTCATGACACCTGTGAGCAACTGGATTAACCTTGAAGAGTAACTTCCTTTGACATACTGTAATGTCAGATAATACTTACCTTATTTTTTCAGTCAGTTGATTCAAGGCTTTTGTTACTTGCAGTCAAAACTATCCAAACTGAAACATAAAGCCCTCCTGTATTATTTGATTTTTAAAGCATACTCATGTGTTATATTCACTAGAAATACTTAAGATAAAGATGTACTACAAATTTTACTCTAAACACAAAAAGTCCTCCTTCTGCATTTTACAGTTTAAAAACACGTGCTTAAAAAAATTATCCAGTTGCAATATCAGTCAGTGCAAAAGTATGTAGAAGTAAAATGCCCACTGGTCATTAACCATTAGCACTGTGCATCTTCTCAAACTCTAGTATGCATAGTTTTTATTGTGATTACATATTTTACCAAAAAACGTTCATACTGTATATATGCCTTCACAACTTGCTTTTTCACACACTGTCACAGATATACTTCCTTGTTAATATACTAAATTTTTTTTATGACTGTAGAGATTTCTGCAGATGGACAAGCCACAATTTATTTAACCTGCACCTTATTAATAGATATTTAGATTGCTTTCAATTTTTCCCTAATACAACAAATGCTGCCAGAAACATTCAGACATGTGCTTCTTTGTACCAGTATTTTTCTAAGATAAATTCCAAATTGTGAAATTGCTGGTTCAAAGAACACATGTGTTTTAAATTTTACTAGATTAGAAGTTGAAAACGCCCTTCCCTCAAATGGGCTGTACTATTTTACACTCCCACTAAAAATATGTGAGGTCATTTCCCCACATTTTTACCAGCCACTTATATTAGTAACCTTTAAAAATTATGTTTCATGAAACAGGCAAACATGATAGTTCACTATTGTTTAAATCTGACTTTCTGATAACTTAGTGGAGCTGATCTTATTTTCATATGTTTATTAGCCATGTGTATTTTTATTCATATATTTACATTATTATTATCTTCCTACTTAGCTGTTTGTGTTTTTCTTGTTATTTTGTGTTCTTTGTCTCTTAGGAATATTTCCCTGATTATATATGATGCAAGTATTTTTCCCCAAACTGTCATTTGTTGTCATTTAAGTTTCTTATTCACAAATGTCCCAATGTTACCATCCAGGGCATTAAAGACTTGGGTAAGATCATGTATTTGTTTGAGCTTCTTTTTGTCTAGATTAAAAATAAAACAGTACCAAACTACTGAGTAAACTCCTATTGAATGGCCACTGGGCCAAATAATCACAGAGGACACTAAGGTAGAAAGACCACTTTTAACTACAAAGATTGTCCAGTACGAGGAGCAGATAGACCTATTAATAAACAATTCTACTGTAATAGGGTTTTCTTTTTTTTAATATTTGTTGGAGACAGGGGAAAAAGAATATTTAAAACTACCTATGGACTATCAGAGAAGAACTCACAGAGTTAGATTGTTATTTCTATGAATTCTTTTTTCCACACATCAGTTTGCCTTGACAATTGAATTCTTATTATATACTAAAGTGAAAGACAGTGAAGTGGCTCAGTTGCGTCCGAATCTTTGTGACCCCGTGGACTGTAGTCTACCGGGCTACTCCATCCATGGAATTTTCCAGGCAAGAGTACTGGAGTGGGTTGCCATTTCCTTCTTCAGGGGATCTTCTTGACCCAGGGATCGAACCCAGGTCTCCCACATTGCAGGCAGATGTTTTACCATCTGAGCACCAGGGAAGCCTCATTATATATACTAATAGTATATGAATTAAATATAATTTTCAAAATTTTAGCAGACTTTACATTTTTATTTTCAAAAAATTTTAATAAGTAAATTCTTCAAAATTTGTGTGTCTTATCAGCATTAAATCATTTAAGTTGTTTTAAAGAACAATTCAAGAATGAGTCATATGAAGATGAAACATAAAACTTCCTTTTTTAAGCATTCATTCTTATATTTTGAGTCCTATTTTTAATAATCTGAAATCCTTCATATTTACAGACATATGAACCACCTAGCATTAATTTCTAGGAACAATTTATAAACACATGTTAAAGGAAAATTAACACTTTCTCCCCACACCCTCCACCCAAACACTGCCACTTTTAATGGAGGAAACATGTTAGAATGCTTCTTTTCAGTCTTTGAAATCTTCCTTTGATAGCACCCCGCCCCCTGCAATCCCCTTCGACTTTGGCATTTGCCTAGTCTTGCATCAGCTATCCACGACAAAACTCAAGATAAAATGATTAATGCAACTGCTCATAACATCTCAATACCTCTTTCATCAGTTTGGGTGTTAAGTACATTGAAAGGAACCAACAAGGAACCATGAGGTATTGAAATACTCTTCACATGCCAATTCATAGCCCAGTTCGGTGACCTTTACAGCATTTCTGATCCTTCTCCATCCCATCTCCTACTCAGTTCAGTCCTTCTTCAATATTCATCTGGAAACCATAACTCCAAACATAATCTTCAACGTATCTCTGGTACTCCACCCTAAGAAAGAGCATAACCTCTGAATACCTTGAATTTTTTAATAATAACGAAAAAAAGTCAAGGTAACTTAGCTCTACCTATAGTTCTAAGCAATCAGAGATTTGTTTCCAAATAGCTCTGGGGAATTTCACCATATGACTCCTATTAATGGAAATTGCTGAGCTAATCTTTCCGTGTGACATTACAAATATTAACTTCCTGTCCAACTTTGTTTGAAGCTTTTCTGTTTTCTTTTGCTGTTAGAACAAGAACTGTAAATCTGGAAAGGATTTTTAAGATCAATCAAGTCAGTCTTCTAATTTTACAGATGAAGAAATAGGTTTCAGAAGTTGTTACTGACCATTAAATGACTGTGTGAGTTTGAACAATTTGATTCACTGACTTTAAAAACTGGCTTGGAATTTAGGAAATAGATTTTTAGGCATTATCTACATAAAAGGTAAGGAAAAGTGAAGGAAATTGAAGTATAACCCAGGTTATCTGAATTCAGTGTTGCAAGGTTTTCTTTTATCCTACAAGCATTATTATTAATGGTGGTGTCAATATTTGGAAGTTGTTCATTTAAAAGGTTATATTGTAGAGAATATGTTAAGGGTCACCAGATTAGCCAACTAAAGGGTCGTCATTATTAATAGGGGCTTATATGGCAGGGTAATTTCTCCAGAGTATATTTTGCTACAGCTCCTTGAATTAAAAACCCTGAAAGATGCAGCAGCATCATAAAACTTAGATTTTAATAAGCTTTGGTGATTGGGTTTTCACTGTACAGAACAATGTAAAGCCCTCTTGGATTTTCAGTGAAGTTAAACAGTGAATAGCTTTTGAATGAGTGATGAACGAGTCACAAGATGGGGCAAAAAGCCCTGCTTGTATTTGGCATGCCAAAAATTCTTTCTCAACAACACTACAATCCTTCTTACATTTGTAAAAGTTGAAATTCTTCCACGTTTGTAGGTTTGTTCCATTTCTTTAGATCAAATGAAATGTCTGCTTTTTTTTTTTTAATGGTATCCTGTTTTGACTTTTTTACTTTAGTTTTTTGGATAGAAGAAATAAGTTTTTTTGTTGTTTTTTTACCTTCTGGTGATTTTTTTTTTCACAATTAAATATTTTAACATATTACTAGGTTTACACAGGACATATGGTATACTTTATAAGCTACTATTATCCTTTCACATGTCTCCTCAGGTGGAGAAAAAATACTTGGCATTCATTCATGTATGATTCATGATCCTCTGACTTTGTATTTGTGGTGGCCATAGTGACCCAGGGCTTAAAAAAGCACATACTGTTTCAAGGCAAATCTGACGTTTATCTTTGTTTCTTAAGCTATTCCAATTAAGGTAGAACACTGTGAAAAACAACAGTTCATACAGTTTGTTTTTCCTTGCTAAGTTGCTTCAGTCATGTTTGACTCTTTGCGACCCTATGGACTTGTAGCCCTCCAGGCTCCTCTGTCCATGGGATTCTCCAGGCAAGAATACTGGAATGGGTTGCCATGCCCTCCTCCAGGAGATCTTCCTGACCCAGGGATCAAACTGGCATCTCTTATGTCTCCTGCACTGCAGGCAGGTTCTTTACCACTAGCACCACCTGGGAAGCCCTTTGGTTTTTCTTTAGGGAGGGGCAAACGCATGACCAATTAAAAGAAAGCCAATGGCTACTGGTGATATAATTTCAAAACTAAAATTTTCTAGAAAAGAAATCCTTACTCATGTATATATTTCTATGTGGAAAATTGTTTTTTTTTTTTCATCAAAAAAAATTTTTTTTCTTGAGAAATGAGTGACCACTTAAAGCCACAAATACTACAATTTCACATGTGGGAGGATCTTTTTTGTTTGTTTGTTTTTAAGATCTTAATTTCTCTCACTGCATAGAGATGACTTTCATTTCACCATATATTGGGTTTTATGGTGAAAGATGACTTAATAATTGCAGCCTAACTATTCATGTTATTTCTACTTTGTACTTCCTAAGGAATGGCTCATTACATGACGTCAAAGCCAACTCCTGCAATTAGAAAAGTTTGTATTATGTAGATTTTGAAAAGAGAAAACAACAAAACCACCTCAAATTCTTGAAACAACAAAAGAGAAAACTCAGCAAGAAAACAAGTCTTGGCATTTACTCACCTCTTCTAACCTGTGCTCTTTCATAAAATAAAAGAGGTTGGAGGAATTGTTGTGAACAAAGGGTCTTAACTGCAAAAAAATTTTTAGGAATGTTTGAAAGGAAATGACAGAGTGCATTCATTGAGCCTGGACCAGGCATGTTTGTCTCACGTTTTTCAGTTTTGTTCTGTCTAAATATTCATTTAGAATCTGAATTTCGGTGTGACACTATGGCATTCTTTCACTTATGTTATATAGAGCAGAGTCGTGAACTCAGGACTACCAACCAACCAAATAAAAGCATATTTGGAAACACAAGCTGTAAGACACAGCTCATGCACAGAAATCTCATTCCTGGGTTCATATACGCTTGGAGGGAAGAATCAACACGCCAACGCTGGAGCACCTCTACTCTCAGGGATGAGCTTGGTTTCTGGAAGTGTCTTTTACAAAACTACGAAGAATTGTGGAGAGAAATGCATTGATGACAGGTAGGCTCTTCCCCACTAAGTGGGGTGGATGGAGGGAGTTGGGACAATAGCTTGCAGTATTTGGGTATAGTGATTTTTTTCTTATAAAGATGGAAGCTATTTTTTAAGCATGCAATTTCAATGGGGCATGTTTGATTTATGACTAAGAATTCTTTTTCTCCATGCCGTATTGGCAGTCTTGTATGTAATTAAAAGGTTCCCTCCTGGGAAACTTTTCCCTTCTGAAACACATTGGGCTGAATTCTGTTTTACCAATGTAGTAAATATGCCATGGACCATTTAGGTTTAAAACATATCAAAAATATGGAAAATTGAGATGTTTTCTCTCTTGATTTAATACAGTAAAAACCTCTGTCCATCTACTACGGTTTGCAGGCATTCAGTATAATACTGGTATGAACAACTTAAGAGAATTCTTAGCTTCATTTGCACCTCAGTCTTGTCAGAATGACATGGGTGTGTGAGTTTAGTTGGCTTTAACTGGATATGAACCTAAGCACATATTAGACATGCAAATTGAGTCTCCTTTTTTAACCATAAATGGCATGAACATAAATTCCAAAGCTGATTCCACAGTAAATGACGTGAGATAACAATATTACTTCCTTTTGTGGACCTGTTTCTCCTACCACGAGACACAAACCTTCTTTACCTCTCTGGAGGCTTGTCCGTGCAAGCCCATAAACATTTACCTGTATAAACTTATAATTAAAAGAATATATCCTAATCCTTTAGCAAGTAATTATATTGAGTGTTATTCACCCTTCATGAGAAATCCCTTAAAGATCTAAAGGGTGACAGCCTCATCAAGTTCTTATTGCCTCCCTTGATGCATTTCCATTTTTGGAAGTCTCCTCTCAATTTCTGCTTGACATACAGGAACAAAAAAAAGGAATTCAAAGGAAGGTACCTTGCAAGAAGAACTTCATTAAATCATTATCAAATTGGAAAATTATATACCCAAATATCCCACACATGTATAATAAGATGACAGATACATGTGTTTGCATGTTTGGATGAGATACACAGTCTTGGCAAGTATAAATATGCATAATTTTCTCATACAACATAATTAGAGAAAATTACATATCTAGCCAATTAGTCTTTGGAACAATTTTCTTCATATTTTCTTTCTCCTGAGCTCAAACGTTCTTGATAACCTGCTGCTACCTTCCTTTTCTGGAGTCTAACCCTCATATGCTCCCCTTTTCCGCTCTCCTCTATCTTCCTTCACATTGTATGCCTTGCTTGCAGGGCCACCTCTTTCCTCCTCCTCCTCTGGTTCTGTTCATTTTCCCAGCCCCTTCCAAGTCTCAGATACCGGGCAAGACTCCAGCTGTTTGTGGGTGGAAAAAACAATTACATAGAAACTCTGATAGAAACACAGAAGACTCCCTGTCTGATGTCATGGATGGCCCCAGACCTCCGCTGGTTCTCTGCATCTGTTTGTCCCTCAGTCACAAAGAAGAGAAGATGTGATCACTCTAGCCAGAATTTGGTTACCACGGAGTCCTTCCATTCCAGTCCACTGGCTTAAAGGAAGCCCAGTATAGCTGAAGCACTTCCTTCAGAGTATCTCCCTATCTCCTGAGAAGGCAGAAGCTTGCAGGTTTTGGAAAGCCAGCATTTAAGGCTAAGCTTTTCATGCACATCAGTCCCAAGAGTGGAGCAACAGTGGGAAGCCCAGCCATGTTCCTACAAGCCTGAGCTATATTGCAGGCCCTGGAAAACCCCCATTTGCAAGTTAAAGGTACACTCCTGGTTTGAGCTCCTTGTGTTAAATAGCAAATTCCCACTGGCAATCTATTTTACATATGGTAATATATATGATTCAATGCTACTCTCTCAATTTGCCTCACCCTTTCCTTCTACCAGTGTCCAAAAGTCTTTGTTACAATCTAGAGGGGTGAGATAGGGTGGGGGGTGGGAGTTGGGAGGGAGGTTCCAGAAGGAGGGGACATAAGAATACTTATGCAGAAATGGTATGGACCTAACAGAAGCAGAAGATATTAAGAAGAGTGGCAAGAATACACAGAAGAACTGTGCAAAAAAGATCTTTACAACCCAGATAATCATGATGGTGTGATCACTCACCTAGAGCCAGACATCCTGGAATGCGAAGTCAAGTGGGCCCTTAGGAAGGATCACTACGAACAAAGCTAGTGGAGGTGATGGAATTCCAGTTGAGCTATTTCAAATCCTAAAAGATGATGCTGTGAAAGTGCTGCACTCAATATGCCAGCAGATTTGGAAAACTCAGCAGTGACCACAGGACTGGAAAAGGTCAGTTTTCATTCCAATCCCAAAGAAAGGCAATGCCAAAGAATGCTCAAACTACCGCACAATTGCACTCATCTCACACGCTAGTAAAATAATGCTCAAAATTCTCCAAGCCAGGCTTCAGCAATATATGAACTGTGAACTTCCAGATGTTCATGCTGGTTTTAGAAAAGGCAGAGGAACCAGAGATCAAATTGCTAACATCTACTGGCTCATCCAAAAAGTAAGAGAGTTCCAGAAAAATATCTATTTCTGCTTTAAAAGAGATGGGAATACCAGACCACCTGACCTGCCTCTTGAGAAACCTATATGCAGGTCAGGAAGCAACAGTTAGAACTGGACATGGAACAACGGACTGGTTCCAAATAGGAAAAGGAGTATGTCAAGGCTGTATATTGTCACTGTGCTTATTTAACTTGTATGCTGAGTACATCATGCAAAATGCTGGGCTGGATGAAGCACAAGCTGGAATCAAGAGTGCTGGGAGAAATATCAATAACCTTAGATATGCAGGTGACATCACCCTTATGGCAGAAAGTGAAGAAGAAATAAAGAGCCTCTTGATGAAAGTGAAAGTGGAGAGTGAAAAAGTTGGCTTAAAACTCAGCATTCAGAAAACGAAGATCATGGCATCTGGTCCCATCACTTCATGGCAAAAAGATGGGGAAACAGTGGCTGATTTTATTTTTCTGGGCTCCAAAATCACTGCAGATGGTGATTGCAGCCATGGAATTAAAAGACGCTTACTCCTTGGAAGGAAAGTTAAGACCAACCTAGACAGCATATTAAAAAGCAGAGACATAGCTTTGTCAACAAAGGTCTGTCTAGTCAAAGCTACTATGGTTTTTCCAGTAGTTGTGTATGGATGTGAGAGTTGGACTATAAAGAAAGTTGAGCGTCGAAGAATTGATGCTTTTGAACTGTGGTGTTAGAGAAGACTCTTGAGAGTCCCTTGGACTGCAAGGAGATCCAACCAGTCCATCCTAAAGGAGATCAGTCCTGGGTGTTCATTGGAAGGGCTGATGCTGAAGCTGAAACTCCAATACTTTAGCCACCTGATGTGAAGAGCTGACTCATCTGAAAAGACCGTGATGCTGGGAAAGATTGAGGGCAGGAGGAGAAGGGGACGACAGAGGATTAGATGGTCGGATGGTATCACCGACTCAATAGACATGCGTTTGGGTGGACTCCTGGAGTTGGTGATGGACAGGGAGGCCTGGTATGCTGGGGTTCATGGGGTCTCAAAGAGTCAGACATGACTGAATGACTGAACTGAACTGAACTGATGGCTGATTCATTTTGGTATATGGCAGAAACCAACACAATATTGCAAAGCAATTATCCTCCAATTAAAAATAAGTCTAAAAAGAATAAAAGAAAGAGAAAGGTATACTCTTCAGTAGGAGAGCCTGCTTCCGCCCCAACAGCCACTCAGCAATCTCTCTCTGCAGCCTGGCAAGACCTGGGAATGTCATGTTTTGCCATCATCTTTCTGAATACCTACATCAGCCTTGTCAGAGTGCAAGGTATTCAGACAGCTCTGCCTTGTCAAGGTAGGGATTTCTCACAGATTTCCCTCGCTCTCTCTCCACCTTCCCTGTGAACACACAGAGACAAGGTTGAGGCTCCTATGCCCCCATGACAATGTTTCAACCTTTTTCTATAAGTCATTGGTCTTTTTTTTTTTAAGTGATTGGTCTTTGAAGCATGTTTCAAAGCAGACTTTGAAGCCATGTTTCCTCCAATAAATTAGTAAGTGAATAAAATATCCCCTATGACAATTTAATACCATAGTGAAAGTCGCTCGGTCATCTCTGACTCTTTGCAACCCTATGGCCTATATAGTCCATGGAATTCTCCAGGCCAGAATACTGGAGTGGGTAGCTTTCCCCTTCTCCAGGGAATCTTCCCAACCCAGGGATTGAACCCATGTCTCCCACATTACAGGCAGATCCTTTACCAGCTGAGCCACCATAGATATACCAGGTATCTGTTTGTGTACTGTATCTATCTCTGTGTTTAATATGTAACACAAGTTAGATGCTTTTACTCCCCAAGAGCCAATCTTTGCCATTTGGAGGTGATACTGTTCCCATCAAAATGTGCACTATCACCATTACCTGTTTAGCCTTTAGGTTATCTTTTATACCTGTGATGGTCTCCCATACACAACCTGCCACGGCATTCCCTCAGCTGGAGTTCATTTCATGTGCATCCTGCCAACACTAAGAAGCACCAGGAATTTACACAGGGTTGTCTGGGCCAGAGGTTGAAACTTCATGAAGAAGGAAGTGGTCCAAAAATAAAAGGCAGGTAACATTCCTGTGGGGTTAACCACTGTACTAGCCAGAAAGCATTCTCCCAATCTCAGGCTGATCATTTCCTGGTTCTTTTTTCTACATACTCAGGGATACAGAGCTGATGCATGGGAAATACACTGTTTATGAAATATTCCTAATGGAATACGGATTAACGCTGGAGCGGGGCTGGCCTGCATGCCTTGCACAGGAGTGCTGGCTGGGGGTGGGGTGGGAGGTTGAGAAAAGAAATGGTGCAGGGCAGCCCTACTGAAGATTAAAGAGATGATATCGTTAGCACAGTGGTCCATCTGAAGCCCAAGGACTCAGCCTCCTCTTAAACCTCCACTTTGCATTCACTCTGTACAATGCTTCTTGTATTTGAGACACGGCATGGTCAGGGCCACATTTTAGGAAGCTCAATCACTACTCTTTAGAAATACATTTAATGACTTTCAATTATCCACAGATCAAAATGCATTATTAAACTAGCATTTCAAAGCCTTGGTGGAATGACCCTGCTCATTTATCTGCTACTTTTCTCTGACCTGCAGTCTATATCCTCTGAAACACCAGCTCTAAACTCATTACGACCCAAATGCCCACTTACATGCCTTCACTGGTGCTCTGATCTCTTCATAATCAGCTCCCCTTCGCTTGCCACCTATTCAAATCCTGCCCTTCCTACACCTTCAAGGTCAGCTTCTAGAAGACAATTTCCGTTTTTGTTTTTGTTTTTCAAATAGATATTAATTCCTTCTTCTTCAAACTCTTATTTAATTCCCCTGTGCAATCACCAAAGAGGAAATTAAATGACAGTAAACGGTAAAATAAACTGTTTTGCTTCTCTATTAACCTGTATTGTCCACTGGGAACAAGGATTCAGTTACATCCATCTTTGAATCTTACACAGTGACTAGTACACATACTGAGAACACAATAAAAGCCCTGAATTTCCTGTGTTTATTCTGTTCTGTTGTTGTTTCCTGGCTGGAATAGGACAGAACTTTGCTGAAAACATCCATCTCATAGGATAATGAGACCTCTAAAGGATAATGAGACCTCAGCTGACTCTAACACTAAAGAGACAGATTCATTTAGATAAGCAGTGGAAGTGAAAGTCACTCAGTCGTGTCCAACTCTTTGTAACCCCATGGACTATACAGTCCATGCAATTCTCTAGAACAGAATACTGGAGTGGGTAGCCTTTCCCTTCTCCAGGGGATCTTCCCAGCCAGGGATCGAACCCAGGTCTCCTGCCTTGCAGGGGAATTCTTTACCAATTGAGCTATCAGGGAAGCCCAGATAAGCAGGGACCAAGGGATATTGATGTCATTGTCAGTCTTTTGGTTTTGCTTTGTTTGCTGTACTTTTCAATGTTTTCTTTGAGAAAAAAGAATTGATATAACCAATGAAGCATATAACCTACATGCTTTTCTCTCCTGGAGATTAATATTTCCCATTAACCCAAAACTAAAAATAGTCCTTTTTACTGGAGTTGTTGGGGACCATTCACATGGTTTGCTGGTACCAACAACCCAACTCAAGAAATCATTCATTTGCTCTTACTATTTTTTCTCAGGTCATCTTTTTTTGGGGTGATTTCCCTGCTGCCCAGCTCCTTGGATAATTTAAACAATGTAGTGAGATGCGAAAATCTAGCTTTTATTATTATGTGTGTATAAGAATACATGTTGTTGTTGTTTGTGATATTTTTTTCATTGTTTTAAAAGACAAGTCATATCCAGGATCCAGTGAAAAAACTGAAACAATCCAGAAGACATTGCTGAGGTGAAAGCCGCTGTGTGCTTGAGATTCAACAGCAAAGCAGTTGAAATCTGAAGTATGGCTTTTTTCTCCCCTTTTGGTAACCATGAGGATAGCAGAATATCTTACATACAAAGCTTGTGGGAAGGAATAACCTTGGAAATGCTTCTACTGAAGAGTGATTTAAGCCTTGTTCTGACACATGAATCATGGGGTGGTGCTTTCTGTCAACATTCTTTGCTGTCTTCACAACCAGAAAAGCTGGTATCTGCCTGGTTACTGGTACTGCCACCACTTCTGGGGAACAGCATTGTGACAGCGGAATTTTTCTGAAATCATTTTTAAATACTTGCATATGCCCAGGAATACTCAAATGATATTTTCATCACAGATATATTATGGACATATTATTGATATCCCACACTATATAAAGTGAATTTGAAACAATTTAATTTTTATTCTTAATTGAGAGAAGAAAATATTCCAAGACATTCTTTTAGCCTCTGATGATGTCTAGGTGTTGTGTATGATGCAGTGTGCCTCTTTGATTAATTTTAATTCAATATTATCTTCAACATTCACATCTTAAAGTGGCTACATGCAGTTATATATGTTAATTCAATGTTATGATTGTGAATGTGATTTGTATTGTCCTTTTCTTCTCTTGTGGAAATCATCATTTTAGATCACTTTTTTCTTAGAAAAGCAAAATAAACATAAATATATACTAAAAACATTCTAGAAATTACTAAATTAGCTTTCTTTAATGGATTTTAATTCATTTGAAAGGAAGAGAGTATCAGAGAAGAGTACATGGCTAGATCATGCAATTAAACTCTTTTTATTTACTTATTTTTTAATTTCATTTACTTATTTTTATTTACTTATCTGAACATTTTATCAGAAATCATTTTATGTTTTCTTTGCTGGCTATGATCCTTCGAATAATTGCATCTATATCATTCTTCACCTTATATTTATAATATATTTTTATATATAATATAATATATATTTCTCTATAAATTACTCCTTCATCCCCCTCATAAAAATCAAACAAAATTAATTTTTAAAAAGCTTTCTTTGGGACTTCCCTGGTGGTCCAGTGGTTAAGAATCTGCCTGCCAATTCAGGTGACATGGGTTCAATCTCTGGTTCAGGAAGATCCCACATGCTGTGGAGCACCTAAGTCCATGCATCACAACCTCTGAGCCCATGGAGCAACTAAGTCCATGCTCACAACCTCTGCAGCCCTCTGGGCTGCAGCTTCTGAAGCCCATGTACCCTAGAGCTGTGCTCTGCAACAAGAGAAGCTACCACAATAAGAAACCTGTGTATCGCAACAAAGAGTAACCCATCCCCTACCACAACTCACTGCACCAAGAGAAAGCCCATACGCAGCAAAGAAGACCTAGCCAAAAATAATACATATGTCCATCAGCAGATGAATGGATAAGAAAGCTGTGGTACATATACACAATGGAGTATTACTCAGCCATTAAAAAGAATACATTTGAATCAGTTCTAATGAGGTGGATGAAACTGGAGCCTATTATACAGAGTGAAGTAAGCCAGAAGGAAAAACACCAATACAGTATACTAACGCATATATATGGAATTTAGAAAGATGGTAACGATAACCCTGTATACGAGACAGCAAAAGAGACACTGACGTATAGAACAGTCTTATAGACTTTGTGGGAGAGGGAGAGGGAGAGGGTGGGAAGATTTGGGAGAATGGCATTGAAACATGTAAAATATCATGTATGAAACGAGATGCCAGTCCAGGTTCAATGCATGATACTGGATGCTTGGGGCTAGTGCACTGGACGACCCAGAGGGATGGTATGGGGAGGGAGGAGGGAGGAGGGTTCAGGATGGGGAACACATGTATACCTGTGGTGGATTCATTTTGATATTTGGCAAAACTAATACAATTATGTAAAGTTTAAAAATAAAATAAAATTAATTAAAAATAAATAAATAAATAAATATTTTTTTTTAAGTCTTTTGATGTATCAGTAGATATTAGATTATTTCCTTCTTTGGCTCTTCCCTTTCCATCATACCTTGACCAGTTATATGTATATATATATATATGTATTATACGTTAGTCGCTCAGTCGTGTCCAACTCTTTGCAATCCCACGGACTGTAGCCTGCCAGGCTCCTCTGTCTATGGGATTTCCCAGGCAAGAATACTGGAGTGGGTAACCATTCCCTTTTCCAGGGCATCTTCTTGATCCAGGGATTGAACCCAGGTCCCCTGCATTCCAGGCAGATTCTTTACCATTTGAGCTACCAGGAAAGCCATATATAATCCAGTCTGGGACCCTAAACATAGCCAGGAAGGGCAGGTTGCTTCTCTTGTTACTGCACTGTCTTCCACTCCCACAAGTCACTCACTGCCATAACACTGGGCTCTATGAACCCTCTGTGCCCGTGAACATTGAATATTAGAAATAATTCCTTCACCCCAAAAATTTTTAACCGACCCTGCTTCTTTGCACCACTCATACCATACTGCAACAATGTCCATAATACCTTTAAACATGCAATTTTCTTCATTAACCTACACATTCATCTTCCCAGCAAGACTTTAATTACTCTGAGGACAGAGAAAATAACTGATCCACCCTTGTGTGCTTCCTAGCACTTGGCTCCATGTATGGCGGCATATCACAGATGTCCAAAAAAGAACAAATGTAGAGAGTTCCATCTCCTTTTCCCGGCTCAATAAAAAAGCCTGCTTCTGTTACCATGTTGAAACCATTGTGGGCTTATTATAGGAAGTCTTTAACTCATAAATTGGTTCTATTCCAGAAAGCACCTCTGAGGTTATATGACACAGAAACCCATTAACCATCCCTGGAGGTATCAGTCGCCAAGATGTGGTGTTGGATGGGGTCCTATGAGCGCGGTGAAAGGACTATATAGAATTGCTCTCTGGGAGCCGGTGGCCGTGGAACAGTGAAGAAAGGAAGAAGACAGAGAATGAAGGCAGTTGCTGCTACCAGCTGTGGCTTTGTCAAAATTCTAAAATACATAAAGGTCATTTGAGATAGTCTTCCACATTTTATTTTTTATTATTTGCAACTGTCTTGCAAATCGTGCTGTGCTTTCCTTACTCACCCCTACATCTCACCTGACAGTGATTTATTCACCCCTATTCCCACCTGCAGCACGACTTTTTGCTGGTCTATACCTTTCCTGTAAAAGCACTTGTAGGACTGGGAAATGAGAAAGACTAAAAGAAAGAGGAAGCTGATTTTAACAAGAATGGCAGCAACTCTGATTAAACTAATATCCACTAAGGTTGGAATGACTAATAGCATTTTTAATTCTTATGTGATTTGCATTTTGATGTCTTGCCCCACAGCAAAGTGTATCAGTTCCTGCTTTTCTCTAAGTTCATACTCTGCAACTTTCTCACAGCTCTAGTTGCCTGTTTATTGCTGTGGCTGATGCACGTGTGCGTGTGGGTGGGTGGGTGGGGGTGGTCCTTTGTGTTGGTTTTGGCAGAATCACCATGGTCTTTAGCATGAAGGAAAAGAGAACACTGAAGAGGGAAGACTGCACTGGTTCCAAGTGTGGGTTATTTGTAAATCAGGTGTCCTAACTGAACAATTGCTTACACATCTAAATATCCTTCATAATGGCTACGTTACAAATCAACGTTTTTGTACAAAGGTGAATGGGGGTTTTGCGGAATTTGTAAGCTTGGAATTTGTGGGCCTGAAACTCTGATCTATGACTTTTTGCTCGGAAGTCAGGAATGTGTAGTATGTGGGAAAGTGCTGTTGGGGCTTAGAATCCATTTGGGGCTCCATTTCATAGTCTTTGCAGCTTGAAAAAATAATCCACTGAAAATCTTTGATGGGGAATGGAGCCTTCAAACAAGTTTTCTTTATCCTTTTGTGATTCTAGAAATTTGATTAGATCAATTAGGGAGAGGTCATATTTCCTAAATGTCCAGAGGGAATTTCATGTTTTATTCTTTGATAATTCACATACAGTTAAAGAGTGTGAACAAGCCTCAGACATCAGAAAACATTGCCAGCTTCCTTGAAGAGTCTGTAAAAAAATATTTTTTGGGTCAATAATGTTTGATGTAAAAGAAATCAATCAACCACAATGATGGTGGCCTCCACTGTATTCCTTTATAATGTAAATCTCTATGTAGATAACGTCTAATTTAGGTAACATATAAATATGTATACATATGTTACTTACACAAATTTATATGTATGGTAAAAAGTATATATAGCTGAACATGTATACCACATATATTTGCATTATAGTGTCATGTTTCATTATACACATTATATATATAATTCTACATAAAAAAACTGAAATATGGTTATTTCTGAAGCACTATAAATGAATTTATAGCCTTGTAACTGAGTCTAGCCCCCAGCACCTCTTCCCAACTGAAGGACGTGCTGGGAAGGGCCCTGCTGGAACAGCTGTGTGACTGAGAACATTCCTGAGCCCTTTGTGCCCTCAGCCCTGTACCTTTAATCCATTTGAAGCTGGATTAAAGTAGGGGTTGGTGTACTATTATATCCTGTTGACATATTCCTCCTTGCTCAGATGACATCCCTCTGTGGTCTAAGTCCACAGACTCTTTCTGTAACTATATTTCTTACTGTTATTTTTAAATCACATTTTCTTTGGTTAACAAATATTTATTTAAACTTCTTGTTTTTTTATAATTTTGCTTTTGTTTATTTTTGACCGTGCTGGGTTCTCCTTGCTGCACGTGGGCTTTTCTCTAGTTGCAGCAAGCAGGGCTACTTTCTAGAACGGCTTTCTCATGGCGGTGGCTTCTCTTGTTGCAGAGCACAGGCTCTAAAGTCCACAGGCTTCACCTGTTGTGGCACATGGGCTCGGTAGTCGCAGCGCCAGTGCTCTAGAACATAGGCTCCATAGTTGTGGCGCATGGGCTAAGTTGCTCTGAGGCATGTGGATCTTCCTGGACCAGGGATTGAACCTGTGTTTCCTTCATTGGCAGGTGGATTCTTTACCACTGAGCCACCTGGGAAGCCCCAGTGAATATTTACTGAAGGCCTACTGCGTTCAGATACCACAATGGGGAAGACGTTCCTCTTACTTTTAGGGAGCTCATCATCTAGAGAAAATTATTGCCTCGTATTATGTGTCTAATAACTTTGTATGATAATTGTGTGTTTGGGTTTACAGATTTATGGACTTTTTATAAAGCATTTATGTGCAGATGTAGTGAGAAGTAAGAGAGTTATATTACATAGTTATTTGCAATGAATTCTAAGTGCAGGTCTAGGAACCAAATTAAGGGAAAAAGTCACTGTAATGAGAAGATAAAGTACATCTTATAAACAAAAAATAGAGTTTTAGCTTGTGAAGAAAATAAAAAAAACCAATAATGTGCAGTTTTCTGACAGTGATTGGTGAGTTTCCAAATATCTGTAGCCTAAGTTATTAAAGTTAAATAGTAAAACAATATATCTTCATAAGTCCTCATGTAACTGACTTTGTAACTATATTATTGATCAACTGTGGTTTCCCTTTACTAAGAAAAAAAAGCCTTTAAAAAAATCTCATATAGCTTTTTGGTGATCAAATACTTTGTAGAGGGCAACATTTTGATGAAGAAGGTGAGACTAAACCAGAAACATATGGATTACATTTACCTGTAAATGTGTAGATTTTTTAAGAGGTTACAAGGAAAATTTCTGACAAAAAGTCTCTTTATTTGGAGTATGAAATATATCTTTAAAAGACAAAAAAGGTAGATAAGGAAAATTGAATATATAGCATCTACAAGAAGTTGAATTGCTTTCCCATTCAAAAATGTCTAAGTCTACTCTGGAAAAGCACAGCAACTCCTAGAATGACTGGTCTGTGCTAAAAATTCAATTGTGGAGTTACCCAAAAGGCCTCCAGTTGCACAGTCTTACAAATATCACCCTGAATAATACACAATTCCCAACAGGTGACTTGGGAAATCTCTTACTAGTGGCTGGGGAGTAGATACAATGCATACATGCATGCATCTGTGTGTGTGTGTGTGCATAAAACATCTTCTAGCATGTTTTTGGAAATAGACCATTTATACCCCAATAATGCATTGTCTTATTACATTTTATGATGCATTTGCATGGATATCATTCACATGTATAAGGTTACACAGCTTTTTAAACTTAGAAAACACATATAATAACTTTCCTGAAAGATGGAATGAGAAAGGAGACTTGGACACGTACTCC
Organism: Bos javanicus; assembly: GCF_032452875.1. Classification (NCBI taxonomy): domain Eukaryota; kingdom Metazoa; phylum Chordata; class Mammalia; order Artiodactyla; family Bovidae; genus Bos; species Bos javanicus. The sequence goes on along the minus strand of NC_083869.1, from coordinate 45,712,455 downwards.
CTCCATTGTGAGGATGGTGGCTTGTTCATGGTTTTCCTTTAATCTCTGCTCTATTCTCAATTACCTATTGCCCGTGTAGGAGAGATTCCAGGGTTTCTGAAACCAGCTTTTCACTGGATAACTGTAGGAAATTTCCTCCTTGCAGGATGATCATACATATTCTGCAAATCTTCATGAAACCCAAATTCATCCCCTTCTCTCTTGCCATTTCCTCCTAGACACTGTCTAGTGTCCAAGGAGGACACTGAAGAGTTCCAGAGGTGACAGAAGAAGAGAACTAATCAGAAAGCAGACCAAAAGTAGGGCGGCACCACACTGGTGAGTGGTCCTCGAGCCTTTAGTGGTTCATGGGTACAACCAGGGTTGGGGGGAACCATGTAATTGGGGGAAGTGATTCAAAACATGGGGCCTCCTGACAAAGTCTCCCATAATGTCCAAATATTTCACACTTCAGCACTGTGCCCAGGGCTGGCTCTAGACCTCCAGGAATTGCTCTTGTGGACTTAACATTGAACTGAAGCCAAATGGGACTTGGAATCTCCCACGTCATTGCCTCTGTGATCCTGGCAAGCCAGTTGCCTCCCTCCCTGTACTAGCTCCTCTGACCAAGCTTCCTGGAGCTCCCGATGTCTAGAGTGCCTTGCTGACCACAAGGAACAGGAGGAGCTGTTTCCATACTCCAGTAGAAGCCTCTATGTGCAAATTCTTCATTTGTGTGAACACTTCTCTTTTGTTAAGTACCATTCAACCTTATTGAATGATAATAAAGATAACTATGACTTTTTTTATTTTTTACAGTGTCAGGCATGAATCACTTTCTGTTGCTCAGAAATTGTACATTTTTTCCCTAGAATACTATAAGATTTCTCATTTTCTAACATGGTTTTGAAATTTATAAGTCAGCTGTCTCATTCTTTTCACACCCAGAAAGTATGGAAAGGGCCTGGTTGTTGCTTTGGCTCCATCATGGGGCTGGCACCACAGCCCTTGCAGTGCAGCCAAGAGCAGAGTATAACACTGATCCTCACCCACAGATCTAGATCTTTCTTCACCCAAGCATCACTGGCAACATGTACAAATCCTGACAAAGGAGCCTGGCAGGTAAATCCCAATGTTGCATGGCAACTGTATCAATCACAGGATCTCTAAAAGAACCAGGAAGTCGGGTCACCCTTCCCAAAAACTCTTGGGCATGTGGGCACATGTATGGCCAGGTAATTCCTGGGTCCTCAGCTTTGGCACCAAAGCAATGGCACCCCACTCCAGTACTCTTGCCTGGAAAATCCCATGGGCAGAGGAGTCCATGTGGTCGCTAAGAGTCGAACACGACTGAGCGAATTCACCTTCACTTTTCTCTTTAATGCATTGGAGAAGGAAATGGCAACCCACTCCAGTGTTCTTGCCTGGAGAATCCCAGGGACGGTGGAGCCTGGTGGGCTGCCGTCTATGGGGTCGCACAGAGTCAGACACGACTGAAGCGACTTAGCAGCAGCAGCAGAGCACTGCATCCCAGGTAATTTTCTTCCAGTCCTCCCTGGTGGTCAGTCCTAGAAATACCTGCAGGGGGACAAACTCTTGGTCTTAGAATGGCCTGGTTTCCCAGTCTCATAAAAAGGGCAGAGCTGGAAGGGTTATATGATACTGTGAGATTCTGGACCAATTTTTCAAGCCTGCCACTTCTTCACCCAATTCTCTATCAATGGCTCTTAAAGTTTTTAAACTACGATCCACAGAAATCTCAACCTAGCATAAATGCACCCACATACACTGATACATAAGCTTCCCTGGTGGCTCAGTGGTAGAGAATCCACCTGCCAAATAGGACACCTGGGTTAGGCCCCTGGCTCAGGAAGATCCCCGGGAGAAGGAAATGACAACCCACTTCAGTATTCTTGCCTAGAAAACTCCATGGACAGAGGAGCCTGAGGGCTACAATCTATGGTGTCACAAAAAGTTGGTCACAGCTTAGTGACTAAACAACAACACTAATACATATACTATATGGAAACAATAATTTCACAAAACATTACTTATCAGTGCATGCTAATGTACACAGGTGTTTTTCCTTATATTTTTATCTTTTTCTTTTAATCCTGGTCAAAACATACCAGATTGATTTCCTGAGCTACAAATGGTCATAGTCCACAGTTTTGAATAAAGCATTCTATATGATGTGGCTTATTTGCTTGTTAAAAAACATTTCAATAATATAATAATGATAACCATGAATTACTTAGCATCTACCACATGTCAGGTACTGGGCTGTGTGCTTTATACACATTACCTCTAATCCTACAATACCTTTGCAAGGTAGATGTTATGCACATTTTACAAAAGAGATTCAAGTTTCAGTTCAGTTCAGTCACTCAGTCGTGTCAGACTCTTTGTGACCCCATGAATCGCAGCATGCCAGGCCTCCCTGTCCATCACCAACTCCCGGAGTTCACTCAGACTCACGTCCATCGAGTCAGTGATGCCATCCAGCCATCTCATCCTCTGTCGTCCCCTTCTCCTCTTGCCCCCAATCCCTCCCAGCATCAGAGTCTTTTCCAATGAGTCAACTCTTGGCATGAGGTGGCCAAAGTACTGGAGTTTCAGCTTTAGCATCATTCCTTCCAAAGAAAATCCAGGGCTGATCTCCTTCAGAATGGACTGGTTGGATCTCCTTGCAGTCCAAGGGACTCTCAAGAGTCTTTTCCAACACCACAGTTCAAAAGCATCAATTCTTCGGTGCTCAGCCTTCTTCACAGTCCAACTCTCACATCCATACATGACCACAGGAAAAACCATAGCCTTGACTAGACGGACCTTTGTTGGCAAAGTAATGTCTCTGCTTTTCAATATGCTATCTAGGTTGGTCATAACTTTCCTTCCAAGGAGTAAGTGTCTTTTAATTTCATGGCTGCACTCACCATCTGCAGTGATTCTGGAGCCCAGAAAAATAAAGTCTGACACTGTTTCCCCATCTATTTCCCATGAAGTGATGGGACTGGATGCCATGATCTTTGTTTTCTGAGTGTTGAGCTTTAAGCCAACTTTTTCACTCGCCACTTTCACTTTCACCAAGAGGCTTTTGAGTTCCTCTTCACTTTCTGCCATAAGGGTGGTGTCACCTGCATATCTGAGGTTATTGATATTTCTCCCGGCGATGTTGATTCCAGCTTGTGTTTCTTCCAGTCCAGCGTTTCTCGCAATGTACTCTGCATATAAGTTAAATAAGCAGGGTGACAATATACAGCCTTGACGAACTCCTTTTCCTATTTGGAACCAGTCTGTTGTTCCATGTCCAGTTCTAACTGTTGCTTCCTGACCTGCATACAAATTTGTCAAGAGGCAGATCAGGTGGTCTGGTATTCCCATCTCTTTCAGAATTTCCCACAGTTTATTGTGATCCTCACAGGCAAAGGCTTTGGCATAGTCAATAAAGCAGAAACAGCTTCAAATACTTACTTGAAATATTTAATTATAAAATGCAGTTCAGCTTTTTGAAATATTTTTATTCATAAAGACTAAGTGGAGGGTACATATGTGTATGTATGTGTGTGTGCGTGTGTGTGTATGTAGACTGAGTGGAAGGTATATATGTGTTTGTGTGTGTAGATATATGTATTCATTATTTTATAGGATATATGTATATTTATGATTATTTTATAGGATATGTATATATATATATATACATGTATATACATCCTATAAAATAATGAATAGATTCAGAAGGAGGTAGATTGCATGGATAGGAGAGGGTCTCTGAGAAAAATAATCCAATGAGCTTTGTGTAATAATTCATGAAACAATTATCAGGCTTAGGTAGTGTAACTATAAAAGAAAAGCTTGTCCTGTTTCAGCTAATAAAATTTTTGTAGGCTGAAATTTTTCTCTTTCTGGAGAGAAAATTTTAGTATATTTGTTTTTGTCTCCCTTAAAATTTTATAAATTATTTCTTATCTTTTATGTATAGAAGTGAGAATGCTACTCAAACGTGTCTCACCATATTGCCAACAATGTAATTAAAATGGAAAAATGCACCAGAGAGTCCATGTTATTTGATCTACTGATGTCTGAACACTTGGTTACATTAGGCTGATCATCCTCAACAGGAAATGATTAAATGACAGAAATATTTACCGCTTCTGTTTCTGTTCTACTTTGTTTTTTAAGTCTACTCCACACCATTGGTTCTGAAGAGTGAATCACAGTAATGTTTAAACATATTTTGTCTCTCTGGACAGTACAACACTCCTAGGCTCAAGAATCAGGCTGAGAAATGACAGAGGAAAGCCACCCCCTTTATGGATGTTCCTTGTGTCACTGCCTCCTGGCATTTGTACAACTCTGCTAGGTTGAATATTATCAAGTGTGTTGGTTTTCTTCAGCCCTAATACTTATCATCCATTTATATTGAGGGATCATTATAGTTTGTAGTTACATAAAAACAAAAACAAACAAACAAACAAAAACAACAAGCAATCTGTCTGGATTGTTCTTTATGCCCTGGAACAAGCCTTCTTGACCAATAGCCAGCAGAGCACAATCAGCTCTGAATCTCCAGCCAAATGCTAATTACTGTATCCCCTTCCTCGAAGTTTGTTAGCTTTCCTTTCTCCCAATCAGAGCTTTTCAGTGACAGCTGAACTGTACATGTCCACTGACAATCATAAGACATCAAGAAAACCAGAAGTTGCCCCACCTTAACACAATCTGCAGACCAAAAACAACAATAAACACACTGTAGGACTTTTTTTTTTCTCTGCAGGGTGGGGTGGGAAATAAAAGGAAATCAATCAGATTAAAGGAGAAAGAGGTTACATACACAGGTTTTTAAGGAACTCTCAATCCATCATGTGACTTTTCAGGAACAGGAAACCATAAAGGTGAATTTAGATCTAAACATCTGTGGGCTAGGATCTATAATGGGCCAATGTATCAAACATGACAAAAGAACAACAGAAAAGAAGTAAGCCCTGCTTTAGTGAAATAAAACGCTCCCCAGAAGATAGTGGTACAAGTGCCACTTAGAAAAAATGAGGCCAGCATGGCTGCAAGTAAATTTCTGGGTAAAGTTAAAGTGTTAGTTGCTCAGTCATGTCTGACGCTTTGCAACCCCATGGGCTCCTCTGCCCATAGCTGGCCAGGGCTCTGTCCGTGGGCTCATGACATGGGCTCTCCGTGGGCTCCTCTGTCCACAGCCCATCAGGCTCTTCTGCCCATGGGATTCTGCAAGCAAGAATACTGGAGTGAGTTGCCATGCCCTTCTGCAGTGAATCTTCCTGACCCAGGGATCAAACCTGGGCCTCCCACATTGCAGGCGAATTCTTTACCATCTGAGCCACCAGGGAAGTCCCAAATTCTTGGGTATAATGACCTTAATTAAAACACCTATAAGACTTTACAAAGAGTTCACCTAAAAACAATTACCAAGGAATAAAAAGTCTTCCAGTACATCATTAGCAATATTTTTCTAAAAATATAATTGTTATTTATCTAGAATTCCTGCAGTAGTGACAGTGAGTGATGCGTAGGAGCTCACATGTGCTTATTTATCTCTTGACTTTTATAGTCATCCCTAAAAAACTACTTAGTCTTCCCAGGGGGCTCAGTGGTAAGGCATCTGCCTACAATGCAGGAGATGCAGGAGACGCAGGTCCAATTCCTGGGTCGGTAAGATCCCCTGGAGTAGGAAATGGCAACCTACTCCAGTGTTCTTTCCTGAATAAGCCCATGGACAGAGGAGCCTGGTGGGCTACATTCCACGGAGTCACAAAGAGTTAGACGTGACTGAGTGACTGAGCACTCAAAGAACTACTTAGAATTGCGACAGTCAATATGGCAAAGGATCCTGGATATACCTTTAATTCTATATTCTTAGAGTCCCCTTGTACTGTTTTTAATAGAATAGGAATCCTAAAATATTTTTTTCATTGTTTTATTACATAGGCTTCCTTAGACCACAAAGAAATATTTTTAATCCTCTTGCCTGGCGTCAATCACCTTGTCATCTTCTCCTTGGCTTATGGGAATCTCCTCCTCCTTCATCACAGCCTTATAAAGACAAAACTTCTCATACACACTCAGTGACAATCATAAGACACCAAGAAAATTTTAAGTCATCAAGTACATAAGTCACTGGAAGGAAATCTGACAAAATTTTAAAAGGATATTAAACCCCCATAAGGCAATCCATTGGCAACTGATGGTGAAACAAGATGAATGATGGTCCTCAACTTCCTAGGAGGGCAGCTCTCTAAAGAAACAGAGATGCTACTCACGGCATGTAGATAATCACTGTTGAAGTTCATACTGGATAATCTCCGCTTTTGATTGCAGAGCCTTACCTATAGTCATTCACTGAAAAGACAATTCACTGAAAGTAAAATTTGGATCTTTTCTTGCCAACAATGTTGGAATGATCAGGACCTACCTGAAAGATCAGAGAACTGAGTAATTATCCATCAAAGCTCATCTATACTCTGCACACCTTGGGGATATTTTTTTAACTTAATGGACTTTTTTTTGTCTTTATTACCTAGATCTTTTTTTTTTTTTTTCCTAAGTTTCAAAAGTTAACTCTAGCCATGTGTACATTTTCACTTCTCTCATGAAATTGCTCATGAATAGCTATATTTTAAGACTATTTCATGTAATATTGTTTCAGGAAGGCGGACCCTTTCCAGGGCCCGAAACTGGGCTCTTGTCTAATGCTCGGAAATGAATTGTCTGAGGAGACACATGTGCTGACAAAGCAAGAGATTTTATTGGGAAAGGGCACCCGGGTGGAGAGCAGTAAGGTAAGGTAACCCAGGAGAACTGCTCTGCCTGTGGCTAGCAGTCTCGGGTTTTATGGTGATAGGATTAGTTTCCAGGTGGTCTTTGGCCAATCATTCTAATTCATAGTCTTTCCTGGTGGTGCACACATCACTCAGCCAAGATGGATGATAGAGAGAGGGATTCTGGGAAGTGGACGGACACACGGTGTCTCCTTTACACCTTTCCCGAACTCTTCCGGTTGGTGGTGGCTTATTAGTTCCGTATTCCTTATCAGGATCTCCTGTCATAAAACAACTCAGGCAAATGGTTACTATGGTGCCTGGCCAGGGTGGGCGGTTTCAATCAGTGTGCTTCCCCTAACAAGATGACATCACACAAAATAAACCAAAGCAGATTTTCTGAAATACTACATATGACAACTAAAGCCAAGATATGGCTCATGTCCAACATGGGTTCTGCTTCAAACATTTGGCTGGAGGAGAAAATAAAATTTGTTAAAAGTTGGGAATATTTTTACATGAAACAGACAGCAGTTACCAAGATCACAATTCTTTTTGTTTTCTTTCAGCATTGCTGAGTTTTCAGAACTTTTTATTTTTTTGGTCACATTGTCTGCATTTTAGACACAGGACATAAAACAGCCAAAGGCAACATTCCTCACTCATATTACTCATGCAAAGGCTCGTGATGTACAATAACAGAAGTCACAGTCAAAACAAAAATAAGTTTATGATCCTCAAAACCAAGATTTGTAATTATTTCACACAAGTAGAACACTGCAAAAATACTATGCTGGTATTTTAGTGGGGCAACAGCCTTTGAAACTAGAAGTATTCTTTCCAAATAAGAGTGTGTGAAATGTACATTTCCTAGTTTCATTTTCTCCTGATCCTGAGGGAGATTCTGGGGGTGACAGGAATCTTTAGTCATGAGATTTCCAGATGTGAGGTAGAAATACTGAGTCTCTCTCAGTTCCCATTTAACTACTGGCTTCTCCGCTTTGGTCCTCAGTTTCTTTATCTGTAATTGAATGCTGTAAAAAGACAAATCTAAGACTGCTTCCATTCTAAATTTGGGGAGTGCAATTCTTTCAGAACCTGTTCGTGAATTTTGTGGGTGTTTGACAAACCTTGTCTCAGTAAAAGAAGTATGAGTTTAATTCGCTCACTGTGTTGCTTGCCATTTAGCATTAACCTCTGTGCCATGATGCTTAATGTTTCCACATTGTGTATCACATGTTGCAGATATTAATTCAGTGATGTCATTGCTTCACATGAGGGAGCTTCACCAACTATTAGTCACAGTTTTCTGTGGCCTTCCGGCCTTGCCTTAAGATTTCTTAGAAATGGAGCTGGTGATAAATATTCCACAGTGCAATTAGAAAGGATAAGATAATTTTTACAAGTTAGATATCCTCTCTGATTTACTTCTCTGAGTAACTGAAGAGTGACGAATGTGAAAGCAAATATTATATTAACATGTAAGTTTATTTGTACCACACCTCCAAGACACAGATTACTGATAATGCCTTATGAGTTGGTGTTAGGACATGGTAGCCCTAAATATCATCTCACTGTTTAAAAATACATCCTTCTAACTGAAGCTTTTTAGTTTGAGCTTGTGTTCAAAGGAAGCGAACTTTATTTTGCTTCTTTTCAATCTTGTAGTTATTTTAATAGATATGTTTACACATATGCAAGGGAGAGAAAGAGTAAGAGGGAAGAAATCCTGTTAACTTAAAGGTTAGGGAAGGAAAGGTGAATGAGGAAAAAACAAATCCATCATTGTTTGCAGCACCACTTTATGCATATATTCCAGGTAATTTTCATTTCTTATATTTATTTCACTCATGTGAATATTTTTTTCTAGTCACCGTGTTTATGTCTATATAAACTAGCTAAGTAAGGAATTAAGACTTCCCATTAAATACGGTGGGTGAATTTCTAACTTTATCTCAACCTTATCCCAAAGTCCTACTAAAATGACAAAAATTGTTTTAAAAAGGCGTAAACAGTTCTGGACTGGACCCAGCTTTGCCTGGTGTCAAGAGATAGTTGTTAAATACTCAGGACTCTTACAAGCCATTATTAAACTACTGGTAGCTTGAAACCAGTCACAGTGTGAGTTGTTGTTTACTCCCTAAGTCCCTGCTGTAGCCTGCCAGCAGGCTTGTAACCCCATTCTTGGGGTTACAAGAGAGTCAGACACAACTCAGCAACTACACAACCACAATTTCCATTAGAATAACAATTTTACTTTAACTGAAAAGAGTAGTGAGGATAAAAGGTAAATGCATCTGCTTTTATTTGGGGTGAGGAATAGAGCAGATTGATAAATTTTTAACTTTCACAGTAGCAAAGTAAAGGATAATATCTATAGCTGGCTGGTTTCTTAAATCATACACACGTATTGTTCTGGTAAAAAATTAAATGTATAAAGCAAACAGAGCTTTCTTGGTGGTTCAGATGGTGAAGAATCTGCCTGCAATGCAGGAGACCTGGGTTCGAAGCATGGGTCAGGAAGATTCCCTGGAGAAGGGATCTTCCAGCATTTTTGCTTGAAAAATTCCATGGACAGAGGAGCCTGTCAGGCTACAGTCCATGGGATTGCAAAGAGTCGGACACGACTGAGCAGCTAACATATGTCATATAAAGCAAACAACATAAAAGAAAAGCAATTAAGGTGGAAAACTTAGGCCAAATTCCATCACATTTCCAACATTTCAACACCATTATTTGAACCATTTAGACATTTTAAAAAGCTGAAAATCATGACCGGTTTTCAAAGACTTCAGGGTCCCTCAAGGCTATAATTATGGTGTTGCCAGGGCTGTAATTTCATCCGAAGCTAAGGTTCTCTTTCAAGCTCATGTGGTTGCTGACAGAATCCACTTTCTCATAGCTGTAGAGTTCAGGGTAGCCTGCTTCTCCAAGACCCCAGCAGAGGGGACATTTCTGACCTCCAAACTTTCTTTGAATGGACTCACTTGATTAAGCCAAACACACTCCAGATAATCTCCCTTTCAGTTCAGTTCAGTTTAGTTCAGTTGCTCAGTCGTGTCCGACTCTTTGCGACCCCATGAATCGCAGCACGACAGGCCTCCCTGTCCATCACCAACTCCTGGAGTTCACTCAGACTCACATCCATTGAGTCAATGATGCCATCCAGCCATCTCATCCTCTGTCGTCCCCTTCTCCTCTTCCCCCAATCCCTCCCAGCATCAGAGTCTTTTCCAATGAGTCAACTCTGAGCATAAGGTGGCCAAAGTACTGGAGTTTCAGCTTTAGCATCATTCCTTCCAAAGAAATCCAGGGCTGATCTCCTTCAGAATGGTTTGGTTGGATCTCCTTGCAGTCCAAGGGACTCTCAAGAGTCTTCTCCAACACCACAGTTCAAAAGCATCAATTCTTCGGTGCTCAGCCTTCTTCACAGTCCAACTCTCACATACATACATGACCACAGGAAAAACCATAGCCTTGACTAGACGGACCTTTGTTGGCAAAGTAATGTCTCTGCTTTTCAATATGCTATCTAGGTTGGTCATAACTTTCCTTCCAAGGAGTAAGCGTCTTTTAATTTCATGGCTGCATTCACCATCTGCAGTGATTCTGGAGCCCAGAAAAATAAAGTCTGACACTGTTTCCACTGTTCCCCATCTATTTCCCATGAAATGATGGGACCGGGCGCCATGATCTTTGTTTTCTGAGTGTTGAGCTTTAAGCCAACTTTTTCACTCTCCACTCTCACTTTCATCAAGAGGCTTTTGAGTTCCTCTTCACTTTCTGCCATAAGGGTGGTGTCATCTGCATATCTGAGGTTATTGATATTTCTCCCAGCAACCTTGATTCCAGCTTGTGCTTCTTCCAGCCCAGCGTTTCTCAGGATGTACTCTGCATATAAGTTAAATAAGCACTGTGACAATATACAGCCTTGACGAACTCCTTTTCCTATTTGGAACCAGTCTGTTGTTCCATGTCCAGTTCTAACTGTTGCTTCCTGACCTGCAACAGATTTCTCAAGAGGCAGATCAGGTGGTCTGCTATTCCCATCTCTTTCAGAATTTTCCACAGTTTATTGTGATCCACACTGTCAAAGGCTTTGGCATAGTCAATAAAGCAGAAATAGATGTTTTTCTAGAACTCTCTTGCTTTTTTGACGATCCATTGGATGTTGGCAATTTGATCTCAAGTTCCTCTGCCTTTTCTAAAACCAGCTTGAACATCAGAAAGTTCATGGTTCACGTATCAAAATTAAATAATTTGGGGTCTTAATTACACTGACATTCCCTGGTGGCTTAGTGGTAAAGAATCCGCCTGCCAACGCAGGAGATGCAAGAGACTCAGGTTCAATCCCTGGGTGGGGAAGATGCCCTGGAGAAGGACATGAAAACTCACTCTAGTATTCTCACCTGGGAAATCCCATGGACAGAGGAGCCTGGAGGGCTGTAGTCCAGTTCAATTCAGTTCAGTCACTCAGTCGTGTCCAACTCTTTGTGAGCCCATGTATGGCAGCACACGAGGCCTCCCTGTCTATCACCAACTCCCAGAGTTCACCTAAACTCATGTCCATTGAGTCGGTGATGCCATCCAGCCATCTCAACCTTTGTTGTCCCCTTCTCCTCCTGCCCCCAAACCCTCCCAGCATCAGAGTCTTTTCCAATGAGTCAGCTCTTTGCATGAAGTGGCCAAAGTATTGGGGTTTCAGCTTTAGCATCAGTCCTTCCAAACAACACCCAGGACTGATCTCCTTTAGAATGGACTGGCTGGATCTCCTTGCAGTCCAAGGGACTCTCAAGAGTCTTTTCCAACACCACAGTTCAAAAGCATCAATTCTTCAGCGCTCAGCTTTCTTCACAGTCCAACTCTCACATCCATAAATGACTACTGGAAAAACCATAGCCTTGACTAGATGGGCCTTTTTTGGCAAAGTAATGTCTCTGCTTTTGAATATGCTATCTAGGTTGGTCATATCTTTCCTTCTAAAGAGTAAGCGTCTTTTAATTTCATGGTTGCAATCACCATTTGCAGTGACTTTGGAGCCCCCCCCAAAAAAGTCTGACAATGTTTCCACTGTTTCCCCATCTATTTCCCATGCAGTGATGGGACAGATGCCATGATCTTCGTTTTCTGAATGTTGAGCTTTAAGCCAACTTTTTCACTCTCCTCTGTCACTTTCATCAACAGGCTTTTTAGTTCCTCTTCACTTTCTGCCATAAGGGTGATGTCATCTGCATATCTGAGGTTATTGATATTTCTCCCGGCAATCTTGATTCCAGCTTGTGCTTCTTCCAGCCCAGCGTTTCTCAGGATGTACTCTGCATGTAAGTTAAAGAAGCAGGGTGATAATATACGGCCTTCATGTACTCCTTTTCCTATTTGGAACTAGTCTGTTGTTCCATGTCCAGTTCTAATTGTTGCTTCCTGACCTGCATACAGGTTTCTCAAGAGGCAGGTCAGGTGATCTGGTATTCCCATCTCTTTCAGAATTTTCCACAGTTTATTGTGATCCACACAGGCAAAGGCTTTGGCATAGTCAATAAAGCAGAAGTAGATGTTTTTCTGGAACTCTCTTCCTTTTTTCCATGATCCAGCAGATGTTGGCAATTTGATCTCTGATACCTCAGCCTTTTCTAAAACCAGCTTGAACATCTGGAAGTTCACGGTTCACGTATTGCTGAAGCCTGGCTTGGAGAATTTTGAGCATTACTTTACTAGAGTGTGAGATGAGTGCAACTGTGCAGTAGTTTGAGCATTCTATGGCATTGCCTTTCTTTGGGATTGGAATGAAAACTGACCTTTTCCAGTCCTGTGGCCACTGCTGAGTTTTTCATATTTGCTGGCATATTAAGTGTAGCACTTTCACAGCATCATCTTTCAGGATTTGGGATAGCTCAACTGGAATTCCATCACCTCCACTATCTTCATTCGTATTGATGCTTCCTAAGGCCCACTTGACTTCACATTCCAGGATGTCTGGCTCTAGGTGAATGATCACACCATTATGATTATCTTGGTTTTGAAGATCTTTTTTGTATAGTTCTTCTGTGTATTCTTGCCACCTCTTTTTAATATCTTCTGCTTCTGTTAGGTCCATACCATTTCTGTCCTTTATCGAGCCCATCTTTGCATGAAGTGTTCCCTTGGTACCTTTAATTTTCTTGATGAGATCTCTAGCCTTTCCCATTCTATTGTTTTTCTCTATTTTTTTGCATTGATCACCGAGGAAGGCTTTCTTATCTCTCCTTGTAACCTTTGGAACTCTGCATTCAGATGCTTATATCTTTCCTTTTCTCCTTTGCTTTTTGCTTCTCTTCTTTTCACAGCTAATTGTAAGACCTCCCCAGACAGCCATTTTGCTTTTTTGCATTTCTTTTCCATGGGGATGGCCTTGATCCCTGTTTCCTGTACAATGTCACGAACCTCATTCCATAGTTCATCAGGCACTCTATCAGATCTAGTTTGTTAAATCTATTTCTCACTTCCACTGTATAATCATAAGGGATTTGATTTAGGTCAGGCTTGAATGGTCTAGTGATTTTCCCTACTTTCTTCAATTTAAGTCTGAATTTGGCAATAAGGAGTTCATGATCTGAGCCACAGTCAACTCCCAGTATTTTTTGTGCTGACTGTATAGAGCTTCTCCATATTTGGCTGCAAAGAATATAATCAGTCTGACTTTGGTGTTGGCCATCTGGTGATGTCCATGTGTAGAGTCTTCTCTTGTGTTGTTGGAAGAGGGTGTTTGCTATGACTAGTGTGTTCTCTTGGCAAAACTCTGTTAGTCTTTGCCCTGCTTCATTCCGTATTCCAAGGCCAAATTTGCCTGTTACCCCAGGTGTTTCTTGACTTCCTACTTTTGCATTCCAGTCCCCTATAATGAAAAGGACATCTTTTTTTGGGTGTTAGTTCTAAAAGGTCTTGTAGGTCTTCGTAGAACCGTTCAACTTCAGCTTCTTCTGCGTTACAGGTTGGGGCATAGACTTGGATTACTCTGATATTGAATGGTTTGCCCTGGAAATGAACAGTGATCATTCTGTCATTTTTGAGATTGCATCCAGGTACTGCATTTCAGACTCTTTTGTTGACCACTATGGCTACTCCATTTCTTCTAAGGGATTCCTGCCCACAATAGTAGATATAATGGTCATCTGAGTTAAATTCACCCATTCCAGTCCATTTCAGTTCACTGATTCCTAGAATGTCGATGTTCACTCTTGCCATCTCCTGTTTGACCACTTCCAATTTGCCTTGATTCATAGACCTGACATTCCAGGTTCCTATGCAATATTGCTCTTTACAGCTTTGGACCTTGCTTCTATCACCAGTCACATCCACAGCTGGGTATTGTTTTTGCTTTGGCTCCATCCCTTCATTTTTTCTGGAGTTATTTCTCCACTGATCTCCAGTAGCATATTGGGCACCTACTGACCTGGGGAGTTCCTCTTTCAGTATCCTATCATTTTGCTTTTTCATACTGTTCGTGGGGTTCTCAAGGCAAGAATACTGAAGTGGTTTGCCATTCCCTTCTCCAGTGGACCACATTCTGCCAGACCTCTCCACCATGACCCGCCCGTCTTGGGTGGCCCTACACGGCATGGCTTAGTTTCATTGAATTAGACAAGGCTGTGGCCCGTGTGATTAGATTGACTAGTTTTCTGTGATTATGGTTTCAGTGTGTCTGCCCTCTGATGCCCTCTTGCAACACCTACCGTCTTACTTAGGTTTCTCTTACCTTGGACGTGGGGTATCTCTTCACGGCTGCTCCAGCAAAGCGCAGTGCTGCTCCTTACCTTTCACCGTGCAGAAGCGCACCGGCTGAGACGGACTGCATAGAAGCAGGGCTGAGAGGAGCTATTCCTCACCCAAGGTCAGGGGGCTGCGGCGGAGAGGAGCTACCCCATGTCTGAGGTCAGGGGCGGTGCCCGAGTGGAGCAACCCCACGTCCAAGGAACGGTGGCTGCACGGGCGCAGGATGGCCGAGAGGAGCTACTCCACGTTTAAGGTCAGGAGGGGCTGCAGTGAGGATATACCCCTCGTCCAAGGTAAGGGGGTCACAAAAGAGTCGGACACGACTTGGCAACTAAACAACCACAATAGGCCCTTTTATAAAACTTCTGGAAGAGTGCTATTATTAATAAAGCAAACCAAAGAGTTTTATTAATCTATGTTACCATTAAAAATGTTAATAGTTAAATTTCAGCATTAATTTCTTGCTCTCTAATTAATTTCTCATTAATTTCTTCCTGTCTTTCGCTAAATAACTTTATAGGTCTATTATTTAAATTTTTTTTCTGAATATGTTTTGAGTTCCTCTAACTCTAGGTGTAGAGGAACTAAAAAGCCTCTTGATGAAAGTGAAAGAGGAGAGTGAAAAAGTTGGCTTAAAGCTCAACATTTAGAAAACGAAGATCATGGCATCTGGTCCCATCACTTCATGGGAAATAGATGGGGAAACAGTGGAAACAGTGTCAGACTTTATTTTTGTGGGCTCCAAAATTACTCCAAAATTGTGGGATCAGCCATGAAATTAAAAGATGCCTACTCCTTGGAAGGAAAGTTATGACCAACCTAGATAGCATATTCAAAAGCAGAGACATTACTTTGCCAAAAAGTTCTGTCTAGTCAAGGCTATGGTTTTTCCTGTAGTTATGTATGGATGTGAGAGTTGGACTGTGAAGAAAGCTGAGTGCCGAAGACTTGATGCTTTTGAACTGTGGTGTTGGAGAAGACCCTTGAGAGTCCCTTGGACTAAGTGGTATATTAGGACAAACATCTTTAGCATAAGAAAATGTCTCCAAAATAAAACTATTTTGAATTTTTGAACATCTATTAGCAGAGCTACCATAATATATTATTCACCATAGAAAAATCTCATTCATATTTAACCAAAATTCACTCCTTTTACTTATTACAAAATAAAATTAATCACATTAAGATAAATATGTTAAAGGAATTTTAGCCAGTGTATAAGGCTCAATGAGGAAGAAATAAAAGTATAGCAACGATAAACCCCAAATTCAATACTCAATATCTTATAATAACCTACAATGGAAAAGAATCTGAAAATATATATATATAACTGAATCACTTGGCTGTACACTTGAAACTAACACAACATTGTATATTAACTATAATTCAATGAAAAAAAATTTTAAAAACCAAAAAATGGAGCTTCCCTGGTTGTCCAGTGTTGAAGACTGCACTTCCACTGCAGGGGCCATAGGTTTGATCCCTGATCCAGGGTTCAATTCCTGCTCAAGGAACTAAGATCTTGCATGCTGCATAGTGTAGCAAAAGACAAAACAAACAAAACCCCCCAAATATCTGGAATCTCAGAAGGAAAAAATAAAATGTTAAAAATAAAATAAAAAAGAGCTTACAATATAGCACAGACCATCTGATGATTTCATATTACTGCAAAACAGACTATTTTCTGACCAAGCAGGTCATATAATAATATGCCTAGGTGTTAAACTGTCAAAAGAATTTTAAAATTCTAGTTCATTCATTCATTTTCTAATTAAAAGTTTGGAAAAAAAAACCTTGAAATTCTTGTATTTTATAATGTTGTGGATTTTGCTGTGCTGTTAACAATCATATTTTAAAAAGTACAAAATACGACTTAATAGTTTGTCTTTCTACTAAGCATTTTTGTGATAAGAGCTCTTTTATTTTCATTCTTAGAAGGACTTCATGCATGAGATTTCCACTTCGTAGTGTATTTACAAACAGCTTATTTTTAATCAACGTGTTAGGAGAGGTAAGTTAATACAGCACCCCAACCTCTACACAGAAGAGGCAGGATGAATTTTCAAATTGTTACTTTAGAGAAATGCCCCACTATATAGAGCTACATGTCTTCAACTGGAGTTTTCACTGTTAATAGGTGCTTCCATGAAACTTACTTAAAGAGATAGCATCTCCCTGTTAAAATGATGATATAGGAAGTTTATGTGGATTTTTTTAAAAACCACAAATCATATACACCTAACATCTTAAACAAATTTTATCCTTCCTAAGATTTTTAAAAACGAAATTCCTCTTACTCATTTTAGTACTTGTCTACACACTACTAGCATGGGCATTCTTGAAAGCAAAAATTCTTTAAAACTGCATCTTCCCATGACTGTTTTATAGGGAGCTACTGGAAACCTGAGCTAGAGAATATGGATTTAGGTAAATGTGATGCTGCCTGCATCTATATATAATAAGATGGACTTCCCATGGTTTGTGCAGTACATATTGTTATAAGTTATAAATGTTGAAAAGTAATTAATCTCCTATCAAAGAGAGCCCAAGGCAAAGTTAAATTGTATAAATGTTGTCATATGCATTCACAACTTATTCTTAGCTATATTCCTTAATCTAGCCACCCCTTCTTTTTTTGTTATACCCATAGTTAAAAACACAGACACTGAGTCAGACAGAATTAGCTATAATTTTAGCAATTTTGGTTCATGTATTGTTGAAGCCTGGCTTGCACAATTTTAAGTATTACCTTACTAGTGTGTGAGATGAGTGCAACTGTGCAGTAGTTTGAGCACTCTTTGGCATTGCCTTTCTTTGGGATTGGAATGAAAACTGACCTTTTCCAGTCCTGTGGCCACTGCTGAGTTTTTCATATTTGCTGGCATATTGAGTGCAGCACTTCCACAGCATCATCTTTCAGGATTTGGGATAGCTCAACTGGAATTCCATCACCTCCACTATCTTCGTTCATATTGATGCTTCCTAAGGCCCACTTGACTTCACATTCCAGGATGTCTGGGTCTAGGTGAGTGATCACACCATCATTGTTATTTGAGTCATTAAGATCTTTTTTGTACAGTTCTTCTGTGTATTCTTGCCACCTCTTTTTAATATCTTCTGCTTCTGTTAGGTCCATACCAGTTCTGTCCTTTATTGAGCCCATCTTTGCATGAAATGTTCCCTTGGTATCTCTAATTTTCTTGATGAGATCTCTAGTCTTTCCCATTCTATTGTTTTCCTCTATTTCTTTGCATTGATCACTGAGGAAGGCTTTCTTATCTCTCCTTGCTATTCTTTGGAACTCTGCATTCAGATGCTTATATCTTTCCTTTTTTCCTTTGCTTTTCGCTTCTCTTCTTTTCACAGCTATTTGTAAGGCCTCCTCAGACAGCCATTCTGCTTTTTTGCATTTCTTTTCCATGGGGATGGTCTTGATTCCTGTCTCCTGTACAATGTCACGAACCTCTGTCCATAGTTCATCAGGCACTCTATCAGATCTAGTTTGTTAAATCTATTTCTCACTTCCACTGTATAGTCATAAGGGATTTGATTTTAGAAAAGGCAGAGGAACTTGAGATCAAATTGCCAACATCTACTGAATCATTGAAAAAGCAAGAGAGTTCTAGAAAAACATCTATTTCTGCTTTATTGACTATGCCAAAGACTTTGCCTGAGTGGATCACAATAAATTGTGGAAAATCCTTCAAGAGATGGGAATACCAGACCACCTGATCTGCCTCTTGAGAAACCTGTATGCAGGTCAGGAAGCAACAGTTAGAACTGGACATGGAACAACAGACTGGTTCCAAATAGGAAAAGGAGTATATCAAGGCTGTATATTGTCACAGTGCTTATTTAACTTATATGCCGAGTACATCATGAGAAACGCTGGGCTGGAAGAAGCACAAGCTGGAATCAGGAGTGCCGGGAGAAATATCAATAACCTTAGATATGCAGATGACACCACCTTTATAGCAGAAAGTAAAGAAGAACTAAAGAACTTCTTGATGAAAGTGACAGAGGAGAGTGAAAAAGTTGGCTTAAAGCTCAACATTCAGAAAATAAGATCATGGCATCCGGTGCCATCACTTCATGGCAGATAGATGGGGAAACAGTGGAAACAGTGTCAGACTTTATTTTTGTGGGCTCCAAAATCACTGCAGATGGTGATTGCAGTCATGAAATTAAAAGATGCTTACTCCTTGGAAGGAAAGTTATGACCAACCTACATAGAATATTAAAAAGCAGAGACATTACTTTGTCAACAAAGGTCCGTCTAGTCAAGGCTATGGTTTTTCCAGTAGTCATGTATGGATGTGAGAGTTGGACTATAAAAAAAGTTGAGTGCTGAGTAATTGATGCTTTTGAACTGTGGTGTTGGAGAAGACTCTTGAAAGTCCCTTGGACTGCAAGGAGATACAAGCAGTCCAGCCTAAAGGAGATTAGTCCTCAGTGTTCATTAGAAGGACTGATGTTGAAGCTGAAACTCCAATACTTTGGCCACCTGATGTGAGGAACGGACTCATTGGAAAAGACCCTGATGCTGGGAAAGATCAAGGGCAGGAGGAGAAGGGGATAACAGAGGATGAGATGGTTGTATGGCATCATTGACTGGATGGACATGGATTTGGGTGAACTCCAGGAGTTGATGATGGACAGGGAGGCCTGGCATGTTGCGGTTCATGGGGTCACAGAGAGTCGGACACGACTGAGCAACTGAACTGAACTAGCAATTTTGGACCTACTTTCTTTACTTCTCTGTCCACTTCTAAGTCTTTATCTGTAGAATATTGACAACAATGCCAACATCATGGGGTTATTGTGAGAAATTACTGCCTTGATGTATATGAAATGCTAACACCAGTCCCTGCCAGGTAGAATGTACTAAATAGAGGCTCTCTGAATTCTCATTCTCCCCATCATTGATAGGGTTGGAGCAGCACGAATATCAATGCTAGAGGAAGTGGCAGCAATTGAAGCAACATTGGTTTAAGGCCCCTTCCCTACAGCAGACAATTTCCTGGTAGCACAGACAGTAAAGAATTCGACTGCAGTGTGGGAGACCTGGATTCGATCCCTGGGTTGGGAACATCTCCTGGAGAAGGGAATGGCTATCCACTCCAGTATTCTTGCCTGGAGAATTCCACGGACAGAGGAGCCAGTGGGCTACAGTCCATGGGGTTGCAAAGAGTCAGACACACTGAGAGAATTTCACTCACTTATACTCTGCCTGGCAAGAAAAGATGCTAGAGTCTTTATTCTTATTTGGCAATTCTCTCCTTTTACCTTTGAGAGCATGGGAAGTGGTCTTTAATTTATTTTTGCTTTATTCATAGTATGTGAGTTTGCTTTCTTGTAAAATCATCTGTATCTCTGTGTGTGTTGCAGCTGTGGTGCTTCCCAGGAGGCACAGTGGTAAAGGATCTGCCTGCCCATGCAGGAGACACAAGAGATGCTTATCTAATGTCTATCTGTCTATCTATCTATCTACATACATATTTTAATTCTACCTTTGGCACTAAAAAATTAGTCTTTAATTGAGTGAATACACTTGCTTTTTACTGCTTCTCAGTTCCCAACAGAGGTGGGCCAGTCATTGAGTCTGAACTACATTTTACCAGAGAGTGACTCATGAACCCATATTGGCTCAGGTTTCCATCTTTGTTCTACTTAGCTATGTATAATAGCAAGGACTGTGGGACTCAGACCACTTAGTGCACAATGAAAGCAGGTTCTTTAAGAAAAGAATGAGAGAGTCGGGGGAGGAGATTAGAAAAGAAACTTATAGGAGCATCCTGCAAACAACAGAAATTCCACCACTTAAGCCAGCAGGTTTCTATTTTTGGTATGCATGAAAATTACCAGGGATATTTGTTAAAAAAAAAAAAATCCCCATGCCCTATCTTTTGAATATTACTATTTTTGTTGAATTAACTAACACAACACATTGTTACTTACTGGTAAGGTCTACAATGCTAAACTATGGTAAAGAACAAAGTGTATCATATTCATCTTTTCAGTGTAAACCAGCTTTTCTAAATATTTTCTGAGTTCTTAATGCAACCAACAAACTGGAAGTAAAAATTCTTTAAATAACTGATACATGAGATGGTATTTGATTAAATTGAATGAACAATATATGAAGAGTAACACAAATCTTAGTTTTAGGGCCACTGTGATTTGATTATTGTTGGTGAATACAACTGTTTAAAACTTAAACCATCTTTCTTGAAGCCTTTTCTTTATTTAAATATTGACATATACATGACATTATATTTTATTAGTTTCATGTGTACAACATAGTGATTGATACTTTTATATGTTAGAAATGATCACCATGATGTCTAGGAACCATCTGTTCCCATTCAAAGTTATTACAGTATTACTGAGTATATTCTCCATGCTGTGTATTACATCCCTCTGACTGCTCATTTTATACCTGGAAGTTTGTACCTTTTAATCCCTTTCACCTATTTCACTTCTTGTAACCCTCTCTCTGGCAACCACACGTGTGCTCTCTGTATCTGTCTCTGTTTTGTTATGTTTGTTTGTTTTTCTTTATATTCCACACATAAGCAAAATCATATGGTACTTGTCTTTCTCTGTCTGACTTATTTCACTTAACATAATACTCTCACGTTCATCCATGTTGTCATATTTGGCAGGAGTTTGTTCTTTTTTTATGGCATATATGTGTGTGTGTGTGTGTGTGTGTGTGTGTGTGTATACCACATCTTTATCTACTTATCTATCGATGGACATTTATGTTGCTTCCATATACTGGCTATTGTAAGCAATATTGCAATGAACATTAGAGTACATAAATCTTTTCAAATTAGTGTTTTTATTTTCTTTAAATAAATGCCCAAGAATGGAGCTGCTAGATCATATGATAGCTCAATTTTTAATTTTTTTAAAAACCTCTGTACTGTTTTTCATAGTGGCTGAACTAATTTACATTCCCAAAGCAATGTATGAGGGTTCTCTTTTCTCTATATCCTTGCCAACATGTGTTATTTCTGGTCTTTTTGATAACAGCCATTCTGACAAGTATAACGTGGTATCCTATTGTGGTTTTCATTTGTATTTCCCTGGTAATTACTGATATTGAGCATCTTTTCATGTGCCTGTTGGCCATCGGTATATCTTCTTTGGAAAAATATCTATTCAGATCCTTTGTCCATTTTTAAAAATGGGTTGTTTATTTATGTTGAGTTATATAAGGTTTTTGCATATATTGGATATTAACCCTTTGTCAGATCACTTGCAAATACATTATCTCATTTAGTAGGTGGTCTTTTTGTTTTGTTGACAGTGATCTTAGATATACAAACGCTTGATATAGTCCCATTTGCTTATTTTACTTTTGTTTCCCTTGCTTGAGGGGATATGTCTAAAAAACCTGTTTTCCAGATCACTGATCCATTTTTCTGTATCATCTCATCTGTTGTTGATTTCCTCTAGTGTATTTTTCATTTTAGTTATTTTATTTTTCAGCTTTGATTTATTCTTTATATTTTCTAACTCTGCTGAAGTTCCACTGTGTTCTCCATTCCTCTCCCAAATTCCAAGAGCATCTTTATGAGCATTACTTTGGATTCTTTATCAGTTAAATTACATATTCATTGATGTCATAGAAGCTCCAGGCTATAATTACAATTAACTCTATCACTCCTCCTAATATATTGTTCTTACAGCTTTTCCTTTTCCAAGGGCAACTAGATAAGTGGATAGATAGGTGAATTAACACATAAATATATAAAATGAATGTATCCGGTACAATTTATAGTCATACAGATTTTAGTGCAATGTTTTATGTTTTCTAGATGTTTGTCTATATATGTATGTAAAAAATATTTTTTATATGAGAACTTATTTTTCTAGTTAAAGAAGTATACATTTTGGTGTTATTGTTCTTCCTTTTGATAAATACATTTAATGGGTCCATATATGCAGTGCTGAAACCTTCATCAAACCTACTTTAAACTTGTTTTGTGACTGGACTCTTTAACCACGCTTACAGCTAAATAAGCTGGAAAAATTCATACTTTCTGGAAAGAAGACTTGCTGGGGTATACAGGATATTTAAAGCCAGTTGCAGCTCTAAATTTTTAGGATTATTAGCTGTTTGACACTCACTTCTCTATTTCTGTTTTACTCCTTCTCCAAAACATATCCTCATTCTTTCAAGGAGTCCTGTTCAGTGACTTCTTCCCCACCCTTTACTTTCAACATGTTAAGGCAGTTTCTCTGTTGTTTCTACTGCCAGATAGCAGTGCTCCATTTGTGGAAAGGATCTGTGGGAAACTGAATGATGATCTAGTCAGCTTGCCTTCCCAAGACAGGGACAAGGGAAATGTAATATTCTACCTGCTACGGTTAATATTTTGGAATTGTGATGTAAGCATTCCCCTCTAACTTATTCCTTAAAAAGATGGAATAATAACTCCAGTCTGTGTCCACTGGCACAGGGTCTGTTCAGGGACTGAAGGTTGACTTAATAGTGGCTTCCCGCCGTGGGACTGAATTACAGAGCAAAGAGTTATCATGAGGGCCAGTGTGCTTGGACACGGCTGTGTCAACCCAGGAGTCATAAATGTGACACTCAAAAACACTAAGTTTTCTAAGTGTTAATACACTTAGTATATTAGGTCCAAGAATTTGTAAATCAGTCATTCTACTTTGAACAGATCTCCCGCCAGTTGTGACATTGTTGAGTAAATTGGAAGCCTGTTTGCTGTCGTTTCCTCTTTTTGAAATTTAACCTCTTGGAAAAACAGCAGTCTGAGCTGTTATATGTCTCAACACAGGCCACCAGTGAAGACTACTTAAAAATGTTTTCTTGATCCGGAGTATGAATTCTCCTCCAGCCCTCTAGCAACTTTTTTTCCTCCGTTTAAATCATTTTGACAGAGCATCTTTGCTGGGTTCAATTTCTGTGCCCTTTGAAAAGCTGGGGGCAGAGGATTTAGGATGGAGGATTCGCTGTTGGAGTTGCCTTCAACTCACACTGTAAAGGAAGAAAGTTTCTCAAATTTTCACGCTGTGAATGGACATCTTTTTTATGCCAGTTGACTGATGTTTAATTTCATGTAACAGCATTTCAAATGTCAGATTTTTTAACATTACTTTTTAAACACATGCAGACTTAGAATTAGCTGTGTTTGAATAATTAATAATAATAGAGATAGAGATCATAATCATTCAAGTCATTACTATAAATAATATATGTTTGTTATATCATAGCTTTATTAGTTTTATGCTGCAAATAAAAGTTTACCATTTCTGAGTAAATTCAAAGAAAAAGTTTGTAGGGAAGGGATAGGATTTAAAAAGAAAACAGTTCTAAGATATTCAGGTTCTGAATGTGTCTCTCCATGCAGTGTATAGAGATCTGGATATAATAAATTGATGATTCATGATATTTCTCTAGGATTAAAATTGGTTCAAGTTTTTCTTTGCCACAAGTAATGAACTATACAGTGAGCCATAATCTGCCTTTTTGGCTTTTTAGTCTCAAATGTCAGTTGGTAGAATTCCATGAGACAATCAACCATGTTGGTAAAACAATGTTTTGTTTGGGAATATCACAAACTCCTGCTTCAAAGTGCTTAATGAATGGGTATGTGTGTGTTTCTACAACATTATTTTTTTAAGGAAACTAGAAGACAGGAAATGCAAACCTACACATTAAAGAGTTCTGCCAAATGAAGAGCTCTGTACTTTTTTTTATAAAGATATTCTCTGCCAAGAGTTTGCCAAAACCCAATTGCAAGTGAACATCCCAACTTCTCACAAACAAGTCACGAAATTCTGAGAATGGATGCCCAGTGTTATCATATGCATTGCCAAGAAATCAGTGCCCACTGGGCAGAGATAGAAGGAGAAATATATTGTAATGTCTATATATGGGTGCACCAGTACCCTGCAGTTCAGACCATGTCTTCATAGCTGTGATAATCCCTCGTTCACAAAGCCTTTGATTATTTCCATGAGTGGTAAGCAAACAGTGGTCTAGACAGAAAGGGATTTTATAATTTCTAGTTTCTTGTAGAGAAAACAAATATTGGTGTCTCTTTTCCAAAGACCTGGAAATACGGATACTTTTTTTTTTTTATCCAGAGTCAGTTCAGTTTACTTTGGTGCTAAGAAGTCAGAAAAATCTCAACTAGTAGAGCAATAATTTTATGTATTTTTATTTTTAAGGCAATACTTAATGAGACAGAAAATAGTAAAATATTTTTTAAGCCAGATTTTCCTTGGTCAAGCTCTAAACATAATGAATATCACTTCCTGGGCACTCTGTGATGGGCAGTATGTTACTCCTTTAAATACTTGCAATCATTTTAATAGTTTGGATCTCTACAAGCAAGTTAATTACTTTCAAAGAGTTCAGAAAATTTATCTCAAATTATTTACTAGCGAATGGCAGGTCTAGGTTTTTAACAAAACTCCGTCTTTAACAAAACTCTAAATCTTCTACTGTTTATGACTATCTTCTAATGATCTCCTTATATCAGTAATTAGGCAAACATCTCACTTGACCCCAAAAAAGAAACTTTAAATTACACGTATAAGATAATTTAACCTACACAACTAAATTAGCATTTATTTTCAAAATATCTCATTCCTTCCTTTATTATTTCTCATGTTATTGCAGTGGCATAACTACTCCCACTATCTTTACCTTTAATCTGACCCAGGACAAACAAATATATGGCACAGATGCTGCACCCTCCTTCCCCTTTCTTGTGTCAGGCATCACTGATAGAAAACTACGCTCTTCCTATTGAGGCCAGCCTCAGCCTTATGGTCCTCATCACAGTATTCCAGGCAAACAATACCAGTTATCTGAGCTTGCACCCCCCCCCTAAAAAAAACTATATTTGCACTGGGGATTCATTTCACCCTGGGCACTGTTACCAGAAAAATCTCCTTAAAATATTTGTCTCAGAATTTCACTGTTCTGAGTCAGAGGCTCAATATTAACTACTACCTACAACCAGATTCTGTCACTCCTCTGAGAGCTTTCCAAAAGTTTCTTCCCAATCTTCTCTTCTCCTCTCTTTATTCTTCTCCACAGATTTTTGCACTTCATGTTCTGAATTTTGCATTCTTGTATGTTTGCTCTTGATCTAAGAATGTTGCTTTGCTCCTTTAGAGTGATCATAGGTCACTTTAGGTCAATTTCCCAACTATTTCAGAACAGATTTCTTCTTTTTCCAAATTTTCAATATAGTAGGGCTTCCCCTGTGGCTCAGTGATAAAGAATCTACCTGCCAATTCGGGAGATGCAGGTTTGATTCCTGGATTGGGAAGATTCCCTGGAGAAGAAAATGGCAACCCATTCCAGTATTTTTGCCTGGGAAATCTCATGGACAGAGGAGCCTGGCAGGCTAAAGTCGTAAAAGAGTTGGACATGACTTAGAGACTAAACAATGACAACAACAAGACATTATCATACTAAGTGAAGTAAATCAGACAGAAAGCGTGATATCACTTACATGTGGAATCTAAAAAAAAAAATGAGACAAATAAACTGAATAACAAAACAAAGACAGATGCACAGACATAGAAAACAAACTTATGGTTACCAACGGGGAAAGGTAACAAGGGCATACTGTATAGTACAGGGAACTATATTCAATATCTTGTAATAACTTATACTGCAAAAGAATCTGAAAAATATATACATTATATATATCTATACCTGAATCATTTTGCTATACACCTGAAACTAATGCATTATTGTAAATCAACTGTACTTCAATTAAAATTCTGATAATAGGAATTTTATAGTATCTTTCTTACATATAACATATCCATAATGCAACCTTGATTACTCCCAGTTCTGTTTTGCTTTTTAAATGTAGAGCAAGGATTTCCCAAGTAGCATGAGTGCAAAATCTCCCTAAATTTCTGTCATTTCTCCCCTAATCTTTTAAATTCTTTTGCAATACTTAATCTGTTGGTGATTGTTTCTAGCCACTCATATTTAAGTCTTTCTAGAGCAGACACGACTGAAGTGACTTAGCAGCAGCAGCAGCAGCAAAGCAGTCAATACAAAAAGTCCCCATCCTATATTTCATTGATCTAATTATATGATTTTAATAACAAACACCATCAATACATTTGGAACAAACGTGTTTCAGCAACATAGCACTTAACTATGGGTGCTCTTGAGGGTTGCTGAGGGCTGGGAGCAGGCAGCATGCTGTGACAATATACTTGAGTGAATGGAGAGCTAAAGTTATTTGAGAGAGTTGGTTAAGAGAATGGTGAGAAGAGATTATTCTCATTTATATGTGTAGTCTGTCTTGTTACTTGACTGATTATAAACAGATTGTGGGGGAGGGGTATAATTATCTTTTTATGTAAATTGTTGTAGTTGGAACTTTAAGATTTCTTCAAAGTCTTCTTCACAGCAAATTATACTGATCTTATAATAAGATTATATAAAGTATTTGGTACATTCTATTTGCTGATTAAACTCATATGGCAAGGTGAAGAAGGGAAGAGACTTTTTAAAAATCCATGGAAGGGAAACACTCCAAAGATTCACAACTTCAAACAATATACTGTAATTGGACCAGGAGAGAAAATCAGAACACAAGTACATTTTGGAAACTAAGAGTATAGTTCCTGCACTAAAATTTGGAATACATATGGATATGAAGCAGTGTCCAAAGCACAAAATAAATTAGTGGCAATTGGGGTAGTTGTTTAAACAAGAATAGAGGAATTTGAAGAACTGAAATGATATTTTAGAATTTGAAAAAAATTGTTAAGCCTTTTTGCTTCCATTATCTTAGATACTGTCATTCTACCATTCTCAGTTTAACAAAAGACAAGTGGAAAGGCTGAGAGACTTGTCCAAGTGATCTAAACATAGCCAGCCAGCCACAGGGTACCCAAAATGTTCTCAGTTCTTAGTCAAAAGACTTAATAGCTTTTTACCAAAAATAACTACTTCAGTCAAAGAGAGAAGGATAATTGCTACTTCCACAGACAACATAAGAAACCAGCATCGTTCCAGCCCAGAAAGCAACATCAAATGACCACCCACACACCACATCATAGATTTATCGTCTCCAGCTGCAAGACCCTCTTCTCTTTGGCTTCCCACCAACCTGAAGAGAAGAACTAATGAATAAACAAAGTTTAAAACAGATGCAAAGGCAGTGTGTATAAGAAGTGCCACTGTGCTTAATTTAATCTCTGGGTCAGCTATTCCCTGCTCACTGGTGCAGTCAGGGATCCAAGCCAGATCCTTGCAGAGACTGTGGCGGCTCTACATCTGCCAATAAAAATACCTGGCTGTGCAGAACAGGAACCTCAGCTGGCCCTCAAAAAGTCCTCAGTTTAGGCAACAGGCAGCCATTGGCTTGGGCTAACTTGATTCCTTCTTCTTTTTTTTTTCTGAACAACAAGCTATTGGGAGTTCCCAAAGGTAATCATGATTGACCAGATGTGCGGCTGTGTTACATTCCTATTCTCAAGAGAGTGCTCTGGAGGGATAGCTTAGGATTCAGCCATTAGAGATGCATTTCTTTAAAGCAGAGGTCAAAAAGGGGGGCCCATAGTCCAAAGTCAGCTATCAGATGGGTTTTGTTTAGGCCAGACAGCTGTCTGCTTTTTCATTTTTTAAAAAAATGTGAATGCATTTTGATGGGGACTTTTACCAGTTTCTGTGATGTAAATTCCCTGACAATGTCTGATTACAGACCAGAGTTGAGAAGAAATGTGCGCAGCACTTACATAGCATTTCCATCATACACATATAATAGGTGTAAATAATACAAAAAAAAAATCAGTGAAAAATCAGAAAGTGATGAGTTTTGATGATTTATTTTACCGTTGTTTAATTTAATGGGAAAGATTGAGGGCAGAAGGAGAAGGGGGAAACAGAGGATGAGATGGTTAGATGATTAGCATACTGCGTGCTGCAGTCCATGGGGTCGCAAAGAGTTGGACACGACCAAACGACTGAACAATAATTGTTTAATTTAACTTATTGTAATTGTAAGTTCATATAATTTAAATTTTCACAATGGCTGTTTAGTAACCAGCTCTTGAAATTCTTGAAAACTTAACACTAGGCTCTTTTTTTTTCTTAAGCAAAAATCACAATAGCAGAAGACTTACTACACGTTTCACCGTCAATACCAAGACAAAAAATAAAAGATCATTATAATTGCAAGCCATAATGGAAACATGATTAACTTAACAATATAAAATAATTACATACAATTTTGGGGGTTAGACATAGTGATGTGGTAAGTCAAAGTGTGTACAGCCATGTGTTTTCATCTGCTCAGCCAGTCTGTGTCTTTTGGTTTGCGCATTTAGTCTATTTACATTTAAGGTAATTATTGATATGTGTGATTCTCTTACCATTTTCTTAATTGCTTGGGGTTTATTTTGTGTAGGTCTTTTCCTTCTCTTGTATTTGCTGCTTAGAGAAGACCCTTTAGCATTTGTTGTAAAGCTGGTTAGGTGAAGGACTCCCTTTTCTAAAAGGGTGTTTTCCGGCACTGTCAGCTATGTTGTGCTCAGGATGCCATCTGTTTCTCTCTCTCTTTTTTAAAAATTAATTTATTTATTTTAATTCTAGGCTAATTACTTTACAATATTGTGGTTGTTTTTGCCATGTACTGACATGAATCAGCCACAGGTGTACATGTATCCCCCCATCTCAAACCCCTCCCACCTCCCTCCATATCCCATCCCTCTGGGTTGTCCCAGTGCACTGGCTTTGAGTGCCCTGTTTCATGCATCAAGCTTGACTGGTCATGTATTTCACATATGGTGATATACATGTTTAAATGCTATTCACTCAAATCATCCCACCCTTGCCTTCTCCCACAGGGTCTGTTCTTTATATTTGTGTCTCTTATGCTGTCTCACATATAGGGTTATTGTTACCATCTTTATAAATTCCATGTAAATGCATTGATATACTGTATTGGTGTTTTTCTTTCTGACTTACTTCATTCTGTATAATAGGCTCAAGTTGCACCTCATTAGAACTGACTTGAAATGAGTTCTTTTTAATAGATGAGTAATATTCCATTGTGTATATGTACCACAGCTTTCTTGTCCATTCATCTGCCAATGGAGTTGCTTCTGTGTCCTAGCTGTTGTAAACAGTGCTGTGATGAACATTGGGGTACACATGTCTCTCAATTCTGGTTTCCTTGGTGTGTATGCCCAGCAGTGGGATTGCTGGGTCATACGGCAGTTCTATTTCCAGTTTTTTAAGGAATTTCCACACTATTCTCCATAGTGGCTGTACCAGTTTGCATTCCCACCAGCAGTGTAAGAGGGTTCCCTTTTCTCCACACCCTCTCCAGCATTTATTGTTTGTAGACATTTTGATAACAGCCATTCTGACCAGCATGAGATGGTACCTCATCATGGTTTTGATTTGCATTTCTCTGATAATGAGTGATGTTGAGCATCTTTTCATGTGTTTATTAGCCATTTGTATGTCTTCTTTGGAGAAATGTCTGTTTAGTTCTTTGACCCACTTTTTGATTGGGTCATTTATTTTTTTGGTATTGAGCTGCATGAACTGCTTATATATTTTTGAGATTAATTCTTTGTCAGTTGCTTCATTTGCTATTATTTTCTTCCATTCTGAAGGCTGCCTTTTCACCTTGCTTATGGTTTCCTTCACTGTGCAAAAGCTTTTAAGTTTAATTAGGTCCCATTTTTATATTTTTGTTTTTATTTCCATTACTCTGGGTGGTGGGTCATAGAGGATCTTGCTGTGATTTATGTCAGATAGTGTTCTGCCTATGTTTTCCTCTAGGAGTTTGATAGTTTCTGGTCTTACATTTAGGTCTTTAGTCCATTTTGAGTTTGTTTTTGTGTATGATGTTAGAAAGTGTTCATTTCATTCTTTTACAGACGGTTGACCAGTTTTCCCAGCACCACTTATTAAAGAGATTGTCTTTTCTCTGTTGTATATTTTTGCCTCCTTTGTCAAAGATAAGGTATCCATACTATGCTATGCTATGCTAAGTCATGTCAGTCGTGTCCGACTCTGTGCAACCCCAGAGACGGCAGCCCACCAGGCTCCCCCATCCCTGGGATTCTCCAGGCAAGAACACTGGAGTGGGTTGCCATTGCCTTCTCCAATGCATGACAGTGAAAAGTGAAAGTGAAGTCGCTCAGTTGTGTCTGACTCTTAGCGACCCCATGGACTGCAGCCCACCAGGCTCCTCCATCCATGGGGGTTTCCAGGCAAGAGTACTGGAGTGGGTCACCAGTGTGTGTGGATTTATTTCTGGGCTTTCTATTTTGTTCCATTGATCTATATTTCTGTCTTTGTGCCAGTACCATACTGTCTTGATGACTGTAGCTTTGTAGTATAGTTTGAAGTCAGGCAGGTTGATTCCTCCAGTTCCATTCCTCTTTCTCAAGATTGCTTTGGCTATTTGAGGTTTTTTTGTGTTTCCATACAAATTGTGAAATTATTTGTTCTAGTTCTGTGAAAAATACCATTGGTAGCTTTATAGGGATTGCATTGAATCTATGGATTGCTTTGGGTAGTATACTCATTTTCACTATATTGATTTTTACAATCCGAACATGAACATGGTCTATTTATCCATCTATTTGTGTCATCTTTGATTTTCTTCATCAATGTTTTATAGTTTTCTATGTGTCTTTTGCTTCTTTAGGTAAATTTATCCCTAAGTATTTTGTTCTTTTTGCTACAGTGGTGAATGGGATTGTTTCCTTAATTTCTCTTTCTGTTTTCTCATTGTTAACACTAGGCTCTTTTGAGTCAACATGAGGTGGTTGCAGCATACCCTTGACTAACTTGTGGTGGCCATAGTAGCCCCAGGCATAGTTCAGGCTCAGGAAGCTGAATTTGGATCCCAGTTCTTAAATTTACTAACAGTGTGAGCTCATACACATTCTTTAACTGCAGAGAACCTCAATTTTCCCATATCAGAAACTAAATAACATTTATTTTGTTAGTCTATGTGCATTCTAAATTGCTTCAGTCGTGTCCGACTCTTTGTGACCCCGTGAACTGTAGTCTGCCAAGCTCCTCTGTCCCTGGGATCCTCCAGGAAGAATACTGGAGTGGGTTGCCATTCTCCAGGGGCTCTTCCCAACCCAGGGATCAAATCCACATCTCCTGCATTGCAGGAGCATTCTTTACCATCTGAGTCACTAGCAGGGAAACTCTGTTAGTCTACAGTGAGCAGTAAATAAAATCACATATTGAAGGTCTTAGCACTATATTTGGCACATAATAATCACTCTGTAAATAATGACAATGTGTTTATTTTAACTCTCGGTAGGAATTACATGATTAGATTTGTTTTGCTTTTACCTTGAGAAAGCTGTCTGCAGCACCTCAAAGCCAACGAAATAAGAAATTTTAAGAACAGAAGAAGGAAAGAAATCAGGGAGGCCTGAAAAGACTGGGGTGTAGGGTAACTGGAGGCCCCGAGGAAGAAAGAGAATAGGATCAAATGCTACAGAATTAGGATAAGGGAAAATAACTCAAAAATGTAGTTGAAAATCCTACATCAAGTTATGTCCATGCTGTCCAATACAGATTCAGTCTCAATTTCTCACAAAGGTCGTATATTCTCTCCATAAATGATTGAAATAATTTCATTGAATAGTGAAAGTGCAAGTTGCTCAGTCGTGTCTGATTCTTTGCAACCCCATGGATTATACAGTCCATGGAATTCTGCAGGCCAGAATACTGGAGTGGGTAGCCTTTCTCTTCTCCAGGGGATCTCCCCAACACAGGGAGTGTGAACCACATCAAATATGGAATAATTCCATCCTATTCATTTGGCCCAGATAATTAATCAATAGTAGACCTGTTACCCACACTGTGCAAGTTAGATGCTCTCATCCTGAAATTTGAAATTTACACCCAGAACCTGGAGTGAGTCAGTGTTGAGTGCTGCGATACTGCCACACTCTGATTGGCCACAAGAAACAAGGAAAGGAAGTCAATCAATAGAGATGGAGAAAAGCAATTTAGAAATGCAGATGGCCTGGCCCCAAGCAGAAAAAAAGGAGACAGGAGACAAGTGATGACTTTTCAGTTCTTATAAAGTTTGGTTGTATTTCTTAAACTTTGTTTCTAAGAGATGAACTGTTTTATTTATAATAAATTTCCTTAACCTCAACAAGCTGGAGTGGATATCTGTTCCTTACAACCAAATGATTGCTGACCAGATAATCTCTGCTAGTTTTAAAAGCTCCATGAAAATATAAGGAGTCACAGTATATTACAGCCTGAGGTGATGAGATTCTAGCCCCCTTGATTGAGGTATGACCAATGGCCCCAACGGAATTCAAAGAAATTAAAAGACGTGCATCAGCTCACATAGTTAGTGAGTAATACAGCTTATTCTAAACCTCAGTTCATCTGGATCCTAGGTGGTACCACCATACTTCCCACAGTATAACCATAATGGTGAGCTTTCAATTTAGAATAGTAGCATGTTAAAGACCTCTTGGGAGGGATACTATTTTCAACAGTCAAATCTCATTTACTCATTAGTCTGGCGTCTCTTTTATGAATAATATCAGATGGAAAAGAACAGAAACAGGAAGTTGGTCTACCACAAGGCAGGGTTAAAGCATGGATTTTATAATTCAGACTGACCTGTGTTCAGATTCTTACTCTTGCTCTGACAATCTGTGTGATTATGGAAAAGAAATGACCTCTCTAGGTTCTAGTTTCTCCTCTAAAATGGAGATAAATTTAAAAAATCTGATTTACAGAGTTGCTGGAAGATTAAATAAAGTAATGCATAAATGAATTTAGCATATGTCCCTGCCATGTAATAAGCATTTGCCAAGTGTTAAAATTGTTTTTGCTCTCAGTATTGTCAATGCTGACTGCTCAAGTAGAAGTTAGGGACTAAGTCCAATAGGTTCTGTGTATTTTCACCTTCGGATGCAATGATTGTTTCCTTGACATATAATCAGCAGCAACATCCACACAGGTATATTTCTACATAATTCAAGTCATTTACTAAATATTTTCTTTAAAATGCTACTGACTTCAAAATACAGCTGAGATTTAATGTGCTTTGAAAATGGAAATTTTTTAGTAGGTAATTAAAAATTGGCTCTAAGTGTAAATAAACTGTGAACGTTAACAATCAGCATTAAAACAAAAAATACCTTTCCTGGAGCTTCTATGAGGCAGCGCTAACAACAATTACTAACCCAGCAGCTCAAATTAGGAAATACTATGTAAGCACAGCTACACTTCATTAATGGGGAAGAACCAAACTGTTTTCAGCTAGAAGGAAGGTATAATGCAATATAATTAAACAAGTGGAGATGGATCAACCTAAAAACTTCAAAGGACATCATTACAGCTCTAAAATTCCATGATGCAGGGTTTACTAGCAAGATCGTAATAATCTACAGCAGCAGTTCCCAAGCTTTTATGACATAAGAATCAACCTAAGGAATCTGTAAATGGTGTATTTTCCTGGATCCCACTGGTAACCATTCAGATTCAGTGGTTCTATAGTACTGACCAATTACCTATATTTTTAATTATGTTCTCTGGGTAATTATAATCCAGTCGATCTTGGCAGTAATCACTCTAAGAAACATTGATCTAGAATCTCAGATAAAGTGACTTTTTGGATGAGATGGAAGACAAAGTTCTGCAGAGATATATCTTCTCAGCAGGCTCAGAATGCAGAGAGAGATAATTCTTCAAAATGAAAAAGACGAAACAACTCACACTATCCCAGTCTTTACAATCAGTTGACCTTGATTCTCACTGAACCTTAAAGGGTGGGTTCTGTGGAAATACCAGGTGTTAGTATTAGCTCAGTTTGTCTCAAAGGAATTGAATGACTAATGTGGAGCTGCAGAAGCATAAAGGAATCTAGGTTTAAAGAATCATTCAGTGCACAAGAAAGGTATATTTTCCTCAATAATCTGTAGGTATAAATAACCAAACATACATTTCTGCAATAGTGATTACTGAGTATTTTTTTTTTAATCTCAAAAATGAAGGGATTTTAAAGGTTAGTAATAATGCAGTTCATATGAAATACTGTTGCTATACTCCCTCAGTCAAGGGAAGCAGCCCCAAAGCTTTCTACAATAGTCACCAGACCGGTATTTAGGACATTAGAATTCTAATCTTATCTCTGATGTCAACTCACTCTGCAATTTTGGGCAAGTCATTACACTTCTCCGATCTCAGAGTGGACTTGATATCTCAAAAGTTCCATTCTATTCCAGTGATCTGTAATAAAGTGTTTGCTATATGCCAGAAACTGTTTTAAGCACCTCACTTAAAAATGAACCCATTTAATCCTCACAATCATTCTACAAAATATGTACCCATACTTTATTTTATAGACAAGCATACTGAGACACAAAGAGGTTAAGTAACTTGCCCAAGGTCACTGTGCTGGTTTATTTTATGTCAACTTATATCACTACTGTGGTCCAATATTATTCTGGATATTTCTGTGAGGGTGTTTTTGGATGAGATCCATATTCAAATAATGAACTTTGAGCAATGCAGATTACCCTCCATAATGGTGGGCATCATCCAATCAGTTGAAGGTCTGATGGGAGCAGAAGCTGATCTCTCAGAAGTCCCAGGCTGCCAGCAGACCACCTTCAGACTTCGTCCGCAACATAGGATTTCCCCGGCTCACCAGCAGCCTGCCTTTGGCCTTGAACTGTAACTCTTTCTTGAGTCCACAGTTTGCCAGTCTCCCTTATCAGATTTTGACTCACCAAGCCTCTAAAATCTTGTGATCTTATGAGCTAATACTTTAAAATAAATCTTTCTCTCTCTCTCTCTCTCTCTCTCTCTCTCTCTCTATATATATATATATATATATATAAATCAAGTTCTCTGGGTAATTATAATCCAGGCGATCTTGGCAATAATCAGTCTAAGAAACATTGATCTAGAATCTCAGATAAAGTGACTTTTTGGATGAGATGGAAGACAAAGTTCTGCAGAGATATATCTTCTCAGCAGGCTCAGAATGCAGTCAGTCACATCCTACTGACTCTGTTTCTTTGGAGAATTCTGACAAACACAGTCACACACTAGACTACCAGTACTAGTAGTGGTAGAGCCTGACTTTGGCCCCAGACAGTGTGGGTCCCTCCCTGGTGGAGGGTAAAAAAGGTTCTATGATGCCAAATATTTGTCAAGCACCCTCTCTATGAATTCAGAGTCATCAATGAGTACAGACTCATAAATAGAATCTGTTCTTGTTTTTCTCTGTATGTCTACACTAATGATATTGTTCAACAGGATGTAATGAACTCATGAAGCATGAAGCTCCAACTGTGATACTGAAGAAACCAATACCATACATGTTTACATGTTTGATTACAGAAAACTATGTGTTTGGGATCCATACTCAATATTTCAGAATTAATTTTAGGAAGTAACTGCTATCTTACAAAAGTTCCTTATTGACCAAGACATCCCTTGGCACCCCAAACCCCAGCCCAAATTCGGAGTGTCTGGCTCACTGGGGTGGTCTTTTTTCTTCTTCTTTTTTAAAAAAATAATTTTATTTATTTATTTATGGCTGTGATGGGTCTTCATTGCTGCACGCGCTTTTCTCTGGTTGCAGCGAGTGGGACCTTCTCTCTGGTTGCGGTGCACAGGCTTCTCATGTTGCAGAGCATAGGCTCTAGGGCACGGACTTCAGTAGTTGCAGTTCCTGGGCTCAAGAACACAGGCTCGTCAGTTGTGGCACAGGGGCTTACTTGCTCCAATGCATGTGACATCTTCCTGGATGAGGGATTGAATCTGTGTCTCCTGCATTGGCAGGCAGATTCTTTACCACTGAGCCACCAGGGAAACTCAATCTTTTTCTTCTTTGTTGATGCTGCTATCTGCTCAGTAGACACTGTCCTGGAATATTCTTAGAAAACTTGGTGGTGTAGGTGGATTTCAAATTCTCACTTAAAAATGTCATCCTATTTTATTTCAATGTAATTAAATAAATAAACAATAGTAGGTTCTTATGCTTCCTTTGTGATGTGTGGATATAATTGCTTTCCTTTCTCAAGACCCAAATTCAATTTTTGACCCTTGGATAAACGTGACCATAGGGACATGGCTTCGAACTGGCCCAAGAATAGACATCATCAAACAATCAAGTATCAATAACTGGCCAAATATCTGGAAAGGAAAGAAAAAGCGAAAAATGTCCTGCATCTTCATTTCACTAGAAGTTAGTTTTAGATTCCTATGGAGAAGTCAACAAAGGTTTTAGAAACTCAAGAGAAGCCCTTACCTTCAAAGGTACTCAGTTTTAAGTCTTTAGAGGCTTCACTGGTCAAGGTCAACGGGCTCCCCTATAGATGTTTGGTTCAAGTACTTGAAGGCTGATAGCCTGGGAAACACTGGGAGCCTCTAAATGAAGGAAACACTGAGCCAAGGTTTTGGGATCAATAGACAATTTCTGGTTTTTGTGCATGGCTCAAATGTTGTCCATAAATTCCCTGACCCAAACTACAAACTCTGAAACTTATGAAGCAATGGAGGAAGAAGAGGTGGAAATGCAAGTTGTTCTGTTTAAGGCAGAGGCTGAGCCATTGCAGCCAGATTCAATTAGTGTGAGAAAGAAGGGTTGGAACATGTGGTTAGTTTCCTTCCTCCCAAATGTCTAGACTCCCAAAGGGGTGTGCAGACTTGCCTCTCAGTATTCTAGTTAAAGGCCTCTCTTCATATAAAATGTCACTGGTTATATGGGTTTATTTGTGTTATCTTTGAACTTGATGTCTATTATTCTACCTTTGTCAACATCCATTCCCATTTTCTATGAGCTTTAAACTATCCCAGATGCTGAGCAAATGTGAATTCTTTGGAATGTGGCCTGCCTCTCTAATCTAGTTGCGCAATCACTACTCCCCCTGTCCAAACTCTGTGTAACTGTCAGTTTTAAGTGTACATTGTCTGGAGCGTTTATATGCCGTGGTTTAAGACAGACGCCAAATGTGTAAAAACATAATCTTGACCGACCACGATCAGCATCGATGCTGCCTAAAAGGAAAATGGACTCTCAAGTCAGAATGCTTATCTGCCATTCACAATTGCTTAATGCTCCATCGTGTATGCTCCCAATGTCAGTCCCTTAGTGGCCTGTCAGGCACTTCCCACTAGGCACTGAACTTCCAGTGTGTTCTGTACA
The DNA here is from genome assembly GCF_032452875.1 of Bos javanicus. Classification (NCBI taxonomy): domain Eukaryota; kingdom Metazoa; phylum Chordata; class Mammalia; order Artiodactyla; family Bovidae; genus Bos; species Bos javanicus. Next base: position 45,674,747 of record NC_083869.1, on the reverse strand, counting down.
GAATATAGCCAGAGCTTTAAAAATGCCAATTTAAATTTAAATATACGAATCAGCATCAAAGCCATGTAGTATTTTTCCTTGGCATCATGGTGTGACCATCCTCCCTGCGTCCAAACTGCAGAGACAGAGTGTCTTGCTTGCTAAAATTGTGTGTGATCAAATTACACCCTAAACCGACTGTGCAGGGAGACTAGACTTGGGCATAATCAAAATGCATGGCCCACTTGCCTTTCGCTGAGACTTAAATCTTCTTCCCTATCCTCAATCCTCTGCTGTAGCTCTATTATTTTTTTTTTTCCTTTTATATGATGTTGTAAACATGAAAGAAGGAAAGGCAGTCACAAACAAATAAGAACAAAGAGAACAAAGCTAATACAGGGAAGCACTGGCTTGGTCTCAGCAGACATTTGTAACACAGTTTTGTGTATTATTTATGAGTTACGGAGATAGGCTATGTTAACAGACCAAGGAAAGAGTATTTTAAAAAATCAGATAACTTTAGAATACATAGGGAAGGCCTGGGGAAAATAAACTTGCTTTTGTCCAAAAAGAAGATCAATACCCTCCTTTTAAAAGGAAGCTTTGGAGAACAATCTCCATATGATATACAAACTTCCTGGAGCTTCCTATCATCAATAGCTGTCTTTATGTTGGCAGTTTAATTGATTTCCCTCCCATTCTTTGTTTTTCTTTTTGGGGGGTCCTTTTAATGAGCAATTTTGTGTGGTCAGTTTGACCATGTAATAGATTTAATTCTGACAATAAAGAAGACTGAAAAATAAATATGGTCCTAAAATTCCAGCTTATGCCATTAAATCACTTAACTAAATAAAAACCACATCATATTTTTAGTTTAACCATTTGTTTAAGTTATGTGTCAGGCTTTCTTCTATAGGAGTTGAGAAACTTGATTAATGAAAGCTGGCCTCTGTGGAAAAAAGGAACCTAGTCATTCCATATGTCATAAAAAGCTTGATTGGAGACTGAGCAGAATATAGTTCTTACCTTTGCAGAGGAAAATGTGAAGTTCTTTCCATAGCTATTGTACTCTGATCTCAAAGCTAAATGAATTAATTTTGTCCTCAGGATTTTTCTCAATTTGAGACCAGTCATACCAGGGTGGACTCATGACAGGTGGGGTGGTCACAAGATGGGTGGGGTGGGCTGCTGGAAACAAGATCTGAGCTTGTCCCACTCCTCTGAGTAATACCTCACTGGCCTAACACATCATTATTAACAATATAATGAATCTTTGGAGCTTCCAAGTTTTCAGAAGCTGTAATCAGTTAAAAACTGTGGTTTGATCAAAGTCTTGTATATTAGGAAAAGAATCCTAAGAAGAAAAATCTTTTGGAAGTCTTAATTTAGTTTTGGGCTAGACCTGAAGCACTAACCTGTTTAGTTATCCACTTGGAGTTTAGAAGAGTTCTGTGCTATTATCTGGCATATAAACAATGTGAGAGTCTAATCCAATTTTACTCCAGTCAATGTCCAGCAAGAAGGTGCCCATGGAAACCCTCAGAAGTCTAGATGTCTTTTAATTTTATTTTCAATTGAAAGATAATTACAATATTGTGATGGTTTCTTCACTGCCCTTTACTGGCTTGTTGAACAAGGAGGTACAAAGTTGGAAGTAAGTATATTTGGCACAGGAGAGAGTTGCCCACTGCTGGAAGGAAAGATGATTAATATTGCTCCTAGAAATCTTTTTATCCTGAAACTTTGCAATGAAGGAGAGCTGGTGATGGTGGATGAGGTGTGTGGCTGGGGATATGGAAGGTAGGACTACTCAAGACTTGAGGAATGGATCAGATATATTAGCCCTTCTAATATCTGCCAAGAATTGTACCATATGCTAGAGATGGAAAGATGAGTGGGTTCTCCTGTCTTCAGTAATCACAGTAAGATCAGGGAAATGCATATGCAAAGATGACTCTGTAAACAAATACAATATGTGGCAAAAATATTTGAACTATGAATAGAATATAATATAGATGTGGTACAGAGATTGCAGTGATTACTTCATTGTTCTGAAAACAAGTTCAAGTTTTCTATACATTAAGGTAACTAAGAGAGAATGTTAAAAGAATATCAAAAGAAAATGTATAGACGTGTATAACTGGGTAGCTTTGCTATACAGCAGAGATTGGCACAGCACTGTAAATCAACTATACTTCAATTTAAAAAAAAAAGAGAGAGAAAATGTTTATTCAGAATGCAACTGACAAGAGCCTTTAACAGTAAAGTATTTTGGAGCTTTTATGTGGACCCTAATATCTTCATTTTAAGAAGTAAATGTGTGTGTGTGTGTGTGTGTGTGTGTGTAAGTGAACAGGATGGTAAAGCAAAAGTTTTTCTTCCTCTTCTGCCCTCATTCCTAAGTGGACCAAATTGCTCTTAAGTCTCTTTGCTATTACTTCCATTTGTGGGTAAAATTTTACTTTTATAGGCTTGTGCTGATAACTAAGCCAGAATAAGCCAAGTGGGAGCCATATAGTTTCACAACAGTGATGCGTAGTTGATTCGCACTTAAGGAAAATACCATATGCAAATGGGAGTCATTTTTTCATGACTTCACCTGAGAAGTAACTGAATTGAAAGAAATCTTGAGGACATGGAAAGGATCAAGCCAGTTTATAAAAGGTATTAGGAAAATTATGTCCCACTTATTCATCCTGACATAGCCCAAACACCAGAACTGACATTTGCAGAAGCAAGTGAAAATAAAGACCAAAAATGCCAAAAGAGAAACAGAAGTTTCCCTTAAGGGAGAATGTACTATCAAGGACATCCTACAGAGAGGAAAGGAAGGGACTAGTACTGTTGAAAAGAACTCTCTGTGATGATGGGATGTTCTATATCCAGGCCATATATTATAGCAACCGCAAGCCACACGGGGCTATGGAGTCCTTGAAACGTTTCTAGTGTGACTGAAGAACTGAAATTTTACTTTAAAAAATTTTGTTTGTCCATTTAAATGTAAATAGTTATATTTTGCTATGCTTTCTGACTGGGAGAGGGTTGGGGTATTATAGATTTGGGATGAGTGTGATGGAGCAGGAATGCAGGCCATCCCCAAAATAGGAGCACATAACTGTCAAAGGCAAAAAAGCAGGGAATCAGGGCTGCTGGCTTAGTCTGGCATGGCTCTAATGTGGTGAATTGAGGTTAGGACTGATGAGAAAGATAAGCTGAGCTAATTCCCTGAAGAGTCTAAAACGCCTACTCAGGATTTGTACTGCTATTCCATAGGTAATGGAGTGAAACTAGAAGTTCTGGGGTAAATGAGAGAAAGATTGTATCTGTGAATTGGAAAAATAGCTCTGGTATCACTGTTAATGAACTTGCAGAAAGACATAGACAGATGAGGACTATAAGAAGGAGTCAAGATCAAGCAAAAGGTAAGGATAAACTATGACTTGCTCCTTGGAAGAAAAGTTATGACCAACCTAGACATCATATTAAAAAGCAGAGCTATTACTTTGTCAACAAAGGTCTGTCTAGTCAAGGCTTTGATTTTTCCAGTGGTCATGTATGGATGTGAGAGTTGGACTATAAAGAAAGCTGAGCACCAAAGAATTGATGCTTTTGAACTGTGGTGTTGGAGAAGACTCTTGAGAGTCTCTTGGACTTCAAGGAGATCCAACCAGTCCATCCTAAAGGAAATCAGTCCTGAATATTCATTGGAAGGACTCATGTTGAAGCTGAAACTTCAATACTTTGGCCATCTGATGAGAAGAGCTGACTCCTTTGAAAAAACCCTGATGTTGGGAAAGATTGAAGGCAGGAGGAGAAGGGGACAACAGGATGAGATGAGAGGATGAGATGAGAGGATGGCATCACTGACTCAATAGACATAAGTTTGAATAAACTCCAGGAGCTGGCAATGGACAGGGAGGCCTGGGGTACTGCAGTCCACGGAGTCACAGAGTCAGACACGACTGAGCAACTGAACTGAAACAAAGAACCAACTAAAAGGGGGCTGGAGACGGTTGAATAGAATGCACAAAATTTAGTGACCTGATAGATGTGGGTGTTTAGGGGAAAAAAAGACAAAGATAATTGTGAGGCTTTAAGTTTGGGTGGATGAGTGATAATATTCATCAGTCTAGGGAAGAAAAAACAAGACTGGGCTTGTTGACAAGCTAAAGGTGTTAACTTGACATCCACTGAAAGATAAACAAACAGAGATGGATTAAAAGTCTGCAAATGGATCTTGGACTAGAATCTTAAAATTGACATGTCCAAACCTGGGCACACATTTATTGGATGTCCAGTTAGGGGGTGGGAATGCAAGTCTTGAGCTCAACAGAGAGGTCAGAAATAAGAAACATGATTCTTCTGAATAGAAATGATAATGAGTCATAAAAATGTGAGCTTGGTTAAGAGAAGAGCATCGTATACTTTACTAAGTAGGATAAGAGGCTAGGGAGGAGCCAATGACAGTGGAAAGAATGGTCAAAGACCGGCTGTTGCTTTCTCTCTAGACTCCAAACCAGTAACTTCCATTCTCTGACTCTGTTTCTCCCCATCTATCATTCAGGAGTCATAGGATAGCTGTGAGGATTAAGTGAGAAGATGCACTTGGCATGACCAGGGTTTGCTAAATGTGATGATCCGTCCACTCTTGCCCTTCTTCACAGTGGTAGCAGGCAGGCGGCCCATGAGTGTTAACCCTAATGTGTTAGTTGAATGCCGAGTGTTTCAGTATACTTGGAACAGACCCCAAGCCTCTCCAAAAGGATAATTCCATCACAGTATTTGCACTCTTAAATCATCTCAATTTCCTGGAAATCAAAACTCTTTGGGTTAATGTCTCTGAATTCATTTTGAAGTTTACCAATTCTGGCTTTGGAAAAATTGGAAAAAGAGTAGGAGATACATAAAATAAATAGTTATCTATATCAGAGAAGTTTGATACGTGGAGCAGCCAATTTATTGGTGACTAGTTTCTAAGAGAGTAGGAGGAGGATGAGGATGGGGAAAAGAACTAAGACTGTCCAAATTTTCCCTGAATGGTCATTATGTGTGCTGAGCTGTGTCCAAATTTTTGTGACCTCATGGACTGTAGTCCACAGGATCCTCTGTCCATGGGATTTTTCAGGTAAGAATACTGGAGCCATTTCCTTCTCCCGGGAATCTTCCTGACTCAGGGATTGAACCTGTGTCTCTTGTGTCTCCTGCACTGGCAGGCAGATTCTTTGCCACAGTGCCACCTGGAAAGCCATTGAATGGTGATTACATCTGGATAAATCAATGAGAAAAACAGGGTATCTGGGTGATCTAGGTCAATGAATATTTGGTGGTTAAGGAAAAGAGGAGAGTTATAAGCTGCATGGATCTAGCCATCTGATTCACATCTCTCCACTAACGGGTAAATATAATTTGAAAAGATATGTTCAAAGCTTAACCAGAAATTAACGCTTCTCTGTAATGAGTGAGTGAGTTCAAAATATATGCTTTACTTCAGAAAATTGGCATGTAAAGGGATCTAGATGAGCAGTACTGATTGGATGATTCATTGGTTCATTCATCCACTTATGCAACAAAGTCATTTACTGAGCCATACTATATTCCACCCTGGCTGGAGTAGGAAATGGCAACCCACTCCAGTATTTTCGCCTGCAGAATCCCATGGACAGAGGAGCCTGGCAGACTATAGTCCACAGGATCTCAGACAGTTGAACATGACTGAGTGATTGAGCATACATATGTATGTTCCATTCTGGCTACCAGGAGCTGGGATAGGGACCCTGTTCTCATGGAAACTGCAATCTAGTAGGTAAGAAAGGCACTGTACAAGTGATTGTAAGTAAGCTGTTTTAGAAAGCATTGCAGACACACACAGAGAGGGGTTCTCAAGGTGGGGGATATAATGGTGATAATAATGATAAGAGATAATACTTGTAAAGTATTTACTGTGGGGCAGACACTGTTCTCAAACACTTCATATGTATCATTTTATTCAATTTACTTGTCAACCCTATGAAGTAGGTAGCCCTTAATGCTTCTATTAGACAGAGGAAGAAACTGAGTCACAGAAACATTCAATAATTTGCCCAAGGTCACGTGGTCGTATATGGTGTAGGCAGAATTTTAATCTAGGATGTGATATCCAAGGGCCTATGAGCTTAATAACTGCAAATTAGAATAAGAGATCTATCTAAGCAATTTAAGAAATTGATGTTTCATCTCATGTATTTCAGGCCAGGAAAAAGCACAGGGAAATCTACTTTTTAATGATTTTTTTAAAGCCAAATTTGTGAGGCCATAATTAACCCCTTTGATCACCACAAATATGATAGTGTTATATTTGTGGCCTATGTTATATATTGTGACCCTATGTTTCTTAGTTAAGATTTAGTTTTAGTGTCTGTCTCAAAGGCAGCCTGCTCATCAGGCACTACGGTGCTGCTTTTTAGGTCACATGGCTTGTGTTTGTTCTCATGGGAACAAGAATAGCAACAACAGTAGCTGTTGCTCAGAACACAAAAGAGAAGATAAGCCTGAAAGCTAGACTGTGTGAACCTATCAGCCTTTTCCACAGCCTTTCCCACACTTACTGGTGCCACAAGGTGTGCAACCTGAGGCTCAGGCATGCTATCAATGCCTAACTGATGCTGTAGGAATTAACACCCACTCTTCTGGAAATGCTAGAACAGGTGCTTTTGGTGCTCAAGTCACATCCTTGGATTCGCCTTGAACTCCGGTGCAGTCATGTGGACAGGTGGGTGTAGGCTCTTGATCTTCTGCCTCAGAGCCTTTATCAAAGTCAAGGAAACCTACTCAGCCTAAAACGAAGTTGGGTGGAGGTGGGCAGTGGGCAGTGCTGGAAAAACTCCCAGGGACAAACTTCAACACATGCAATTTGGGTGAGCAAAATTATTTAAGTCTGCACGGTTAAGTTACAAAAGATGAAGAATATTTAAAGACATATAGTCTGGGCATGAGTTTGAGCAAATTCCAGGACATAGTGAAAGGCAGGGAAACCTGGTGTACTGCAGTACGTGGGGTTGCAAAGAGTCAGACACAACTCAGCAAGTCATCCAAAAATTGGATGGTGCCAGGAGAAGGAGATAGGAAACAGAACAATGCCTATTCTGTCACTGTTCACAGGAGGGAATTTACAGAGTTTCAAAAGGAATAGAGGATCAAGGACATTGTATAAAGCTATATACTGGCAATCATACAGAATAAATGTGAAAACCTTTCAAATTTCAAGAATAAAGATATACATAGCAATGGAAATATAAACTTTATAGAAAATCATGCAAAGTAAGAATAAAAGCAGAGATGATGACATCAAATATTACACAAATGCAAGATCAAACTAAGATCATAAAGAAGGTTGAACACCAAAGAACTGATGCTTTTGAATGTGGTGCTAGCGAAGACTCTTGAGGGTCCCCTGGACTGCAAGGAAATCAAACCAGTCAATCCTACAGGAAACCAATCCTAAATACTAATTGGAAGGACTGATGCTGAAACTGAAGCTCCAAAACTTTGGCTACCTAATGCAAAGAGACAACTCATTGGAAAAGATTTTGATGCTGGGAAAGATTGAAGGCAGGAGAAGAGGACGACAGAGGATGAGATGGTTTGATGGCATCACAAACTCAATGGACACGAGTTTGAGCAAACTCTGGGAGATGGTGAAGGATAGGAAAGCCTGGAGTGCTTCAGTTCATGAGGTTGCAAACAGATACAACTGAGCGACTGAACAACAAGATCAAACATTATTTTCATAATAATAAATACATTAATGGATAGATGTGCCTATTAAAAAGAAAACATGTTTTATTAGATTTATAAAGCCAAAACTCAATTATATGTTTTATATAATAGATACTTCAAATGACTCAGAAAGTTTGAAAATTAAAATGGGGGAAATGCATATGAAGAAAATGAAGACGGGTAAAAAAAATAGGCATCATAATCTTACTATTAGAAAGGATGAGTTTAGGGAAAAAACACTGGTATTAGAATTATGGTCAACTTAGATAAGGGATGAAATTTATGACATTGAGCAGTTATGAATATCCATGTACCAGATAATCTAGCATTAATAATTATAAAGAAAATAGTACAGGAACTCCAAAGAAAAATAAAATAATCACATTAGGAGAAACAGACTCTGATTTACTATCATTCGAGATGGATCAAGTTTAAAAAACAAGGTTATAGGAGACCTGAATAACATAATTAATAAGATAACTCTACTTGATTTTCAACACTGAACACAGAACATATTTCTGAGGTGCTCAACAAACAGTCAAAAATTTGGCCACAAAGGAAATATGATCAATTCATAAAAGCAGTAATAACAGAGGTAATAGTCTCTGAAAACTATGTAATAGTACTGAAATTAATGTAGAAATTACAAAACAAATAAAAAATAGTTTCATCTCTAAATCAAAAGATCTCCTTTAAAAATTTTTTTGAGTCAATGGTTCAAGTATATATTAGAACTATGAATTTAGTTAAAGTGGTTCTTAGGAGAAAATACTACCACTAAAATCTTAGGTCAGTCATCAGGGAAGAAGATAAATAGATGAATCAAACATCCAAATAAAAAGTGTTAATTGCTCAGTCATGTTCGACTCTTTGCAACCCCATGGGCTGGGCCCCACCAGGCTCCTCCATCCATGAAATGCTCCAGGCAAGAATACTGGAGTGGGTTGTCATTTCCTTCTGTATCCAAATAAAAAAGTTAGGAAAAAACCCAAAAGAAGCCAAATGAAAGCAGAAATAATTAATTAATAAGACAAATACAAAATTGTATATTAAAATAACTACATAAATTATAAAATTAGTAACTAAATCTGTGGGTTGTTTCTTTAAAAAGTGTATAAAGTTTCAGTATATTAGCTAAACTAATTATGAAAAAATGAAGACTGCAAAACTACACAAACCAAAAATTCCAGTATAAGCATGACCATAGAGTTTAGATATGACCTCTTTCAACACTCTGCAAGTGAGCTTAAAGAGGTTAATGGAATGATGGCAATCTAAAGTTATAAAGTCCTATTCCTTGGAATTTGTAGTGAGTAAGTGCTCAGTCATGTCCAACTCTTTGCAACCCCATGGCCTGTAGTCCACCAGGCTCCTCTATCCATGGAATTCCCAGGCAAGAACACCAGAGAGCATTACCATTTCATACTCCACGGAATCTTCCCAACCCAGGGATTGAACCCACATCTCCTGCATCTCATATGTCTCCTGCATTGTCAGGCAGATTCTTTATCACTGAGCCACCTGGGAAGTCTTGAAATTTGTAAATATTACCTCATTTGGAATAAGGGTCTTTGCAGATGTGATTAAGTTAAAGATTTTGAGATGAGATTACCCTGGATTATTCAGATAGGTTCTAAATCCAGACAGGTGTCCTTATAAAAGAGACAAGACAAGGAGACATGAAAAGGAGGAGAAAGCAGTGAGACTGGAGTGATGTGTCCACAAGCTAAGGAATCCTGGAGTCAACAGGAGCTGGAAAAGGCGAGACCTCAGAGGGAGTGAGGACCTGTCGACACCAGCATTTCAGACCTCTGGCCTTCTGAGCTGTTAAAGAATAAATTTATGTTGTTTTAGACTTCCTAATTTGTGACTGTTACAGTAGTCCTTGGAAATTAACGCACGTGCATGCATGCTAAGTGGCTTCAGTCCTGACCAACTCTTTATGACCCATGGACTGTAGCCAGCCAGGCTTCTCTGTCCATGGGATTCTCCAGGCAAGAGTACTGGAGTGGGTTGCCGTGCCCTCCTCCAGGAGATCTTCTCAACCCAGGGATCAAACCCACATATCTCAGTCTCCTGCATTGGCAGGCAAGGTCTTTACCCCAGAACCAACTGGGAAGTTGCAAATTACTGCACAAGAAATGAAAATACGAATTTTAAGTGCACAGTTCTCTACTCATTTGTTAATGTAACCATCTGTACCTATCTTTTTTTTCTCATACTACTTCCTGCCCTCATAGCCTCACCTTCTAGTCCCAACAAATGGCACATGTAAAAGTCTTCAGGCAAGAAAGAAAGCAACCTGTTCAAGGAAGGCCAGGCTGTTCAGAGCATAGTGTATAAGGAAGTAGGTGGCACCAATGACTATTTTTCCTGACAAAGAGTTCCTAATTTATGGGAATTCTGGCACTAGCTATTAAGATAATATGTATTTTAACTCATCTATATACTTTTCATCTGAAGTGGTTCCCCAAGGTCTGGCTGAGTTACATAATGAAAGAATCAGAGAATTATACAAAGGAGAAGGAAGAAAGGACAAATTAGCAAGACTGAAAGATCTCTTAGAAACAAAAGTAACCATATTGATTTTTCATTCTTCAACCCAAAAAATGGATAAATGAATTTCACACACACACTCACAAGATTGGTGCCATCACTGTTGACAGTCTCATTAAGAGTAACAGTTATTTCAACATCTCAACCCACTCAGTGTATTCAAATAAAATGGAAGGAGTTAGAGCAAATGATTTTTTTCTTCCTGTTTTCATTTCATTGTTTGGCTGTTTGCGTTATTATACACTCAATATTTTTGTCATGGATTACTGAAGTCAGGAACAGCTGCTGACGGCTGCAAAACTGTTTGTTTGAAGTACCATACCACTCCTCTTAAAACACACACACACACACATCCAAACTCGCTCTCTCTCTCTCATGAATTAGCACTGAACCATGGTTGAATAGGCAGTGAACAAAAATCTCCAATCTGAAATGATCTGCATCCCAATCTTTCTCTGACTCCAAAATAAATACTTCAAGTCTTTAAACAGCAAAGAATTAATAATTGTTTCCATCTTCTTCCTTCTTTCCTATCCCTTAAATTATTGGATACCCTTACTTTGGTCTAAGATTTTTGTTGAATCTGGAAGGGCATCAAACCTGCTTCTAAGTTAACTAGCCAGTATCATTTTTTATTGTCTACATCTGCTTTTGTCAGTTAGAACTGTCTTGTCCAAAGCTGTTATTTACTGAGGCATATGGTAATTTATTCGATACAGCCTACTTCTACATCATTACTCAGGTGTAGCTATTTTTTTTCTAATAAAAACTGCTTTTCAGATCCAGGAATTTCAGATTAATGTTGTCTTCTATGTTTTAGAGAGCTAAAATACAATCCAAGGATTTCTGTTATTTATTTATCACAGTTATAATTTTGGAGGTGCCTTTGGAAAGCTAAATCCTTTTCCCTTCAGTACAGCTTGATTTAGATTAGAAACATATATAAGAGCATGACATTAAATAAGACATCTACTGGACAGTTAAATTGTATAGCATGTTTCTAGCAACCTTCATTGCCTTACTTCTGATACAATTCTATAAAGAGGTGGAAGTGATATAATTAGCACATTTTACAGAGAAGTGTGATAAACATAGAGATAATTTATAAAAAAAACCACTGACCGGTTAAGGAGAGAGACTGGAGGCGAACCGGGTGCACTCACTCCCCAGCTAGGCCTTTTTCCATTTCTTGAGTATGCTGTTCTCACCTCAACTGATTAGAGATGTCTGCTCATTCTGCCTCTCAGAGAACCTGGCCACCCCGCACAGGACAAGTGACTCACTGAACTAGTGAGCAAATCTTCCATAAGAGAAGGTACATGTGATAAAAGTGGCATCTACTTCTTTTATTAAAGTATTTATTGAATGGTTTATATGTTCCAGGAGATTTGCTAGTCACTGGGAATATAGTAAGGAATAAGTAGACATAATTCCATGTCTAAAAGACCTTAGAAGTTTGTCGGGAAAACAGTGAATTCCAATCACACCGTGAATCATATAACTAAAAATAGAAGGGAACAATGTCAAAGAAAAATACAGGTTTTATGAGAAAGTATGAGAAATCAAGTCTATGAAACCCAGGGAAATTTCCCTGAAGGCTTGACATTTAAGTTGAAATCTGAAGGCCAGAAAATTGGAATAAAGGTGTTTTGGACAACATGTACAAAGGCCTGGACACAAAAAAGAAAGATGTTCACAGAGCTGGAAGAAGGCCAGTATATTGAGAGCATCGTGAATAGAGGAATAGGTGGCACCTGGTAATGCTTCAAAGGTAGAGCCAAGCCAGTTCATATGGGGCCTTGTGTGTAAGTTAAGAATTTTGTATATACCTAACAGTGACACTTTGGGGATTAAACCCTTTCACAGCTCATTATCCTCTGCAGAATAAAGTATAAACTCTTTGAAAAAAAAAAAAAAAAACTTTTTATTTCCAAAGTGAGATGGGAAGCCACTGAAAAGTTTCAAATAGGCAAGCAAAAATATGATCTGATTTTCATTTGTAAACCAATCACTGTAGCTGCTAGGTATAGAGAGGGATGGAAATGAGGAAGATGAATTAGTAGATTATGGAGTTTCCCAGTGGCACTAGTAGTAAAGAACCCTCCTGCCAATGCAGGAGACTAAGAGACATGGGTTCGATCCCTGGATAGGGAAGATCCACTGGAGGAGGGCTTGGCAACCCACTCCATTTTTCTTGCCTGGAGAACCCCATGGACAGAGGAGCCTCCTGGGCTATGATCCGTGAGGTTGCAAAGAGTCAGACACAACTGAAGTGACTTCGCATGTACACACAATATAATTATTGTAACAATGAAAAGAGGATCAGGAGCACTCACGTGCACATACACAGGCACGAATTTAGTACTTGGCTCAAGCTAGGGGTGCAATAGATAACTGGTAGGTTTTTTCTTCCCTTCCCATGTGACTTAATCTCATTTTGCTAACTCCCACAATGGCACCCCACTTCAGTACTGTTGCCCGGAAAATCCCATGGATAGAGGAGCCTGGTAGGCTGCAGTCCATGGGGTCGCTATGAGTCGGACACAACTGAGCGACTTCACTTTCACTTTCCACTTTCATGCATTGGAGAAGGAAATGGCAACCCACTCCAGTGTTCTTGCCTGGAGAATCCCATGGACATAAAAGCCTGGTAGGCTGCAGTCCATGGGGTCGCACAGAGTCGGACACGACTGAAGCGACTTAGCAGCAGCAGCAGCATAGCCTGAGATCTCAGACAACTAGAAACATAAATAGCCATTTTGTTCTTTATCTGATTTCTTATTAATGTCTTCACTCCATCCAATTTGCTTTCATAACCACCCCAGGCTCAATTCTTTGAAAAACATTGATTTTTTTTAAATGCTCACTTTTATCTGAAGCTGCACATATCATGGAGAACATTCTTACATAAGCGATTTATGCAAAGACATTTTGGTGGTTTATCTTTTGCTAGGATTCTGGGTTGACCTACAGCGGTGTAGGACTCACAGTTCTGTGGGATCCACAGTTCTTTCTACCACACATTTTCTCAAGAGGCTCTCTGGTTAACTTTGATTCCAGATCAGTGAAAAGGATGACAGAAATTGTTGCTATTGTAGCTCATTTACACACAAGATGAAACCAGCAGGGTAGATGTTCCCAGAAAAATAAAATGCAATTTAAGAAAATAACTCTCTTTCAACTTCAAAAATGACATGGAGGAAATCTGGATTCTGATTTCAAGAGGTAGGATTTGTGAGGAGTAGTTATTTTAAAGCCTCTCATCCCCACTCCCATCTTCAGGGTTGAACTGATGAATACTATATGATCTTACAGCATTTGCACTGCTTCTACATTGATCCTTTTCTCCATTGGATCTCTCTTGAGGGAATATGACAGCTTTGGGTCAGGAAAGCAGTGGTTATTAATAGGGCCTTTGATTACTGAGCTCAGAGATGGAGAAAAACTTAGCTCAAAATTGTGTTTATTCACTTGGGATGTGTCAGGTAAGATATTTGGTTGACATGCTATAAAAATAAAATGTAGATTTCTCTGGAAATGCCTGTTACTTACAGAGCTTCCTCAAATGAGCATTAAAACACTTTAACATGGGTATTCTCCTACCCAAAATACTGCATAGGATTTTTTGATAGGGACTTAATGGAGAAATGAATACTATACAGGTATCTTTTCCATCTGTTCTTCCCAGGTGGCTAAGTGGTAAAGAATTTGCTTGCAATGCAGGAATTGTGGGTTTGACCCCTGGGTCAGAAAGATCTTCTGGAGAAGGAAATAGCAACCCACTCCAGTATTCTTGCCTGAGAAATTGCATGGACAAAGGAGTCTGGAGGGCTAGAGTCCACGGAGTCACAAGAGTTGGACATGACTTAGCGACTAAACAACAGCAACCTCTTCCATTTAGAAAAGAAATCTTGCTTTTTTCCCCCGTTAACAGAGAGAAGACTGCTGTGTCGGTTTGCTTTACAAGTGTTTGTCGCTCAAAGTCTTCCTTTTCTCAAAAGAAAGTCTATTTATAGATGGCCTGCTTATTCACTAAACTTCAAGTCCACAATCTCTTATCCAGCGTGCCAAAATTGAAAACCCAGAAACTGTATATATTTTGGTAAGTTTGATTCTAAGCTCACTGAGGGTCAAAATCTGATGTGAGCCTATTAACAGACTTTTTTCTATGAAGAAACAGTATTTATTTCACAACAGAAATATTACAATATCTGTTATGTGGCGCTACTTCATGTCTATATTTATTTATATATATTTCAGAACATGCATTGCATTTTCTTTCGAAAATATTAACTATTTTAAACTTTTGCCCAAGAATTTTGGATAACGGAATACGGATCTATGCTACAGAGAGCAGAAATTTCAGCTCACTGAGTCTGAGCACCTCTCAGCACCTATCAACATGGACTAGTCTTGTTCAAATGACTTAACTATTGCCTGTGAATCACTTAGTTCCTCTTTGGCCAGTCTGATCTGTTCATGAGTCACTAAGGATCAGAATTAAAGAATCACTACATTCTAGAACAGGGATGCACCAATCTAAATTTTAGATTATAAAATATGCTCTGTTCATGAATCTGTAATGTTCAGTAACAAAGATAATTAACAAGAAGTTTTGTTCATTTGTTCATTCATTCACTCATCCAGTAAATATTTATTAAATACCTGTTACAGAATATCAACATGGTATAATAAAAAATAACAGAGCTACAAGTCAGGAGATTTGAGTTCTAACTGGTTTAGCCACATAACTGCTGTATAAAGTTTCACAAGTCACTTAATTTCTTTGAGTCATCTAATGTCCCATTTTACAGAAGAAAAAATCTCTTTCTTCTGACTTTCTAGAGAAGTGCAATAATTAAATCTAATGATATACTAAAAAGCACATTTGTTCATTTTACTGAACTTTTGTCCTAAATACTTCATATGTGTTATACAAAGAATTAATGTGTGTGGGGCATAAGATTCAGTGGACATGCTAGGATAACTAAGACATATTATCTGTCCTCTAAGAGAAAACTGATAGAAGAGTAACATATGAAACTACAGGACTAGTCTAGGTTTTCATTTTTTAATCACTGATATGCAGAACCAAGAAAATCTGGAAGATAAACTTCCAAAAAATATATATTAAAAAGAAATTTGCAAAAAAAATGTATATATATATACATATATATACATATATATATGGAAGGGGGAAGGGAGAGAGAAGCATTTGGAAGGAATTTCATCTAAAACAGCTGCCTTGCTAAGTCCCTGTTTCAAATTGCCTGTTAGCTGATCTGACTTAAGGCTTTTTTTTTTAAATCATGAAACAAAATCTGTGGAGTTTGCTAGTTCAATTCATTTGCACATTCCACACAGCTACATATGGCAGGACTGGAATGATCAAGTTTCCTTCAGATTTATCATAAATCACAGAGATTCCAATGTGTCCTTCACAGCTTTAAGTTTTCAAAACCATCATGACTAATGAAATATTTACTCTAAGACCTACAGCCACTTGCAAGGAGTCACGTTCCTTAGAAGATAGACTTTGACAAAGAGCCCATCAAGAAAGCAGCTGGAGACCCCCGGCCCCCGGCCTCATCACCGCCCTCCACTGTTGGCATCACATCTGCTGCTTTCAGATTTCCAAATGGCATCCCTCATAAACTGTGAACATAAGCTTCTTGCTCAGCCTGACAGCTTTCAGTTGGAAACTAATCAAACTTCAAGGATTCTGCTTGAGAGCAGAAAAAGGATTTCTCAAGGTTTTATTACTTTGTAAAATGTATTAGGTTTCAAATCAAGTTAATTTTAAAAGAGAAACTAGTTGTTTTTTATTGGATGGTTTTAACGTTTTCACTTTAAAGCCAAAGGATCACGATGAGGAAGTTTTCTCTGCAGGATAAATACTAGCCAACTGTTTATGGACAGATGAGGATACACCCATTCATTGTGAAAGCAGCAGTGATGCGAATGACAAAGGGACTGAGCTGACGCAGAAATGCTGGGCTTACCTACTGAAACTGACACACTGATGTGAAAGAGCGTTTTCAGGGATGGCTCTGGCAATTGCTTCCATGGTCCTTTGCAACATGACTTGGCCGTTCCTCTCATTAAGAAGTGAAATATATCTCTCCTTTTATCTGGTCTCACTATTGTGAGCAGCAGAATAGGACAGGAGTGACACCGACATTTCTGGACCTGTATCTTAAGAGGACTTGCAACTTCTGCTTCTGCTCTCTTGGAGCGTTGAGACCACCATGTAAGAAAACTGTTTCAGATCCCCTGAGGACATGTGGCCACAGAGAAGAGTGTCCAAGGGCCCCAGCTGACACAGCAGCTTCAACTGTCAGCCAAGTGAAGAAAGATCTTCTTCCTTTCTGTGCACATGACCCTCCAGCTAAATGCAAACATGCAAGTGAGCTCAGATGCAAACAGAAAACCCCCAGTCAACTCACAAAATCACAAGAAACATATTATTGTGGTTTTATTCCCCTACATTTTGGAGTGCTTTGTTAAACAACAATAAATAATGGAAAAAAACACCTGCATTCTTGTTTTGGCCTTGCCACTAATTAGTTATGTTACATGGGCAAGGTATTTTATTTTACATTCTTTAGCTATCTCACATCTCAAACTTGGAAACATGAACCATGTAAAGCTAACGTCCCTTCTTGCTCCAGTGTTATAGAACTTTCTCCAAATCTGCGAACTTGAATCCCTGGGCTGGCAGAAAGCCATTGAGCTTTTTCAGTAAGAAGGACCAACAGGATAAATCCTAAAGATGGAAACACAAAATGGGTACCATTGAGGTAGAACAACATGCATCTCTAAAGCACTCAGGCAAACAAATAGTTGTTGTGTGGCTCATTGATATGTAAATTAGAAATTCATGCTTTTGGAAAAAATAAGGGAATTTGGGCAGCCAAAGTATAAGAGAAATAGAATCAATTTGTTCAATCATTGCTCTGCTTTGTTTTTCATCATTGCGGTTGGAGAGCATTTTGCAAATGAATTTAGATAACAATGAACGTGACTTTGTAAGTTGGCTGTTACCACGGGTCATGATCCGTTTGAACCTGTGCATATAGTTTGTGCAAGTCAACTGTCAGGAGCCAAAATGGGCCCATCCGCTTCCTTTAAAAATCTTATCCAGTTATTCATTTCAGCACTTTTATGAGCTAACATCATCTCTTGCAGATACTCTGCATAATTGGTGATTTCTGATTGCCTGGCTGAAATTTTTCTCGACGCTGGTTGTAATCATTGCCTGATGGGAACATTTCATTCTTCAGCATGTGTAGTCATAATTGTTTTAGATTTCTATGTGAAGTTAATCAACCCTGAAGGAGACCCCCTGGATGTCACCGTAGAGGTAACGGCTAACATTTCTGCTATTTCACTTTGTCTGATCTCTGTTGAATAAGTAATCATCTTCTGTTTACAAAACTAGCCGAGTGAAATTGGACATATTATGTAAAAGACAATCTGCATCTTTGGCAGATATCTACACCTGGTTATTGATATGTGTTGAATATCATTATCAAAGAAATGAAGTTATTCTGAGTGAAAGAAACATGCATGAGGTCACATTTCATCCTTTTTAAATTGCCTAGGAAGGCTAAGTTAAATAAGGAAGTACTGGGGAATAGATCCCTTCCCTACAACTTTCCTTAGATTTTTCTTACCTGCAGTGACTGTTACTTACTAATGTTGAACTGAAAGTCTGTGACATTTTCTATAATAAGACAATTTCAACACCAAATGAACATATAATCTCAAAGATATTTCTAACCTCAAATATCTGCTGCTATGGCAACTTCCAAAGAACTCACTTTTCAAAATATTTGGATATACTGAGAGCTCTTTAAAAATTTACTAACTTTACCAAAACTCTCTGATATGAACTAAGGCCTATTTTTATCTACCTGTTAAAAAATACTCCTATTTATTGTCATTTTTGTCAGCTTGTTTTAAAGGTTAAAGTCTAGGGGATTAAAAAAAACAAATATAGAAGTATTTTGAGAAGTAAAACATGACATGTTTGAAAACATTCCATGAACACTGAGATTGTGATGCAATTAAAGCCAGAATTACCCTGGATTCTATATTGTAAAACAAGCCCAAAACATATAAACCAGTAGGATTTCAAATTAGTTATTTTAGGCAGCTTCACCTCCAGAGGAGATTAAACCATGACCCATGGCTTGTCCTCAGAAAACAGAGCAATTTGGGGAAGTAACAACATGTTATAGAAACTCCAAGGCAACTTTCTCCACATCTGCCACACTGTCACACTTGAATGGCAGCACTGGTCGCTGGAACAGTCCATTTCCTCTGCAGTGGGCGTCCTCTCCCCTATCTCTTGGGAGGAAGATGCATAGTTGAGGAGAGAAGGCAGTCTGGACAATGTTGTCATTGCCCCAACATGGCTGTGTTCGCAGCCAACATGCACAAGATATCAAGTCCAGAAAAAAATATTCCAGAAACTAAGCCTTCTCTGTAACTTTCTATAGAAGAGCATTTTGTGTGTGGGTGTGTGAGGCCATTCTGCCTAGGTGATGAAACTTGCTGCACTTAAAGCGTGTTAATCAGATGAAAGATGGTTTCCACTTTAACCATGTGGAAACTTTTCCCACCTGAGGAAAACTTAATGGTGATCTTCTGCATGCTGTCTTGATATTCTTTCTTTTAATTTTTCTAAACCATAATAAATCCAAATCAGATATTATACTTTGCTTTGATATTAAAAAGAGAGAGTTTATTTGAATTATGTATTAAGTCATTATAAAAAGACATAGACTTTAGGAATAAGTGCTTTATAGATAGAATTTCATTGATTTTTATTCCAAAGTTCAGATTTCATTCATTATCTGCGAACTGTTACTATCCTAGAATTGAAATGAGTTGAAATAGAATTGAAAAAGATCTTTAGAATGCTCCAGTTTTAGCACTGTTTAACAAAACATTCTCACCGTAGAAAGTCTAGCCTCTCAGGATGTTTATGTTTCCATCACGCTAATTGACAGCCAATATAAACCCTAGGACTTTCCCAGTGGCTTAGTGGTCAAGAATCTGCCTGCAGTGCAGGAGACGCAAGACGTGCAGTTTCCATCCCTGGGTCAGAAGATCCTCTAGAAGAGGGCATGGCAATCCACTCCAATATTCTTGCCAGGAGAATCTCACGGACAGAGGACACTGGTGGGCTGTAGTCCATGGGGTCGCAAAGAGTCAGACACGACTGAAACGTCTAAACAAGCACAAGCACAAACCTGAAAACAAGAGCAACAGTTCAAAATCCACAAGGAGGCTCCACTTTGGAAAGCAGCCTCAGCTCCTTCACTCCACATTCTATAAGTCTAGGTGAAATTCTCAGATCAGTTTCATGGTACCAAATAATTTAAATATTATAAGGATTGAAAAGGTGCTCAACATCACTAATATTACAGAAATTAAATCAAAACTACAATGAGGTATCAACTCACTCCAGTCAGAATGGCCATTGTTGAAAAGTCTACAAATAATAAATGCTGGAGAGGGTGTGGAGTAAAGGCAGTCTATACAATGTTGTCATTGCACAACATGGCCGTGTTCATAGCCAACATTCACAACATATCAAGTACAGAAAAAAATATTCCAGAAAACCAGTCTTCTCTGTAACTTAGAAATTGGTGCAGCCACTCTGTAGAAAAGCATAGAAGTTCCCTGAGTTACCATACGATCCAGCAATCTTACTCCTAGGCATATTTCCAGAAAAGATGAAAACACTAATTCAAAAAGATACATGCATCCCAATGTTCATTGCAGCACTGTTTACAATAGTCCAAACATGGAGGCAACCTAGTGTCTATCAAGAGATAAATGGATAAAGAAGATGTAGTACATATAAACAATGGAATATTACTCAGCCATACTATTTGCAGCAACGTAGATGGATCTAGAGATTAATATGGAGAAGGCAATGGCACCCCACTCCAGTACTCTTGCCTGGAAAATCCCATGGATGGAGGAACCTGGAAGGCTGCAGTCCATGGGGTCGCTGAGGGTCCGACACGACTGAGCGACTTCACTTTCACTTTTCACTTTCATGCATTGAAGAAGGAAATGGCAACACATTCCAGTATTCTTGCCTAGAGAATCCCAGGGATGGGGGAGCCCAGTGGGCTGCCGTCTATGGGGTCGCACAGAGTCGGACACGACTGAAGCGACTTAGCAACAGCAGGAGTAGCAGAGATTAATAAATCAGACAAAGACAACTATTATATGCTATCTCTTTTATCTTTTAAGTGAAGTGGCTCAGTCGTGTCCAACTCTTTGCGACCCCATGGGCTGTAGCCCACCAGGCTCCTCCATCCATGGGATTTTCCAGGCAATAGTACTGGAGAAGGTTGCCATTTCCTTCTCCAGGGATCTTCCCGACCCAGGGATCAAACCTGGGTCTCTCTCATTGTAGACAGATGCTTTACTGTCTGAGCCATCAGGGAAGTCCTAAAACACAATACAAATGAACTTATTTACAAACATAAACAGACAGACATAGAAAACATACTTATGGTTACCAAAGGAGAAGTGGGTGAGGAATAAAGTGGAAGAGTATGGGATTAACAGACACATACTACCATATATAAAATAGATAAACAACAAGGTTTTACTTTATAGCACAGGGAACTATATTCAGTATCTTGTAATAACTGATAATGAAAAAGAATCTGAAAAAGAATATACATACACACATATGCACTGTATCGCTTTGCTGTACACCTGAAGCTGACACAATATTGTAAATCAACTATACTTCAATTTTGAAAAAAAGTTAGGAGGAACCTAAGATAATGTCTTAGGTTCATCCACTTTATCATCTTTCACTTTAGAGATGGCACAAGACCTGAGAGATGGCAAGGAACTCACCTAAAATCACACATTTACTTGGAAGAAGTGCTAGGATCAGAAGCTCGGTCTCCAGGGCCTGCTGTTCTCATCCTTTAAACAGAGAGGTGGACTGGGTATACTTGAAGGTCGAGCTTTATTTTCTTATCTCTGTATACATTAAGCCTTGGAAGGGACCAGAGGAGGTAGATATCAATGGTAGCCCTGCTTTACCTCAAGAGATATTTCTATCCAAGGGGAGAGAGGAGGAAAGAAAAAAAAAATGCAAAGTGCACATTGTATCCTGGAAACTCTTCTTGTAACCCACCACTGATGTAGTCAGTGCCCAGCAGGCTCTTCTTACATATTTATGAGAGATTAAGTCATTATAGTATAACCCCAGCTTCTCAGGAACAGTAGCCAGAAAAGCCTTCATTAAAGTTGCATTTCTATTTATGCAAATGGCTGGTTTAGCTTCAAAAATTGGCCCATTAATGGTGGGCATGAGTTTGCATCATGGCTGCATGATGGATCAGATATGAGGGAAAAAACTTCAACTCTCAAACCTCTTTGACCAGAGGTGAAAGTTATAAGACAACATAATGCAGAGAAATAGATGCCCTGGCCATGCACATTCTGCCTTTTTAAGTAACAGAATCCCCGATTTGTTATTAGATGGACATCCTCTCTGATTATAGGTTATAGTCTCCTACCTTCTTATAGCTGCAGCTGCTGCTGCTGCTGCTAAGTCACTTCAGTTGTGTCCGACTCCATGTGACCCTATAGATGGCAGCCCACCAGGCTCCCCCATCCCTGGGATTCTCCAGGCAAGAACACTGGAGTTGGTTGCCATTTCCTTCTTCAATGCATGAAAGTGAAAAGTGAAAGTGAAGTCGCTCAGTCGTGTCCGACTCTTTGCGACCCCATGGACTGCAGCCCACCAGGCTTCTCCATCCATGGGATTTTCCAGGCAAGAGTACTGGAGTGGGGTGCCATTGCCTTCTCCGTTCCTATAGCTAGGTACAGCCATAAGATCAACTTATGGCTATGCTTGTGGGGTTTCTCAATATCAATTCTATTGACAATTTGGGCCAGATAGTTCTTTGCTGTGGGGGCTCTCCTGGACACTGTGCAAAGTTAAGCAGCATCCTTGACCTCTACTCACTAGGTACCAGTAGTCCTGTACCTCCAGGATTCCCAAGTGATGCAACGGTAAAGAATCCGCCTGCCAATGCAGGAGATGCAAGAGACATGGATTCAGTCCCTAGGTTGAGAAGATCCCCTGGAGTAGAAAATGGCAGCATACTCTAGTATTCTTGCCTGGAAAATTCCATAGACAGAGGAGCGTGGCAGGCTACAGTCTGCAAGTTGCAAAGAGTCAGCCACAACTGAGCATGCACACACCCCTACTTGTGCCCTATCAAAGTTGTGACAACCAAAAAATGTCCTGAGACTTTGTCAAATATCACTTGAAGGGCAAAACCACACTCAGTTAAGTAAGAATCACTGAATTAAAGGGATGTAAGTGGAATCATCTATTCTACTTCTAGGACATTCCATTAAATAGTTCATTCTTTGTTTCTTCCCATTTCCTGCTGTGTTGACTGAAGCTTGAGCCACTGTTTTGAACAAACATGAGGAATAGCATTATTAAAGACAGAAGGGCAACAAGATTGGAGGGGAGGGGGTCCTTATGATCACCATGTGTCTGCCTGTCTCATAAGAGCTAAACATACCACATAAGAGCAACATAAACTTCTATTTCCCTTATTCCTTTGCTATGATGGGTTCTTTAATGGAAACATAATTTCCCCACCACATCTTCAATCTTTTTCTGTAATACAGTAATCTCAAGAGAGAAGCATATATGTTCACAACTCAGAAGCAACTGACTTGTCATTAAGGAATCCGCATTTAAAGCTGCCTCCCCACTCACAGAAGATTTTTGATAAGCTAACTCTGAGATGCACAGATGTAGAATAGTGGTTCTCAAATTTGGCTACATGTTAGAATCTTCTGGAGAGTCTTTACAAATCTTAAAGCCCAGGTTGCATCCCAGACAGCATCAATCAGAATGTTAGGAGGCAGGACCCAGGCATCAGTACTTTGTAAAAATCTTCAGGTAATTCCAATGTATAGTCAAGTTTGGGAAACATTCACACTGAGCATTTTCCTTCAAGTTCTGATTGTAATTAATTAACCTTAGTTGCTCTATTTGCTTTGGAAAGGTAAGGCATGTGTTTTGCTCTGTACCGGAGACATCTTTTGCCAAGTGTTATGTTTCCACTTCTGGATATTCTCACGTTTGATGTGCAAATGGTGAGAGTGAGTCGGACACAGTTTTGTACTAATCAGCAAAATCTGGAGAAATATTTCGGTAGTTCATGTTATTGAAAATACTTGAGCTTATTCAAGGTAAGTCCATGCTCTCACTGTTCTCAACACAGACACATGCATATACAAACTCTCTCTCTTAATGTAATCAGTAAGCCAGATGAGTTGGGACAAACTAGCTTTATTCTGAAAATTAAAACTAAATGCATAGCCTCTGAACCTTTAGGGGTCATTTCTGTTACATGGGATGAATGGTATCCAGATCACAGAGTTGTTTAGGAGTTAGCTGTGACTATAGCTATGTAAGTACTTGGCTGGGAGAAACATTTTTTTGTCTAAGGGATCACACCACCTTCTCTAGTAGGAACATCTTGGTAATACAAACATCTGCAGTGAGGAATAAAAAAACTTTTAAATAAAAATAAATGAAATGCAGAGTGTATGAAAATAAACTGAAGTCCTCTATAGGTGGGTGTGGGGCTGCTACTGGATCTGTCTACATTTTGAAACCAAACTAAATTCTTTTAAATTTTTCCTGGAGGAATGACCGAAACAACTCAAAGTGGGGGTTCAGCATCAGCCATGCAGTTATGCAGTTCTAGAATAAGAAATCTTTAACACCATCAAAAACCCTGTGTACCCTTAAGGACCACCCCCATCAGGAGGGCAAGGGAAAATTGGCACCATTATTTCCTGTTTGCCCATTGTCTTTCTATAATGGAGGATATCAGCGATTATTGAGATTTCAGAGTTTATTGTTAAAGCGTTCTTAAGTCACAATACGTGAGTGATCTAAGAAGAATTACAATAGACTATCATCACAGAAACTATTCTCCAATAATGAGGTTTCTCTTAATGCTAAGTGAGGGGATAGGGGGAAAGAAGGAAGAATAGGGAACAAAACGACACTGCATTCCTAGTAAAAGCCAGGCACTGCAGCAAACTACTTGTGCTATCTTCTAAAAGCAATTTCAAAGCAATATTCACATATCAAGATGCTTATGAGAAAGGCACAGCTAGATGAAGATGGAGATAAAATAATTGTGAGAGATCATCAGATCAGATCAGATCAGTCGCTCAGTCGTATCCGACTCTTTGGGACCTCATGAATCGCAGCACGCCAGGCCTCCCTGTCCATCACCAACTCCTGGAGTTCACTCAGACTCACGTCCATCGAGTCAGTGTTGCCATCCAGCCATCTCATCCTCTGTCGTTCCCTTCTCCTCTTGCCCCCAATCCCTCCCAGCATCAGAGTCTTTTCCAATGAGTCAACTCTTCGCATGAGGTGGCCAAAGTACTGGAGTTTCAGCTTTAGCATCATTCCTTCCAAAGAAATTCCAGGGCTGATCTCCTTCAGAATGGACTGGTTGGATCTCCTTGCAGTCCAAGGGACCCTCAAGAGTCTTCTCCAACATCACAGTTCAAAAGCATCAATTCTTCGGCCCTCAGCCTTCTTCACAGTCCAACTCTCACATCCATACGTGATCACAGGAAAAACCATAGCCTTGACTAGATGGACCTTTGTTGGCAAAATAATGTCTCTGCTTTTGAATATGCTATCTAGGTTGGTCATAACTTTGCTTCCAAGGAGTAAGCGTCTTTTAATTTCATGGCTGCAGTCACCATCTGCAGTGATTTTGGAGCCCAGAAAAATAAAGTCTGACACTGTTTCCACTGTTTCCCCATCTATTTGCCATGAAGTGATGGGACCGGATGCCATGATCTTCGTTTTCTGAATGTTGAGCTTTAAGCCAACTTTTCACTCTCCACTTTCACTTTCATCAAGAGGCTTTTGAGTTCCTCTTCACTTTCTGCCATAAGGGTGGTGTCATCTGCATATCTGAGGTTATTGATATTTCTCCCGGCAATCTTGATTCCAGTTTGTGTTTCTTCCAGTCCAGCGTTTCTCATGATGTACTCTGCATATAAGTTAAATAAACAGGGTGACAATATACAGCCTTGATGAATTCCTTTTCCTAGTTGGAACCAGTCTGTTGTTATAGGTGAGAAAACTGACAATTTCCTCAGGTTCACTCTGCTGGTTGGAACAGACTTGGATCCAGAATAATGATCTCCTACCTCAACCTGGATCATAGAACAAGCAAGAGAGTTCCAGAAAAACATGTATTTCTGCTTTATTGACTATGCCAAAGCCTTTGACTGTGTGGATCACAATGAACTGTGGAAAATTCTTCAAGAGATGGGAATAACAGACCACCTGACCTCCCTGTTGAGAAATCTATATGCCGGTCAGGAAGCAACAGTTAGAACTGGACGTGGAACAACAGACTGGTTCCAAAAAGGAAAAGGAGTACGTCAAGGCTGGATATTGTCACCCTGCTTATTTAACTTATATGCAGAGTATATCATGAGAAATGCTGGGCTGGAAGAAGCACAAGCTGGAATCAAGATTTCTGGGGGAAATATCAATAACCTCAGATATGCAGATGACACCACCCTTATGGCACAAAGTGAAGAGGAACTCAAAAGCCTCTTGATGAAAGTGAAAGAGGAGAGTGAAAAAGTTGGCTTAAGGCTCAACATTCAGAAAATGAAGATCATGGCATCTGGTCCCATCACTTCATGGCAAATAGATGGGGAAACAGTGGAAACAGTGTCAGACTTTATTTTTCTGGGCTCCAAAATCACTGCAGATGGTGACTGCAGCCATGAAATTAAAAGACGCTTACTCCTTGGAAGCAAAGTTATGACCAACCTAGATAGCATATTCAAAAGCAGAGACATTACTTTGCCAACAAAGGTCCATCTGGTCAAGGCTATGGTTTTCCCCATGGTCATGTATGGATGTGAGAGTTGGACTGTGAAGAAAGCTGAGCACTGAAGAATTGATGCTTTTGAACTGTGATGTTGGAGAAGACTCTTGAGAGTCCCTTGGACTGCAAGGAGATCCAACCAGTCCATTCTAAAGGAGATCAGTCCTGGGTGTTCATTGGAAGGGCTGATGCTAAAGCTGAAACTCCAATACTTTGGCCATCTCATGCTAAGAGTTGACTCATTGGAAAATATCTTGATGCTGGGAAAGACTGAGGGCAGCAGGAGAAGGGGATGACAGGATGAGATGGCTGGATGGCATCACCGAATCGATGTACATGAGTTTGAGTGAACTCTGGGAGTTGGTGATAGACAGGGAGGCCTGGCGTGCTGCGATTCATGGGGTTGCAAAGAGTCGGACACGACTGAGCAACTGAACTGAACTCAATCGACCTCAAATTGGAAGTTCTCATTTCCTGCCTCTCCCCACCCATCTCCACCCATCCTCACTCACTGTTTAGAGAATCTAGTGAGCAAGGGCTTTTCCCATTCACCAAGAACAGATTAAGGAAATTGGTCCAAACTGTAACACAAAGGATTTAGGTTAATATGTGAGATAAAATTCCTGGTGCTAGAATCTGCTTGTCATAAGAGGCAGTTGTGAAATATTTCCTAGATCTCTTTTAAGATACAATTCTTTGTCATCCACTATGAGAGTAAAGCATAGCAGACTCGCCTAAAGGTAGAGTGGGTGTTCTGGTGTGACAATTCCATGAATTGGGTGCAGCATGTATAACACGTACAGAAAATGTCAAGAGCTCTTCCTGGGCTCTACTTATTACCACCTGCCTGGCAGGTGGCCTCCCCATCATAGTTTATCCAAAACCAGCAACAATAATAACTCATATTTATTTCATATTTACTATGGGCTAGCACTGTCCATGGTGCTTTACATGTTCTTTTTATTATTCTCATTTTATAAATGAAGAGGTTTAAGCCATTTGCCTAAGGTCATACAGTGTAGCCAGCAAGAAGTGGAAGTAGCATTCAAACCCATGTATTGGTATCTATAGTTCTGACTTTAAACTGTTCTGCAATTCTGCCTTCTGTTGTGAACTATGTCAAGTACAGTGATAGTATCTCTCTTTTTAAAATTTATTTACTTATTTATTTATTTTCAGTTTTATTTTATTTTTTAACTTTACAATATTGTATTGGTTTTGACATATATGCCTAGAAACGAATGAAAATTAAAACACAACAACCCCTTTTACAGTGGGACACTGTAAAAGCAGTGCTAAGGGGAAAGTTCATAGCAATACAGGCATACCTCAAGAAATAAGAAAAAAGTCAAATAAATAACCTAACTCTTCACCTAAAGCAACTAGAAAAGGAAGAAATGAAGAACCCCTGGGTTAGTAGAAGGAAAGAAATCTTAAAAATTAGGGCAGAAATATATGCAAAAGAAACAAAAGAGACCATAGCAAAAATCAACAAAGCCAAAAGCTGGTTCTTTGAGACGATAAATAAAATTGACAAACCATTAGCCAGACTCATCAAGAAACAAAGGGAGAAAAATCAAATCAATAAAATTAGAAATGAAAATGGAGAGATCACAACAGACAACACAGAAATACAAAGGATCATAAGAGACTACTATCAACAATTATATGCCAATAAAATGGACAACATGGAAGAAATGGACAAATTCTTAGAAAAGTACAACTTTCCAAACCTCGACCAGGAAGAAATAGAAAATCGTAACAGACCCATCACAAGAATGGAAATTGAAACTGTAATCAGAAATCTTCCAGCAAACAAACGCCCAGGTCTAGATGGCTTCACAGCTGAATTCTACCAAAAATTTAGAGAAGAGCTAACACCTATCCTGCTCAAACTCTTCCAGAAAATTGCAGAGGAAGGTAAACTTCCAAACTCATTCTATGAGGCCACCATCACCCTAATACCAAAACCTGACAAAGATGCCACAAAAAAAGAAAACTTCAGGCCAATATCACTGATGAACATAGATGCAAAAATCCTTAACAAAATTCTAGCAATCAGAATCCAACAACACATTTAAAAGATCATACACCATGACCAAGTGGGCTTTATCCCAAGGATGCAAGGATTCTTCAATATCCACGAATCAATCAATGTAATACACCACATTAACAAATTGAAAAATAAAAACCATATGATTATCTCAATAGATGCAGAGAAAGCCTTTGACAAAATTCAACATCCATTTTTGATAAAAACTCTCCAGAAAGCAGGAATAGAAGGAACATACCTCAACATAATAAAAGCTATATATGACAAACCCACAGCAAACATTAACCTCAATGGTGAAAAATTGAAAGCATTTCCTCTAAAGTCAGGAACAAGACAAGGGTGCCCACTTTCACCATTACTATTCAACATAGTTTTGGAAGTTTTGGCCACAGCAATCAGAGCAGAAAAAGAAATAAAAGGAATCCAAATTGGAAAAGAAGAACTAAAACTCTCACTGTTTGCAGATGACATGACCCTCTACATAGAAAACCCTAAAGACTCCACCAGAAAATTACTAGAACTAATCAATGACTATAGTAAAGTTGCAGGATATAAAATCAACACACAGAAATGCCTTGCATTCCTATACACTAATAATGAGAAAATAGAAAGAGAAATTAAGGAAACAATTCCATTCACCATTGCAACAAAAAGAATAAAATGCTTAGGAATGTATCTACCTAAAGGAACTAAAGACCTATATATAGAAAACTATAAAACACTGGTGAAAGAAATCAAAGAGGACACTAATAGATGGAGAAATATACCATGTTCATGGATTGGAAGAATCAATATAGTGAAAATGAGTATACAACCCAAAGCAATTTATAGATTCAATGCAATCCCTATCAAGCTACCAATGGTATTCTTCACAGAGCTAGAACATATACTTTCGCAATTTGTATGGAAATACAAAAAACCTTGAATAGCCAAAGCAATCTTAAGAAAAGAAAATGGAACTGGAGGAATCAACCTACCTGACTTCAGGCTCTACTACAAAGCCACAGTCATCAAGATAGTATGGTACTGGCACAAAGACAGAAATATAGATCAATGGAACAAAATAGAAAACCCAGAGATAAATCCATGCACATATGGACACCTTATCTTTGACAAAGGAGGCAAGAATATACAATGGATTAAAGACAATCTCTTTAACAAGTGGTGCTGGGAAAACTGGTCAATCACTTGTAAAAGAATGAAACTAGAACACTTTCTAACACCATACACAAAAATAAACTCAAAATGGATTAAAGATCTAGACATAAGACCAGAACCTATAAAACTCCTAGAGGAGAACATAGGCAAAACACTCTCCGACATACATCACAAAGGATCCTCTATGACCCACCTCCCAGAACATTGTAAATAAAAGCAAAAATAAACAAATGGGACCTAATTAAACTTAAAAGCTTCTGCACCACAAAGGAAACTATAAGCAAGGTGAAAAGACAGCCTTCAGAATGGGAGAAAATAATAGCAAATGAAGCAACAGACAAACAACTAATCTCAAAAATATACAAGCAACTCCTACAGCTCAATTCCAGAAAAATAAATGACCCAATCAAAAAATGGGCCAAAGAACTAAATAGACATTTCTCCAAAGAAGACATACAGATGGCTAACAAACACATGAAAAGATGCTCAACATCACTCATTATCAGAGAAATGCAAATCAAAACCACTATGAGGTACCATTTCACGCCAGTCAGAATGGCTGCGATCCAAAAGTCTACAAGCAATAAATGCTGGAGAGCGTGTGGAGAAAAGGGAACTCTCTTACACTGTTGGTGGGAATGCAAACTAGTACAGCCACTATGGAGAACAGTGTGGAAATTCCTTAAAAAACTGGAAATAGAACTGCCTTATGATCCAGCAAAATTTATTTATTTTAATTGGAGGCTTATTGCTTTACAATATTGTGGTGGTTTTTGCCATACATTGACATGAATCAGCCATGGGTGTACGTGTGTCCCACATATTGTCATTGCTTAGCTGGTAAGTCATATCTGACACTTTTGTGACCCCATGAGCACTATAGCTTGCCAGGCTCCTTCTGCCCATGGGATTTCCCAGGCAAAAATACTGGAGTAGGTTGCCATTTCCTTCTCCAGGGGATCTTCCTGACCTAGGGATTGAACCTGTGTCTTCTGCTTGGCAGGCATATTCGTTACCAATGAGCCACCTGAGAAACCCATCTAATAGTATTAATGTGGTTCTAAAAAAGACGTGTGCCCCCAAAGGTTATATTTTGAGTTCTACCAAGATAATCAAAGCATCAGCTCATTTCCAAAATCACAGTAAATCACTCTCTAGAAACATCGTATCAAAAATGAAGCAGACAATGGTGGCCAGGGTTTGTACTATCATGCTAGGACTTGGGTAGTAGAATCTGCCCTTGCCCATCAGATGACCTGGGGCATGATAATCCTTCAGGGTTTGAACCTTGTTTTGTTTTGGCAATTGACTCAGCGGGAACACCAGAAATTAGCCTTTAGGAGGGGCAAAAACTGGAGGGGAAACAAAGCCTACAGAGATTGGAGAAAGTGTTTCCTAATTATTATTTCTAGGTAATCCCTCTAGGTTCCCATTTTCCTGGCTCACAGAGAACTGGGACCTATTAGTAACTGACAAGTCCAAGGCAAGCAAATGACAGAGAAATTTATAGCTCATTTAATGTTTCCCTCAACACCTGCTATGCGCTGGGAGGACTGGGAAATGCTAGGAGTGGAGGGGTGCACAGACTCAGCACCAGATGGTGGATTGGACAAAACATCCTCAAAGCTCCCTTTCAGCCCAGAGTCCTATAAGCCTAAAGAAAATGGAAAACTAAGGTAATAAGGCTACCAATTCTGTGTATAACACAGCAAAACCAACAAAACAACCCCAAGACCCTTAAATGCAACACCTAGGAAACAAAAAGGGTGTGTTTCTGTGGTCCATGGTGCTTCAGTGTTCTGTGAGCCTAGCAGCCTGTTCAAGCTCCCAGTCATATGACAGAAAGCTCAAGCCCTTCACTGCAGTTTTCCTGAGCTTACTGCCTTCTGATTTAAACACATGTTCCCAAAGTGCTAAATGAAATCTTATTCCAAAATTATGAAACTAAATATTTTCCTTAGACATATCTTACATTGCTCTGTATGCCAGGGAAATTTCCCATGACCCTTGGAGTCACCTCTGTTTTTTTTGTTCCCATACACACTTCTTCTGGGACGTAAGACAATCCGGTTGAAGGCTAACGTATAAGTATCCGGTGGCATGTCCAACAAAGCTGTTATTTTGTCAGGAAGAACTGAAAGTTCATTTCAGAAACTGAAGCTTCTCAGGAATGAACCAAATGATTTGGTAGACATGCCTTGAAATTTATCAGAAAATTACGAGTATTGTTTTGTTAGGAGATAGGAATTAACTAATGTTTCTAAAATGCCTGACTTTAGATCAAGAATTTCAGCAACTTGATGCACTCAAGATGGAGAACCCATATTTTTTTTTTTTTAAACTGCCACCCTCACAACTTTGTTCTAACTGTAAGTACAAGGGATGGGTTTAGGGTATTATATTAACAGAGATTTGAAGATATACCAGGAAGAAGATTGCATTTCAAGCAGCCAACACCCCCAAAGAGGTTAAATTTTGGCTTAGCTGTTGATTGCTTTTCAGAGTCAAAGACAGAGAATTAATTAAAGTCAGTACTCAGTAGACATAGTTGCTATTAAGTAGCATTTGAAATCTGATTTAATTCACAAAGTGGCTGATGGAAAGAACAACAGTCTAATTTTTCAAATCAAGCAAAATTTATTATCAAACTCACTGACAAACGTTTAGATTTAAATAAGCTAGAGACTACAGACATAAGTGGCAAAACCAATTTAAAATCCACAGAGATGCACAGTAATTATTAAAGCAAATGACAATGGTAAATATTTCAGTGACATAACGGCAAGGGGCTATTTTGCTGAATACATTCAATTTAAGCTGTTTAATCACTTAAACTCATCCTATTTTCTCAAAGTATCCTGTGTCTTTTTTTAATCTTTTCATTTGCTTATTTCTTTCTTTGTTTTTGCCTTGAGGAAAAAAAAATGTATTTGCTTCATCTCTAAGCTAAAGCTAAGAAACCAGGCTGAGAGAAAGTAAAAATTATAACAATATATTCAGGTTTGATGGTGAGGAGCATTGTTGAATAGGGGATAGAAAAAAATGTTTTTTTAATTATTCCAAATATTTTAATCTGTTTTTTAGACTCATTTTCACTTTTGTCTAACAAAAGTATCTGTCTTCAAGACTCTTCCCAAATGTCCACAAGGAAACTTCTGAAATTAGTCTCCTAATGTTTTATGTGCTCATTTTTACGACCCACATGTGTTTCATCTTTGTCTTGTTATTTCAGCAATTATTTCTTTGAGTATTGGCAGTGACAGGACAACAAGGAATACACAAAACTTCTGAATTGCAACACCAAACTTTCTATTTAGTTTGTGTACAGTTAGGGATGGTCAAAACATATACACAATTTCTATTTTTAACACTTTTGGTTTTGAGAATATGCTGTGGTTTTAAATTTTATTTTATATGGTGAGATTATATGTATTCAGTGTTTTCTGTAGCATCTCAGATTCTATATTATTAGCTAATCATGGATTTCTTGAAAACTGCTTTTTTGAATTGACCTGTAGAAATAGTTGGTGCCACATTGTTTTCTCCAGTGTACAGAATTTTCTACTTTTGTACCATTTGTTTCCATTACTAATCATTGCTAGATCTGCTGGAGATCTTCCGTTTTCACCTACAGAGCCACTCACCACTCTTTTCCACTCTGTTCTCTGCTCCTGAGAGAGGCTGGTCCATATGAGCTGCAATAATGGGTTCCCTTGCCCTCCATCTTCTTGTTGGGTTTGACTGCTGGTAAGATCAGAGGCAAGGAAAAGACAAAGTTGAGGTATTTATTTCCCCTTAGATGTGCTATTCATTTTTGTCAGGACCTGGACTGATAATCAGGCAGGGTGTATTTTCCTTTGTTTGAATATTTTTTTACAATATGTGATAAATAACTTTTATTCCATGCTGTGTTCTATGAAGGGTTTGGCATATTTTAAAGCAATGCATCAACTATACAAGACAAAATAAAATGAATATTGGCAAGAAAAAAATGAGGCAAAGGGAAAGTAAGGGGCAAGGTCTTAATTGGAATCAGTAGCTATGTTAGCATGTAAAATGAAGACCAAAAAAACACTTTGCATTTGCTAAACTCATCTTTGAACTAGTAGATGAAAAGAGAAAAATGTTTAAAAAAGCTTTACAGAAGTATAACATCCTTCATATCAAGAACAGATATTTCCATTAAGATAAAGAGGAAGCTGTAATGCAGTAAATGACATCTTTAACCACATTCTCAATGACTGACTAAATCACAAGAGAATATTTTCCAATGCTGCTTTATTCCTCAAAACATCACAATGTTACTGTATGACCTCTATAATTTTTTTTCCTAAGGGGAATCTGTACATAATATACCAACAAAGTCTTGTGTTCAATTTTGTGGGGCAGGGGGAGGGGGACAGCAGTAGATGGTTAGGGAAGATAACTTGAATGAGACTTAACTTTTAAGGACATATGATGAGTGTTTGGAGTAATATGATATATGCTTATTTTTGTTTAGAAGATTCAAAAATTTGTTGGCCAACATCAAAATGATCAGACATCAAGATGAAGGAGGCCAGACTGAAGATATATTGAATTAAAAATATTTAATCTACCCAGCTTTGAAATGATCACAGATGGGTAGAATTGTGATGTGGGATTGGCATACAGGTTACAAATTAAGGAATCTTAAAAATAATTTTTCCTTTTAAAATACTTGTAATTAGTACCATAGCCCACTGGTGGCACTAATCTAGACAGACTTTTAAGACTCCTAGAATATAAACTCGTGCATCATAATAGATCCATATGGTGCTTAATAATGTTAGGAGCACTATAACAGACACTGTTTTAACCCCACCATAATTGGATAAGATGGGCACTGTTGTCCTTATTTTGCAGATTAAACGAATAAGGCATAGAAAGGAAAGATGATTTGCCCAAAGTTTTACAGATGGTATATAGAGGAGCTTAGAGTAGAATCTAGGAGGTGTGTCAACTTTGATCTAGCTTCCCAGGCAGCATTAGTGGTAAAGAACCCACCTGCCAATGCATGAGATTTAAGAGATATGGATTTTGTCCCTGTGTCTGGAAGATCCCCTGGAGGAGGGCATGGCAACCCACTCCAGTATTCTTGGCTAGAGAATCCCATGGACAGAGGAACCTGGTAGGCTACAGTCCATAGGGTCACAAAAAGTCAGACATGCCTGAAGTGACTTAGCACACACGTGCTGTTTACTATATCATGGTCTACGACTCAATTCTTAAGGGACTGAGGGGGGAAATCTGCTTGTGAAAAAGCAGTGCTCACTCAACATGAAAGAAAAGATCTGAGTGTATAAATTTCAGAGATCAAAGTTTAGAAAGAATTTTAGAAATTAGTCTAGCCCCACATTTTTCTACTGAAGAAACCCCAAATGGCTTAGACTCAAAACAGTTTCATCTTCGTTCCATTCCATTGATTTGTAACACTTACCTCAAAGGAGTACTAAGTCAAGTGAAAGAATCTCTCAGATATATATAAAGCTCTGAATAATCAAGCTAGCAGTTTTGAATGCAATTTTTCAATAGGAATTTTTTTTTTTTAATTAAAAGTGATCACATTTTATTCCTCTACTGGGTTCTGAGTCCAAGTGGCCATGCTGCCTCAAACTACAGATCCCACACTGCACTGAGGTGTCCCAGAGTCACACAGGAAACTTACAAGGGTTATACTGGGTATTTTCAATTTCAGAGGGAAACATGGTCATAACTGACATCTGTTAACACCATGAGGACTGCTAGATCGAGGTAGTTCATAGTTAAAACATTAGATTGTGCTACATTCCTTTCAATGATAGCTTATTATTATAAAGCTGAGTTTTTGGCAGGTGCTATAATAAAAAGGAAATGTGGCGCCATAATCAATGTGAATCGAAAGTGAGGGTAGTGACATCTAACCTGATTCTGAGATTGAAGATATTGTACAATACCCACATTACATTAGCAAGCAACTGTGGCTGCATAAGAATGAACTAAAATAGCTTATCTTTCACCATATTTGCATTCTTTTAAAAAATGGCGGCTAAGTCGCTTCAGTCGTGTCCAACTCTGTGTGACCCCATAGACGGCAGCCCACCAGGCTCCCCCGTCCCTGGGATTCTCCAGGCAAGAACACTGGAGTGGGTTGCCATTTCCTTCTCCAGTGCATGACAGTGAAAGTGAAAGTGAAGTCGCTCGGTCGTGTCCGACTCCTAGCGACCTCATGGACTGCAGCCTACCAGGCTCCTCCGTCCATGGGATTTTCCAGGCAAGAGTACAGGAGTGGGGTGCCATCGCCTTCTCCGAAAAAATGGCTAGTAGGTTGTAATGAGGTGGATGAGCCTAGAAGCCTGTTATACAGAATGAAGTAAGTCAGAAAGAGAAAAACAAATATTAACGCATATATATGGAACCTAGAAAAATGGTACAGAAGAAACCTATTTGCAGGACAGGAATAGAGATACAGACATAGAGAATGGATGGACATGTGGACACAGCGGCAGGGGGTTGGGGGTGGGTGAAGGAGAGGGTGGGATGAATTGAAAGAGTAGCATTGACATAAATATACTACCATATGTAAAACAGATAGCTAGCAGGAAGCAGTTGTATAGCACAGGGAGCTCAGCTCAGTGCTCTGCGATGACCTAGAGGGGTGGGATGGGGCAGGGGTGGTGGGAAGGAGGCTCTAGAAGGAGGGTATATGTGAATGTATATATACATATACTTGAGCTGATTCATGCTGTTGTACAGCAAAAACCAACAACATTGTAAAGCAATTATCTTCCAATTAAAAAATTTTTAAATGGGTAGTAGGTTGTTAGGGCATAAAATCAAGTTGTTTTGACACAACTACTTAAATGAAAAGATTTCTTCTGGTTGCTTTGGGGGCAATGTTAAAAAAAAAAATTCTGAGGTACTAAGGATGCCATGAATCAAATACTTGGGAATCTTTGTCCCAGCTTCATTCTTTACCACATGTGCCACCTTGAGCCCCACCTGTATGTACCTGCACATCTTCGTCTATAAAATGGAGGTTATAATGGGACATGCCCCGGTGAGTAACTTCGCGCATTAATAAGTCAGTACATGCCAACCAAGTGGCAAAGAGTCAGGCATAGAATGGATGTTCTAAGTATCAGCCATTCTGCTTATAAAATAACCCAAAGCAGTCTGATTGCAGCGTCTACCTGCTGTTGCTCTTAAATGCAGATGGCAAGAGCTTGGGGACCTGAGTGTGTGAGGCCCATGAGCTAGAGAATTTTCCCCCCTCTATTACTTCTTTTTCTCCTGCTTTATAGGAAAGGAAATGTGCCAGAAATTTTTGGAAAAGTTTCAGCTATGTTGAATGTTCTCTTGGTCACAATTTCAGAAAAGGTAAGGAACTTAATGTTCCACACATACCATGAGGAGCTCTTTATGTGGCCCATCTGTTCCATAAACAGAGTTGAAAAACTTTAGACCGTGTAGCTAGAATGGCAGAATGTCTATATTGATCATTCCTTGGAGGAAATGAACTTTTAAACAATTACCAGTCCCATACTCAAAAGTTAACTCTAGCTTTCTTTTCTTTGGAACTGTAAAGCTATACTACAGCTGTATTTTGGAAATGTCACACCTCTTAAATTGTCTTTTA
Source organism: Bos javanicus (assembly GCF_032452875.1). Classification (NCBI taxonomy): domain Eukaryota; kingdom Metazoa; phylum Chordata; class Mammalia; order Artiodactyla; family Bovidae; genus Bos; species Bos javanicus. The sequence continues at coordinate 45,637,648 of NC_083869.1, read as the reverse complement.
TCTGATTTCCCCATGTAATTATTAGTTTCAAAAGGAGAAGTATATTTTAATTTTCCTTAATTTTTTTCTTCTTCTAATAATTACTCTGTATATATTCTTTACCCTGAAAGCAACATAATGACTTCCAGGCAACAAAAATTTCTGTCTCAAATATTACACAAAATAAGAAAGGCTATTCTGTCCAGAACTATGTAAATTAATTATGGCAATTCATATTATAAATCATGATTTTAGAAGTTATTCCATGGCATTCTAAAACATAATATAATGATAAGTAAAAGGCAGAATGTGTTATTTGGTCACTAAGTTATATCCAACTGTGTGTGACCCCATGGGCTGCAGTCTGATAGGCTCCTCTGTCCATGGTATTTCCCAGATGAGAATACTGGCATTCCCAGGCGAAAATACTGGAGTGGGCTGCCATTTCCTCGTCCAGAGGATCTTCCCAACCCAGGGATCAAACCCCCATCTCCTAAATTGGCAGGAGGAGTCTTTACTGTTGACTCATGAGGGAAGTCAAAAAAACAGAATACAAAATTGAATATCAGTATGATCCCAATTTTATAAAAATGGGATTAAATATATTTGTGTATGTACAGGAAAGTGAAAGGAAAAACAGTAAATATAGTTTTAATATTATCTGGTCAACCCCGAATATTCCTTGGAAGGACTGATGCTTAAACTGAAGCTCCAATATTTTGGCCACCTGATGTGAAGAGACGATTCATTGGAAAAGACCCTGATGCTGGGAAAGATTGAGGGCAGGAGGAAAAGGGAGTAACAGAGAATGAGATGGTTGGATGGCATCACTGACTCAATGGACATGAGTTTGAGCAAACTCCGGGAGATAGTGAATGACAGGGAAGCCTGGTGTGCTGCAGTCCATGGGGTCACAAAGAGTCGTTCATGACTTAGCAACTGAACAGCAACAATGTGGATATTTAAGAACTTTTTTTCCTACATTTTGGTTTAGATATAATTATTTTGACTGAAGGAAACAAAATCTATAACTGATATGGCCTACATAATAATATTTCATCATCACAGGTGTCTGGAGATCTGTGATTCAAGTGGTTGGTTCAGCAGCTCAATCATGTAAGTGCTCAGATCATTGTTTCTGGATTCTGTTTGCCTGTCCCTCACAAAGCAAGTTGGCTGCAGCAGTTTTAGTGCCATATTTTCAGATGACAATGTTCAAAGCATGAAGAAAGGCAATATGCAGCCCCTCTTATGCAGTCCTCTATTTTCATCAGAGAAGCAAATATTTCCCCAAAGCCTGTCAGCCGCTATATCACATTGGCTCAAACTGATCACATGTCCTTCCCTGGACATAAGATTACTGCATGTGTCACAGAGCAATTATAATTCATCCCCGGGAGCTAGGCATGTAGCCACTGGAAAAAAGTCAAGGTTGTGTTGCCAAGGAGGATGAGGAGAACTGCTGTAGGATAGGCAATTAATCATAGACCCTACACATTTTAATATATTTCCCAAATAGCCTATGGTGGTCAAGTGATTTATCCAAAAATCAGAATTTATAAACAGAATATTATAAAATAAACACAAAATAAATAAGTATCAATCTCATTTTAAAATGACTCATCATAGGATAAGAGAAATAAGAAATAGGAAAATGTGGATATTTTTCATTCTTCTACAGGCATGCTAGCAGACTAGATGGGGAAAATTCTGCCATTCTATGTGGGACACTAACCTAATATCTATGACCAGATTCCTTCTTATAAATAACTGCAATAACTTGAACATCTCAAGAGTTGACAAAAGCTGGTCCCAAACCAAGAAATACTCTCAAAAATTCTGAAGGAAAAGGGTTTCTTTCCAAATACTAACATGCCAAGGAAAAAAATCTCTCAGGCTATTTAAGATAGCTCACTGGGCTGCTGAAACCAAAAAGATTAGTAAAAATTTGGGTATCATCAGAAAACACTGTACATTTCCTGTAAAATGACTCAGTATCTTGGAATAGAACAGTGCATGGAGTTTAGGAATGCATACTGCATTTAGAGGTAATTGATAAAGAAGTGTTGGGATAATTAATTGCTGCTGTTGTTGTTTAGCCACTAAGTGTGTCTGACTCTTTGCAACCCCATGGACTGCAGCATGCCGGGCTTCCCTGTCCTTCACCATCTCCCGGAGCTTGATCAAGCTCAAACTCAAACTCATTGGAACAGTTATGCCATCCAATCATCTTGTCCTCTGTTGTCCCCTTCTCCTCCTGACCTCAATCTTTCCCAACATCAGGGTCTTTTCCAATGAGTTGGCTGTTCGCCTCAGGTGGCCAAAGTATTGAAGCTAAAGTTTCAGCATTAGTCCTTCCAATGAATATTCAGGGTTGATTTGCTTCAGGATTGACTGGTTTGATCTCCTTGATGTTCAAGGGACTTTCAAGAGTCTTCTCCAGCTCCACAGTTTGAAGGCATCGAATATTTGGTGCTCAGCCTTCTTTATGATCCAACTTTCACATCTGTATATGACTATTGTATAATTAATAGGGTGTGAAAATAGTTTAGAAATCTATTTTTATAAAAATTCTGGACCAGAAGGATGCCTAAACCAAATTCCAGGACTCTAGTACAACCAGCTTCCCTGGTGGCTCTGATGGTAGAGAATCTGCCTCAAGGCAGAAGACCTGGGTTCAATCCCTGGGTTGGGAAGATCCCCTGGAGGATGAAATGGCAACGCATTCCAGTATTCTTGCCTGGAGAATCTCCATGGACAGCCTGGTGGGCTAAGCAAAGTGTTAGACATGACTGAGCAACTAAGCACACAAACTAAGCACAGAATAACCCACAACCTTGAATTGGCATGACTCACAACTTTTAAATACTAGCTAAGAGGCTGGCTTTCATGTTGGCCCCCATGACCAGAGAGGAAGCCAGTCTCAGAGATGCAGCTAAAACTGTCGGATGACTCTGCAAAGCAAAGGTAGAAATAAGAGAAGACTCTACAGTCAATGATGAAAAAGAACCTAAGGCAGATACTGTCAGGAAGAGAGAGTTCCAAAATGGAATGTGATGGTAAATAAAAAATTGGAAAAGATCAATTATGTAGTGGGAAGAAACCATAGGACTGTATGAAAATTGGACAGACATTACTTTTCTAGTTTGTAGTTTCTTAAGTTGTAGGTTCCTGGCTTTCCTCCTGCATTTGAGAGCATCAACAGGAGTATCTGTACCACAGGAAGCAGGATTCAGGATTCAGATAATTTTATGAGTGGGTGATGTACCACTGGCGGTGGTTTAAATCATATTCTTCATTATGTTTATTGTAATTTAAAAACAACCTTTCTTAGGGTCATTATTGTTAATATTTGTTCACTTAAGTAATGATTGAATATCTATACTATTTCAGAACCCATGCTATGCTGTGAGGCTAGTGCAGTGATAAAGCAAATTTCTTCAGCATGGGCAGGATCAGGGATGTGTAAACCAGCATGTAACCAGTACATGTGTAAACCAGCACATGTAACCCAGCATGTGCTGGGTTGTACAGTCGTGCCCCCTCTGTGTGACCCCATGGACTGTAGCCCCCCAGGCTCCTCTGTCATGGGAGTGTTCAGGCAAGAATATTGGAATGGGTTACCATTTTCTTCTCCAGGGGATCTTCCTGGCCCTGGAATCAAACCAGCTTCTCCTGTTTCTCTTGTATTGCTGGTGGATTTTTTATAAGCCACGAGGAAAGCCACAGGATCAGGAATGAAGTGTACCCAATTGTACCCAATGTGTCATTTGTTTGCTCTGTCCTTAAGTTTGCATGTGGCAGACGTTCAAAAAACAAATAGGGTGTTATTAGAATTCCGTCCTAGTCTCTAAATATTCTTGTTGTTGTTCAGTTGCTAGTCGTGTCTGACTCTTTGTGACCCCAGGCACTGCAGCTCACCAGGCTTCTTTGTCCTTCACTATCTCCCAGAGTTTGCTCAAACTTATGTCCATTGAGTTGGTGATGCCATCCAACCATCTCATCCTCTGTCACCCCCTTCTCCTCTTGCCCTCAATCTTTCCCAGCATCAGGGCCTTCATGGCCACAGCTAAAAAGGCATGAAGTGTTTATAATAAGACAATGTACTCTCCCACTCCAGTATTCTTGCCTGGAGAATTCTAAAGACAGGGGAGCCTGGAGGACTGCAGTCCATGGGGTCACGGAGAGTCCAACATGACTGAGTGACTAATACATACACACACACACACACACACACACACACTCTTCTCAGAAGCTCTGTTATTTAGACAGTAATTTATTGAGAATTCTTTATAAACAAAGCAAACTCTGTACCATCTGAGGAGGTACAAATGAAAAAGTAAGAGCATGTTTTTGTCCTGTACTATCTAATGAGAAGTGCAAGCTCATTATACTATTAAAAAAGGCTTACTAGCATATCAAGGAAATCAAATATCTCTAAAATTGTCAGTAGTAATAGAGAGTATATGTTCATGTGATCATTTAATTTCTTATGAAGTTCATCATGTAAGTCCATGTGCTTGGGTTTAACAAAAATATAACCTAGAACAAAGTACCTGCTCTGCAAACTCCTCAGGAAAATGTGTGGTAGAATAAATCAACTGCTTTATAAAGTAGGCATTTGTGTACTAATTCTCATATAAAACCTCAACCAGAGTTAATCGTTTTATTCTATTTGAACATTGAAGCATAAAAACAATAAAATTAATGGCATGTGAATGATAAGACTTCATGACTTGAGGTTACTGCCAAATTGTCCCAACAGATGTTAGTAAGTTTTAATAATGTTGGAATTTTGGTAATAATTTATTTGGCTGATTGGAGATTGTGTATAGTAACATTAAACTGATAATATTCATTATATACTTTAATTATTTCTAGGCTCTCATAGCTTTTGTTGTTACCTGGAATACCATGAAAATTCAAGACAATAATTAAATGTGAGCTTTGCTATGCTCCTTAGGGCAGGAAGTTTGTGCAGGGTGTGCTTACAAATGATAATTACAGTTAACAGTACAAATAATGAATTATGCTAAAATCAGTTAAAACCACAATGATAGTTTTTTATATAAAATCCCTCAATATAGGAAATAATAAAATAAGCCCTAGTCATTGGGTTAATTAGCCCCATTCTGATTAATACTGGTGAGGATTTAGAGATATAAGGAAAAAGAAAATGTATACAATAGGAATGTAAAGAGCATGATAATAAGTATTTTGCCAAATAAGATCTGAGAAACAGATCTCATGTAGCTATATAATTGTGGGTGGGTTATAGAGAAATATTCAATGCTTAGGTGAATGCAAGGAGATAAAATTATTTCACCCCCCAATTCCATTACAAAAAATGTCAAACACACAAAAAAATGTTCAAATGTACAGAAAATTTGAAAGATGTATAGCAAATACCTATATATCTACCACCTAGGTTTAGGTCATCATATCAAATAACATGATTTTTACTAGAAAGAGTCATAAGAAAACATGAGAAAAGAGGAGAAGTCACTCAATGTGGGAGTTAAAAAATTGACACAATAAGTGTGTCCTTTATAAAAATAAGAAATAAAATTCAAATAAGATGCTATTTGAACTATTACCAAAATATTAAAATGTCACAAAACCAACAAGAAATGCACTGGATATATATGAAAGGAAATATTTATATTTTACTGACACATAATATAAGGCTTGAACAAATAGAAAAGCATATTCTTGCTTTTCAGAAAAAAAAAAAATCACTCAATATTATAAAGATTCAAATTCACCTTAAAAGAATGTTGAAATTATTTGTCAGTTCAGTTCAGTTCATTTGCTCAGTGGTGTCCAACTCTTTGCAACCCCATGGACTGCAGAATGCCAGTCTTCCCTGTCCATCACCAACTCCCAGAACTTACTTAAACTCATGTCCATCAAGTCAGTGATGCCATCCAACCATCTCATCCTCTGAACTTATTTTTAATCTTTGTTTAAAAATGAATTATTTTTACAAAAATTAACTTTAAATTTATTAGAAAGACTAAATTAATGAAGAGAAATAGGAAGATCAATGAAAGAGAATGGAACACTCAGAAATATATTCATGAAAAAATGGAAAATTTCCTATATGTTAACATGGATTTTCAAAACATTTGGGAAGACATTCACTATTTCATAAATAATAATCCAAATGTTTAGGCATTTGAACAAAATGCAATATTTGCTTCTTACTTCATAACAAATTCCAGACTCTGAACACGCTTTAAATGTGTAAAATATCTGTGGAAAAATTAACTCTTTTTTGGTAATTTTGAACTCTGAAAGATATTTCTTAGCATGGCAAGAAATAAGCTAAGAAGTAAGACAGGAATCAAGACCATCCCCAAGAAAAAGAAATGCAAAAAAACAAAATGGCTGTCTGAGGAGGGCTTACAAATAGATGTGAAAAGAAGAGAAGTGAAAAGCAAAGGAGAAAAGGAAAGATATATCCATTTGAATGCAGAGTTCCAAAGAATAGCAAGGAGAGATAAGAAAGCTTTCCTTAGTGATCAGTGCAAAAAAAATAAAGAAAAACCATAGAATGGGAAAGGCTAGAGATCTGTTCAAGAAAATTCGAGGTACCAAGGGAACATTTCATGCAAAGATGGGCTCAATAAAGGACAGAAATGGTATGGACCTAACAGAAGCAGAAGATATTAAGAAGAGGTGGCAGGAATACACAGAAGAGCTGTACAAAAAGATCTTCACGACCCAGATAATCACGATGGTGTGATCACTCACCTAGAGCCAGACATGCTGGAATGTGAAGTCAAGTGGGCCTTAAGAAGCATCACTAAGAATAAAGCTAGTGGAGGTGATGGAATTCCAGCTGAGCTATTTCAAATCCTGAAAGATGATGCTGTGAAAGTGCTGCACTCATTATGCCAGCAAATTCGGAAAACTCAGCAGTGGCCACAGGACTGGAAAAGGTCAGTTTTCATTCCAATCCCAAAGAAAGGCAATACCAAAGAATTCTCAAACTACCACACAATTGCACTCATCTCACACGCTAGTAAAGTAATGCCCCAAATTCTCCAAGTCAGGCTTCAGCAATACGTGAACTGTGAACTTCCAGATGTTCAAGCTGAATGTAGAAAAGGCAGAGGAACCAGAGATCAAATGGCCAACATCTGTTGGATCATCAAAAAAGCAAGAGAGTTCCAGAAAAACATCTATTTCTGCTTTATTGACTATGTCAAAGCCTTTGCCTGTGTGGATCACAATAAACTGTGGAAAATTCTGAAAGAGATGGGAATAACAGACTACCTGACCTGCCTCCTGAGAAATCTGTATACAGGTCAGGAAGCAACAGTTAGAACTGGACATGGAGCAACAGACTGTTTCCAAATCATAAAAGGAGTACGTCAAGGCTGCATATTGTCAGCCTGCTTATTTAACTTATATGCAGAGTACATCATGAGAAACGCTGGGCTGGATGAAGCACAAGCTGGAATCAAGATTGTCGGGAGAAATATCAATAATCTCAGATATGGAGATGACACCACCCTTATGGCAGAAAGAGCAGAAGAACTAAAGAGCCTCTTGATGAAAGTGAAAGAGGAGAGTGAAAAAGTTGGCTTAAAACTCAACATTCAGAAAACTAAAATCATGGCATCCAGTCCCATCACTTCATGGCAAATAGATGGGGAAACAGTGGAAACAGTGGCAGACGCTTGCTCCTTGGAAGAAAAGTTATGACCAGCCTAGACAGCATATTAAAAAGCAGAGACATTACTTTGCAGACAAAGGTTTGTCTAGTCAAAGCTATAGTTTTTTCAGTAGTCATGTGACAGGTGGACTATAAAGAAAGCTGAGTGCAGAAGAATTTATGCTTTTAAACTGTGGTGTTGGAGAAGACTCTTGAGAGTCCCTTGGACTGCAAGGAGATCCAACCAGTACATCCAAAAAGAATCAGTCCTGAGTGTTCATTGAAAGGACTGATGTTGAGGCTGAAACTCCAATATTTTGGCCACCTGATGCAAAGAGCTGGCTCATTTGAAAAGACCCTGACGCTGGGAAAGATTGAAGGTGGGAGGAGAAGTGGACGACAGAGGATGAGATGGTTGGAGAGCATCACCGACTCAAGAAACATGAGTTTGGGTAAGCTCTGGGAGTTAGTAATGGACAAAGAGGCCTGGTGTGCTGTAGTCCATGGGGTCACAAAGAGTCAGACGCTACTGAGCAACTAAACTGAACGGAACTGAAGAAATAAATGATACATAAGTAAAACTTAGATGTTTGACTACTAAAATGTACAAATCTTTATATTTAGCACAGAACATTACAAATAAAGTAAAACAATAATATAATAGCCTGGAGAAATATAGTTGCCACAAAATGACTTTTTAAAGAGTTACTTTAATAAGGAAAACTTCCAATAAATCAGTTATAAGAAGACAAATCACCCTTAGGAAGTTGGAGAAAGGATATAAGAATGCAGACTACATGCTAAGAAGTGCAAGTCACCAAAAACATTATTAAAATTTCACAGCCTTGCTCATAAATAAAGATAATAAGATACATTGCTTTAAGTATTCTAAGCAAGTAAAGTCAATCTAAATTATACAATAGTTAAAAATCAGGAAGATTTAAATGTGCTGATGTGGAAAGCTGCCCCTGCAAAGGGAAAGAGCAAGTCATAGGACAGCATGTGTAGTGTAGGATTGCTTCTATAAAGAAAAAAGTGCATAGATCCACACCTATGCCTATCAATATATGGATAGAAAGTGTATTGGGGTGCATACACCACACACTATAGAGTTTGCTGCTCTGGACTGAGATTAGATAAAGAGTAGGGGGGAAAGTTCATAAGGACAGACAATTCATCCCTCTGAATTTATTAAATGTAGCTTTTTATTTGGCTCAGGTGATAAAGAATATGCCTGCAATGTGGGAGACCTGGGTTTGATCCCTGGGTTGGAAAGATTCCCCTGGAGAAGGGAAAGGCTACCCACTCCAGGATTGTGGCCTGGAGAATTCCGTGGACAGAGAAGCCTGGCAGTCTACAGTCCACAGGGGTTGCAAAGAGTTGGACACGACTGAGCGACTAAGTACACAGCTTTTTATTATCTTGAGAATTACATATTTGAGTCTTTTAAATAATGAGCATTGGTTTTATAACGTAAGAATTTTTAATATTCTGAAACATTTCAAGAAAAAAGGAAAAATAAACATAAAATAATCATTGAAAAGTATATCAATTCTAAAGCTTTTATAGTAAGAGGAAACTAACCGCTACTATCATAGAACAATGCTTGTGGTGTCTTAATGTATTTGAGTTAACTGTGTAGTGACCTGCACATAATTCATTCCTTTGGGTGGGTCCAGTCATTTTCAGCTAATAATTTTGTTATCTTCATAAAGCCCTCACTTAAGGCACATGTCAGGCATTATTACAGATAGGTATCTGGAACCAGAGGACCCCACCTGCCAATTGTGGTTGAGACTCTGTTGCTCAAGAGGGCAGGACAGAGGCGTCCCCCTGCAGCAGGACACGTCCATAGGCCTCATCTGCCCCTGGGTGCACCACGCCTTCAACTTACCGCAGGTGTTTTTTAGACACTACAACTGATATTCATAAGAGCTACCCTCTGTTGTGTCCTTACTGTGTCAAATACTGCTCTAAACTCTATCACTAATTTGAATCACACTAACCACCCCAGAAGATTATGCTCTTTATTCTTTTCAATGCGCAGATAAGGAAACAAGTTAAAGAGGCTCACTAACTCCCTCAAGGATGCATATCTAGAATGAAGTTCATATTTTTATCCAGGGCTTCCTAATTCTAATGTTCAGACTTCGCCACTATGTTCTACTTAGGTAGTGGAGTATCCAGTGATTTTTTTTTTTTTTTTTTTTTTTTTGTGGCAGGGAGATGAGTAAACAACTATTGATATATGAACTTCTATGATGACTAGAAAGAGCACTGGCAAACTGGCACAAAGCTTAACTTTCTACTCAATTTTCAAAGCTCCTGTGGCCTGGCAGGGTGGTCTTTACCAATGCCCAGTGGCTAGGAAGGGCAGCAGAAGTACCAGAGATAAACTTTTTTGGATGTTAAGAAAAAAATGGGGTCAGTATTCTGACCCATATGCTGAATAACTGAACACCAGGGCCTGCCTTAGTCTTATTCCCATTGGTAGGGAAGTGCTTCTGTGAATACAGAGGAGAGCAGAGGCTACCTTGGAACAAGATACCCTTGGATGAAATGTCAAGTCTTGAAATCTCTGGGCTGCTGGGTAAAGACTTGCCCTAATGGAAATGATTGCACCGTGGGTTTCAGAGCCAGGCAGTCCTGCTTCTGATGTGAATGATACCCACTGATACAGCTGATTGAGTCTCAGGTTGGGGCTCTTTTGTCTGGGTCCTTAGATGCTCAGCAGATCTTGAGTTTGCTGACAACAATCAAGAAGAGGTGGGTGGGATTCGCTCTGTTGCAGCTGGTCTATAGAATTGGCTACCATGTTCTTCAACCTCAAAAAGGTGTGTGGGAGTCACATTCCAGGGGCAGTTGGCAGCACACAAGGCTATCCCTTTGCATACATGTTAGCATCCTAGGGGAATTCTTGGAATACTGAAGGGGAAATATCCATGTACAAGGGAGACTGGGATTTCTGTTCATCTAAACTAGAGGATGGGCTTCCCAGGTGGCTCAATGGTAAAGAATCTGCCTGCCAATGCAGGAAATGCACTTTTGATTCCTGGGTGGTGAAAATCCCATGGAGGAGGAAATGCCAAGCCACTCTAGTATTCTTGCCTGGAGAATCTTGTGGACAGAGGAGCCTGGTGGGCTACAGTCCATGGGGTTGCATTGGATTGAACCGCTGAGCATGCACACATGCAAACTGGAGGATACTGAGTGATGTTCTAGGGCAAATTACTCACAAACATACTGTGAAATAGCATACCCCAGATATATTCCTCATGGGATTTATGAAGTCACAAAATCTACCTTACATTGGGATCCCCCTATTGTAAATTTCAAGGAGAAAAATGGTATCTGATGTCTGGGAACTGTGATCATCAACTTAATCCCCAAACAGTAAAATGGCTTTGTGATTTGGCTCTAATTCCAGAATATTGATCACAATAAAAACATCACACATAAAGCAAACCTAGGTGGAATTTAACCTGAGTCTGGCAGTCACTGTCCTGTGAGCAGTGAGTAAATGATGCCCACTGCCCAGCATACAATATGGCTTAATGGAGCTATGGAAAAGTGGCAAGTAATTAAAACCTATTTCTATTAATGACAATTAGGCATTAAATCAGAGAAGGCAATGGCACCCCACTCCAGTACTCTTGCCTGGAAAATCCTATTGACAGAGGAGCCTGGTAGGCTGCAGTCCATGGGGTCACTAGAGTCGGACACAACTGAGCAACTTCACTTTCACTTTTCACTTTCATGCACTGGAGAAGGAAATGGCAACCCACTCCAGTGTTCTTGCCTGGAGAATCCCAGGGATGGGGGAGCCTGGTGGGCTGCTGTCTATGGAGTCGCACAGAGTTGCACACGACTGAAGTGACTTATCAGCAGCAGCAGCAGGCATGAAATGCCCCCACAGAGAGGATATTTTCTGGACAGTTGGCCACAAAAGCTCAGAGACCTCTTTCACTAAACAACAAGCTGATATACTCCAATACATTCTCCAATAAATTTCTTCCTTCTTAGCCGTCTCCACTGAATCCCAACCTGAAGGTTTTATGCAGCAGTCCCCGATTCAAAGCGTCCTCCTGCAAGCAAGTCACTAAAACAAAGACTTGTGGGCCCTGGGAGAAGCGGGGAAGGGACATTTGAAGACTTTGCCTACTGATGGCAGGATTGAACCTGTTCCCCACAGCCGGAGACGCACTATAACATGTGCTCCACACCTTCACAAGCACGAAGAACAAGGCAAGTTTGTTTTCCAAGTTGACTAATGTTAATAGCAGCCATTCCAAACATGGAAAGGATTTACTTACTCAGTTCACTTCCTGGTGTTACAAGGCACTGAAACTCGCAATTGACCTTGATCCAAGTTTTAAGTGGTGGTATATTTAACCTTTGTCTTTCACCCTTCACTTTCTTCCAGCCCCAGTCCTCATTACAAACAATATGATGTGATTCCACTGTGTGCTGAGCACCTGTTTTTTGTGATAAGTGCAATGACAAATATACCCACTCCACTGAAAGTGTCCCATTGTGAAAATTAGGTCACACTTGGTGTATCTGTGTCATAAATACAAATGCTACCTGGGCATTGTTTTTAGGCAATATTACCTTTTTTTTTTTTTTTGCTTGTGTAAGTCTTCATAAAGTCTTGATGGCTTTCTGCCCTTATCTCCCCCTCAACAGTGTCACGTGGAAGGAAGGATACATCCCCCAAACTGGAATTACTCTGCATTGCTCTGTTTCTTTCAAGATTGTCAGGGCTTCCAATGCTATGAAAACTTCTCATCTTCTCCCATCTTCCACTTCACTCCCAGAGTCTTTCCTCCTCTCCCTGCCATCTTCCCTTGACATCTTGAACCTCCCTGCCTCTGTCACAGCATGAAGCCTGGACTGTCACAGAAGCCTCACTCCAGCTTCCTGCCCCATGCAGCCACCATGGGAAACTCAGCTTCTTTTTGCTCTATTTTCTCATGAAAAATTGACTTCTAACCTTTCTTGGTGGTAGGAGAAGCAAAGCACTCAAAGAGAGTTGTGGAAAGGAAGTAAGCCCTATTCAAGTTAGTAATTATTATCCTCTGATATTTATGTGGGATTTTAGGTGTTATTTTGCTGTTGATGTCTTTGCTGTCTTTTCCTTTGGGGTTTGGGTTATCTTTTTAGTGACTTTGCAACAATAATTAGGTTGTAATTTTTCTCAGAATATTTGCCTTTTTATTATTTACCCTAAACCACATCATACGGTAGGAGTACAAGATTTTGTCCTATATAAATGTTTTCACACTAGTTTTGCCTCTGGGTTGTTTTGGTTTAGAAAGAATTGTAATTCTGTCTCCTTTGAAAATATTTCTCCCAACCTTGCCCTTCTATTTGCTGCATCCCATAGTTGCTAACTACACGATCAGGCCACATAATGCAAATCATTCCCTTAATGGCTATAGATTTCACATGGAGAACTCAAACATATGTTTCCCATTTTTCTCCCTTTTATGCTGCATACTTGTGCTGAATAGTTTTATTGGTAATGGGGGAAATGCCAGAATATTTACAGGATTATAGTCACGGGAGTGTGCTGTTATTTGGGCTATGTCTGGATAATGCCAACATAATCAATCAAAACGGAAACATTTGGTCAAATAAGCACTTTTTCAATGATTAGCATAATGCTAATAGCTTTGACTATTTAACCAGCCTCAGAGTTATTATGATGTGATACAGAATAGCCCAGCATTGTAAAAACTTCTCTTCCTTAGAAGTGAAGAAATTTTGTTAGAATTTTATGTAGCTGCACCATCCCTCAGGAAAACAGGATTCTACTTCTCTGCCACAAGCATTCTGGAACATGAGAGGATTGCTTAACCATGCTGTGAATCAGCTTCCTCCTTCCTAAAATAAGTGTTCCTTAATCTTATTTCTTTTTGGACACCTTTGAAAATATAATGAAATCTATCAATTCCCCCCTATAAATACACATAGGAAATTTGCAAACAACTTCAATAATATAATAACTTCAAACTCAAAACGGCTTTGCTAAGAACTCTTAGGACAGCTTGTCTTTAGTTAGACTTGTTCAGTTTAGAATTTTACGACATCATGAACTTTCTCTTTTGTAATGCTGAGAGACTCGTATCTCCCCGGCCAGTCCTCCAACACAAGCTCCCGGTGCCTTTTACGTGGGAGTTGTGGATATGCTTAAGTGTGATGTCTGCTGCCACACCAGCAATGCTTTTGTATACTTGGCTTCTTTTGGTGAGGGGAACATTTTTAAGAGGCAAGACATATTTTAGTCCTCCCTTACAACCAGCCAGGAGTGACTGACAAGCACCACCTTCTGGAGGAAACGTGTAGTAAATGTTAGAGTAGATGATCCCTAGTACGGCTATGCTGTTCTTGGGGGTATGTGTGTTACACCATACACTGACCCCATGCACTGGAGCCCACCAGGTGCCTCTGCCCCTGTGATTTCCCAGGTAAGAATACTGGAGCGGATAGCCATTCCCTTCTCCAGGGGATCTCTCCAACCAAGGGATCAAACCTGGATCTCCTGCGTTGCAGGCAGATTCTTTGCCATCTGAGTCACCAGGGAAGCCACCAGGAAGTTCTTGGGTATGCAGGGCCAAATCTCTTCCTGCTTTCAGCCTCAGTCTTTCCCCACATTTCTTAAGCGATCTCATTTCCCTTTATTCTAACCAAGGATGAATCTATCTTTGGCTTTTGGGAGACTTAAAAAGGCTTTTTAAATCTAAAAATTAATTCTGTTAAGTGGAAAAGTTCTACTTTTCATTAGAAATCTCACAGTAACAAAATTCAGATCATTTTAAGACACCGGGATGTAGATTCATTAGAACCTTTTGTCATGTGACTTAAATATGACTTATTAAAATGTTGGTGAAGTGGTTTAAAGTACTAACCCAGAATGAATAGGGAAGGTACTAAGAAAAGAACACATGCTCTTGGTAGATGTAACAATGAATAAAATAATGCTCCACTCTAGCCTCATACAAAATGAAATGTCAAAAGATAATTTGGTTTAAAAAATATATCTTAAATGTGCAAAATACATTTTTTGTTAAGTAGTTAAACCAGCTTTTTGAAAAGTATGGTAACTTTTTATACATGCTTTGCATTTAATTGTAAAATTTTACAAATACAATTACAAAAATTGTAAATTTTTAAAATAGTAAGAATTGCCTCAAAATTGAACCAGTCATTAATATCTTCATTGTAATTCACAAAACTTAATTTTTTCCCTGATTTTTACAGAACGCATTTTTGCCTCCAACTTTTTTCTCTGGTCCACAGGGGACAGACCAGCGCTGGTATGAAAACATTTGCTCTGTAGGAATTCCTGAAGACATTCTAAAAGATTTTCTCCACTGCCAAATTGAAACACCCACTATCCTATTTTAATCTTTTAAAATTGTTTTAATTGTTTAATTAATTTATTTTAATTGGAGGTTAATTACTTTGCAATATTGTAGTGGTTTTTGCCATACATTGACATGAATCAGCCACGGGCGCACATGTGTTCCCCATCCTGAGCCCCCCTCCCTCTTCCCTCCCCATCCCATCGCTCAGGGTCATCCCAGTGCACCAGCCCTGAGCGCCCTGTCTCATGCATCGAACCTGGACTGGCAGTCTGTCTCACATATGGTAATATACATGTTTCAGTGCTATTCTCTCAAATTATCCCACCCTTGCCTTCTCCCACAGAGTCTGAAAGACTGTTCTTTACATCTGTGTCTCTTTTGCTGTCTCTCATATAGGGTCAGCGTTAGCATCTTTCTATAAAATTTGTTTTTAATCTAGAAAAGCAAGAATGATTATGTTTCCAGAGAAATGGTTCTTTTCTTCACAAAAAAAGCAAATTCTTAAAAACTCATTTGTGATGCATCTTAGAAGGCTTTTGAGAGTTGAGTCAGCTAGTGGAATATTCCTTTAGTCTGATCATATCCCAGAGCTGGGTTGGTTTTCCAGGGACAGAAATTGAGTACAACAAAGTTTACTGTGGAGGAGTTATAGAAATGAACCCTTGGAAATATATAGACTCTGAACACATTATTATGTTTCTCCTGGCATTTTTAATGAAAAAGTAGGTGTTGATTGTTTACCTCCAGACAAAATTTCTGTCCTGTACCTAAAAATTCTTAGTCTGCCCAGTGCTGTGCTTCTCCCCAGGGACTATTATTCATTCTGTAGAATTTATTTTTTTAACTTACTTTCCAGATGGACATGCGCATTGTTTCATTAAAGCCAAATGTGGTTTATGAAATTTGAGTATAATAATTAATCATGCCAGTGAGATTACTTGGGTGAGGCAGACTGAGGGTATTTTCAGAGAAATCAATAATAAAAGTAGAAATGGGGGGGTACTTACTATATTTCAGGCACTTCTTATGTACAAATATATCACAACTATAATCTTACCCAGTAAATATTATTCACTTAAAAAAAAAATTCACCTCATGGAGAGGTGAAACTCTGAGAGCTATGAAATGGTAGAATATGAATCCAAGTGTATCTGCTCTAGAGGTCACATACTTTCTGCAACACTGCCTCTTGAAGTTAAGCATTCCAACCTGACAATCTTGCTGGCTTCCAAGTTGCATAGGTTCCCCACACCTGGTAACTGCAAAGTAGAGAATTATTAAAATTCTACATTGTTCATCCATGGACAATATTTTATTTTTAAATAATATGCCTGTGGGTAGATGGCAAATACCGTTTACTCAGTACTATTTGTCAACCACCTCAGATTTTTATAATTTTTTTAGCTAAAAAGTCTTAAGTGCCAGCACACGGCAAGATATAGCCCATCATATCCTTAGAAGTCCATTTATAACTAATTCTGTTAAAATACAATGACAAAAAGAGAATCATAAGTGCAACTAAACCCGACAGGGTCTCATGATGAGATAATGACAAGAACAAGAATAATCCAAGACAAAGATCCGGTTCAAAATAATGAAAACAATGATAGAGACATTTCAAACCACTTTAGAGCAAGGGGGAAAGCCTTGCATATACAGGAAAGATAAACCCCAGCAGAAAGAAATCCTACCCCACTCCTGTCATCACGTGAGCATCTGGGAAAAGTTGATCGTTACTTCAGGGCAAATGGTGGAGGTTGTATTGTTTTAAAAAATAGAGACTCAGCCAAAGAGAAGGAAATCTACAGCCTGCCAACAACCAGTGCCCAGAGAAGGAACAGATGTAAACACAGAAAACTGTTCAAATTTGCCAGCAGAACCTATCAGCCCATCAGCCAGCAGTCAAAGTCCAGAAAATAACCAGAAATGCTTTCCTATAAACAAAGAGAATTGAGAAAGAGATGGGAAACTAACAGCCACATTTTGAAATTGCTGAAAAAGGAGAGGATGTGCTAGACACTCATACAGACCAAAGACGCACGTGTCACAGAGGCAGTGTGGTGAGTAATGCAGAGGCGGGCCAAGGTGAAGTGCCCCTTCTTTGAGGTCTTGGACCAAACAGACCTGAAGGGAAGGGCACGTGAAATGAATGGGCATGGATGCCAGAATCATTCACACACTTCATCACGAACAATGAGGAAATTCTGCAAAATTGCATCCCTGGGAATGGCTTAGAAAACTTCAGCATGTCTGTTTCTGGCGTAAGAAAGCACAATGTTCACAAACTAAAACAAAATTATTTTTGTTGGGAGATTTCGTGTAACATTGTAGGTTTCAGTTTCCAAGTTCACTACTCAAGGACCACTTTTCCTCTGCTGAGGTATTTTACTTTGGTTCTATCTACATAGATAGAGTTGGAATCACCAGGACTCCTACAGAACCTCTGTTAGCTGAGAAAAAGATGATTTTTTTTTTTTACCCATTTAAAACTCAAAAGAATTCTGTAATAGAGTTAAATGGAAGCATTAGAAAGCACTTTAAAAAGATGTTATAAAAATATAACTCAAAACTGGGCCTCTCTGTGACCCATCTCAGCATGTGTCATACACAAAGGAAACATCCAGAAAGATACTGAAAAGCAATTTAAAATGAAGTCTCGTGAAGAGGCAGCAAAGAGGTCTGCATTCACAAGACATAACAAAACTTCCTAAAAATTCTCTTTCCCAGAAGTACATCTGGCAGAACTGATGCCCTGAGTCATTTTCTCCACACATGTTCAATCTTTCTGTCCCCTAGCTGAACTGATGTTGGCTCTTCCCTCTCCATTTCTCCCTGTCTTTCCTCCACCTACCCTCCCTCACACACATTTACACCCAGAAAAGAAGAGCAGTTACTCTTTGCAATGAGACAACATGTGCCTTCCTATGGAAATAAGTTTGGCTTTTTCAGCTCTGTCATTTGTACGTCTGTCTTTCCTACCAGATTAGAACAGCAGAAAGCCAAGAACCAGCATGACCTCTTTCATAGGGGGAGGGAGGTTATGAATATGCATTTATTCGTGATTTTTTGTCTTTGTCATATAAAGAAAATTTAACCAAATGCTTAGAGAGATCTTTATACTTTTTCCCCACAACTATCTAAATCACCAACTTAAATAGCTTTCATTGAGTCAAATTTTTAGAAAGCGGATACACTTGATCCATATAGATTCAACTCTCTGGCTTTTTTTCTTATTAAAAATTTTTGTTGGAACACTTCTCTGACTCAGTGGATAAGAATCTGTCTGCAATGCAGGAGACACAGGAGATGAGAGTTTGATCCCAGGGTGGGGAAGATCCCCTGGAGGAGGAAATGGCAATCCACTCCAGTATTCTTGCCTGAAAAATTCCATGGGCAGAGGAGTCTGGTGGGCTACAGTCCATAGGGTTGCAAAAAGTCAGACAGGACTGAGCAACTAAGCATGGATAGTTGCTTTACAATGTTGTATCAGTTTCTGCTATATAGCAAAGTGAATCAGCTGTATGTATGCGTATATCCCCCCTCTCTGGCTTTTCTTAGGATATAAAATTATTTTATGCACTTTCCCAAAGCACTGTCTCATTGTGGGAACTTCAGATACAGTAAGAGATAACGGCAGATCCCTGTCTGGTTTTCAATTCAGTGCTGGTTTTATGTAGAGTTAGATGCGAAGAGATGTTAGTGACAGAAAGTGCAGAGTGATGGACAATAAAATCAAGGACTCCTGAAAGGGGAGTCCATTCCAATCCCAAAGAAAGGCAATGCCAAAGATTGCTCAAACCACCACACAATTGCACTCATCTCACACGCTAGTAAAGTAATGCTCACAATTCTCCAAGCCAGGCTTCAGCAATACGTGAACCGTGAACTTCCATATGTTCAAGCTGGTTTCAGAAAAGGCAGAGGAACCAGAGATCAAATTGCCAATATCTGCTGGATCATGGAAAAAGCAAGAGAGTTCCAGAAAAACTTCTATTTCTGCTTTATTGACTATGCCAAAGCCTTTGACTGTGTGGATCAGAAATAACTGTGGAAAATTCTGAAAGAGATGGGAATACCAGACCACCTGACCTGCCTCTTGAGAAACCTGTATGCAGGTCAGGAAGCAACAGTTAGAACTGGACATGGAACAACAGACTGGTTCCAAATAGGAAAAGGAGTATGTCAAGGCTGTATATTGTCACCCTGCTTATATAACTTATATGTAGAGTACATCATGAGAAACGCTGGACTGGAAGAAACACAAGCTGGAATCAAGATTTCCGGGAGAAATATCAATAACCTCAGATATGCAGATGATACCACCCTTATGGCAGAAAGTGAAGAGGAACTCAAAAGCTTCTTGATGAAAGTGAAAGAGGAGAGTGAAAAAGTTGGCTTAAAGCTCAACGTTCAGAAAACGAAGATCATGGCATCTGGTCCCATCACTTCATGGGAAATAGATGGGGAAACAGTGGAAACAGCGTCAGACTTTATTTTGGGGGGCTCCAAAATCACTGCAGATGGTGACTGCAGCCATGAAATTAAAAGATGCCTACTCCTTGGAAGGAAAGTTATGACCAACCTAGACAGCATATTAAAAAGCAGAGACATTACATTGCCTACAAAGATCAGTCTAGTAAAGGCTATGGTTTTTCCTGTGGTCATGTATGGATGTGAGAGTTGGACTGTGAAGAAAGCTGAATGCCGAAGAATTGATGCTTTTGAACTGTGGTGTTGGAGAAGACTCTTGAGAGTCCCTTGGACTGCAAGGATATCCAACCAGTCCATTCTGAAGGAGATCAGCCCTGGGTGTTCTTTGGAAGGAATGATGCAAAAGCTGAAACTCCAGTACTTTGGCCACCTCATGTGAAGAGTTGACTCACTGGAAAAGACTCTGATGCTAGGAGGGATTGGGGGCAGGAGGAGAAGGGGATGACAGAGGATGAGATGGCTGGATGGCATCACCGACTCGATGGATGTGAGTTTGAGTGAACTCCTGGAGTTGGTGATGGACAGGGAGGCCTGGTGTGCTGTGATTCATGGGGTTGCAAAGAGTCGGACACGACTGAGCGACTGAACTGAACTGAAGTGAATAAGATAAGTTCATCTTCCCAGACTTGCTTGCCTCAGCTGCTTTTCTGGCCCTTCTCTCCTCTGCTCTGCACCTAGGGAGGCTCACTGAACAGGCTGGATTTCTCAGGCTCCCTTGCCTCCTGGTTAATGGCCAATGGAAGTCATTGGTGGGTGGTTGGAGATAGGAGGAAGGGAGAACCAGAGCATGTCTTCTACTACCACTTACTTCATTTAGGTAACAAGTCATTTGGTGGCCAGATTTGCCCAGAACTAACAAAAGGCCATTTATCACCATTAGCTACTCCACTTCGGGTGACTATGTGCACATTTTGCTGAATTTGATTATGGAGTGCTGCCGCCGATCCTATTAGGGTTGTGACAGTATGATACATGCATCATACTGCTTTTCTAAAATCTGAAAAGCTGTGAATTCTGAAAGTTATGTGCCCCAAAAGGTTTCAGAGATGGGAGTGTAGACATGTAGTTTTCAAACTTTGGTTGATATTTAATTTACACACACACACACACACAAAATCAGACATGTAATTGGACATTACATTTTACTTATCCTGTTGTCTTGGCTTTTCAGAGAGAAAAATGCAACAGCCTAAAACCTGCTAGACTATGAAGGATACACTTGGAGGTTATGATGCTTATTCTGCCAAGATGAGTCCATCACCCACTGCAATAGAAGATAAGGCAAAGTTTTTATCCGGGGGCTAAAGAGATTGATAATAAGATTTCTTTAAAGGGAGAGCTGCTAGACATTCATTCTTTCCCACTCATGGAGGACATGAGGGGTACCTCCTCCTCACTTCAATGCAAGTGAAGGTGGCTTCAGGAGGAGAGAACTTGACTTCTGAACACCTAGAAGATGTGAGGACTGAAATCCAGCTCATCCCCAGAAAGTGTCAATGCATAGGCTGAATGTGGAATGTGTCGTGTTTGGTGGCAGAGGGAAGGGACAGGTTTGAGTTGAGACAAACCTATACTTCCACAGTTTGGAAGGGCAAGAAAAAAACTGTGCTTGTTGTTCAGACATCAACCTTTGGAAGGATGTCCTTGAGAGGACTCTGCAGGGAAGGATGAGGAGACGTAAGGAGAAAGATGGACTAGGCAGAGCTTAAGGGCTGCCAGCAGGTGGGAGAAGGAGTCAAAAAATACCCAGGTATTTGAGGGTATATTTGGATATCTCATAGGTCTCCAGTGAAATTGTCCAGTCACATAAAACTGATCTGACACATAACCCTAGAAAATAGGAGATAAACATTGAGTATGTACTAAAGAGAAGACTGAATGCATCTTTCTTTTGTACTGCAAGTTTCCTCGTGTAAAGGAGTCCCAAACAAGGGAGAAATTTTAAATTGAATCAGAGTATAAAGTGGTATTGCTCTGGATTAGGCATCTTAACACCAGAAATAAGAAAAGATTACTTGTTTCAAGGCTGCTGCTGCTGCTAAGTCGCTTCAGTCGTGTCCGACTCTGTGCGATCCCATGGACTGCAGCCTACCAGGCTCCTCCATCCATGGGATTTTCCAGACAAGAATACTGGAGTGGGGTGCCACTGCCTTCTCTGTGTTTCAAGGCAGGGCCATGAATAAGTGACAAAAAGCAATGTCCCATAGGTCCTATCTAGGCAGTGTTCATGGAGGCTGCTTACAGCTCTGGGCTGAGGTGAGCGCTGTGACCATGCTGAGTGGGAAGATGGATGTGCCATGACCATGTGGTAGATGCGAGATGGGAGCAGGGCAGAGGCAAGCATGGCATGGACTTGTCATTTTTGGTTAGGAAATGGTAAGTAGGTTATGGACTTGATGCTTCTTCTCAGAACCATGAGAGCCCTTTGAGGGAGTCTGAGATAGGACCTAACACACAGTAAGCACTCAATAAATTCTTGTTAAATGAGAATAATGCGAGCAGCAGAACAAATCTACATACTTCATATTCTAAAAGATTCTTTGCACACCTGACCACAAACTTCTGCTAAAGAGGAAAATTGTCTTTAATACATCAGTTGGATGTAAAAATAACCATCACTAGCATCACTTTGGAGAAGGCAATGGCACCCCACACCAGTACTCTTGCCTGGAAAACACCATGGACGGAGGAGCCTGGTGGGCTGCAGTCCATGGGGTCGCTTAGAGTCGGACACGACTGAGCGACCTCACTTTCACTTTTCACTTTAATGCATTGGAGAAGGAAATGGCAACCCACTCCAGTGTTCTTGCCTGGAGAATCCCAGGGAGGGGAGAGCCTGGTGGGCTGCCGTCTATGGGGTCGTACAGAGTCGGACACGACTGAAGTGACTTAGAAGCAGCAGCAATAGCTTGACTTGCCTAAAGATGAAGCAGGCCTAGTCCATACAGCCTATGTTTCCCTGGACCAGACTCACCAGAGAGAGGAGTTATCATTGAAGAATGACTAGTAACTCCCAGCTATGATCTATCAATAAGGCTGGCCCAGTATTTAGACAGTGTCTCTAAGATGAGGCAACCAAGGTAGAAAGACACCAGAAGCAGAGCTGGGTGGTTGAGGTACCCTGAGCCCTCTTCCTTAATGCCCCTTCCCCCAGCTTGCTTTTGGGGCCTTGGAAACAGCTTACACACTGACAGACCAGATCCTTTGTATCACTAAAAATACTCACTCAGATTAGATCAGATCAGTTGCTCGGTTGTGTCGGACTCTTTGCGACCCCATGAATTGCAGCACGCCAGGCCTCCCTGTCCATCACCAACTGCAGGAGTTCACTCAGACTCACGTCCATTGAGTCAGTGATGCCATCCAGCCATCTCATCCTCTGCTGTCCCCTTCTCCTCTTGCCCCCAATCCCTCCCAGCATCAGAGTCTTTTCCAATGAGTCAACTCTTCGCATGAGGTGGCCAAAGTACTGGAGTTTCAGCTTTAGCATCATTCCTTCCAAAGAAATCCCAGGGCTGATCTCCTTCAGAATGGACTGGTTGGATCTCCTTGCAGTCCAAGGGACTCTCAAGAGTCTTCTCCAAAACCACAGTTCAAAAGCATCATATCTTTGGCGCTCAGCCTTCTTCACAGTCCAACTCTCACATCCATACATGACCACAGGAAAAACCATAGCCTTGACTAGACGAACCTTTGTTGGCAAAGTAATGTCTCTGCTTTTCAATATGCTATCTAGGTTGGTCATAACTTTCCTTCCAAGGAGTAGGCATCTTTTAATTTCATGGCTGCAGTCACCATCTGCAGTGATTTTGGAGCCCAGAAAAATAAAGTCTGACACTGTTTCCACTGTTTCCCCATCTATTTGCC
Organism: Bos javanicus; assembly: GCF_032452875.1. Classification (NCBI taxonomy): domain Eukaryota; kingdom Metazoa; phylum Chordata; class Mammalia; order Artiodactyla; family Bovidae; genus Bos; species Bos javanicus. The sequence continues at coordinate 45,614,278 of NC_083869.1, read as the reverse complement.
ATGAAGTGATGGGACCGGATGCCATGATCTTCGTTTTCTGAATGTTGAGCTTTAAGCCAACTTTTTCACTCTCCACTTTCACTTTCATCAAGAGGTTTTTGAGTTCCTCTTCACGTTGTGCCATAAGGGTGGTGTCATCTGCATATTTGAGGTTATTGATATTTCTCCCGGCAATCTTGATTCCAGCTTGTGTTTCTTCCAGTCCAGCGTTTCTCATGATGTCCTCTGCAGTTAAATAAGCAGGGTGACAATATACAGCCTTGACTCTACTCCTTTTCCTATTTGGAACCAGTCTGTTGTTCCATGTCCAGTTCTAACTGTTGCTTCCTGACCTGCATACAGGTTTCTCAAGAAGCAGATCAGGTGGTCTGATATTCCCATCTCTTTCAGAATTGTCCACAGTTTATTGTGATCCACACAGTCAAAGGCTTTGGCATAGTCAGTAAAGCAGAAATAGATGCTTTTCTGGAATTCTCTTGCTTTTTCCACGATAAACAGATCGTTTTCCTCTCTCAAATCCATCCTGTACCCAGTCATCAGGTGTATCTTCCCAAAATACTCATTGTCTGTATTTCTTTCTGCTTAAAAATTATTCAGTAGCTGTTCATTGCTTAGAATATAGAATGCAAAGTCCTTAGTCAGTTATTTGGAGATCTCTACAAACAATATTGGTTCAACCTACTTCTCCAGACTGAACTTCTGCTTCAGTGGTCCTGTCCAGGTGGAGGAATACCACATTCTCTGGGTATTTCTTATGCCTCCTCTTTCTTCCCTTTGCTCATGCTATTCCTACTACCGGAAGCACAATGCCTCCTTCTGCCTGTTCTGCCCATCATTTGAAGCCTGTCTCAAACACTGCCTCCTTGGTAAAGATTATCACACCCATCCTACTGGGATTCACAAGTTAGAAGTTAGCTTTCCCTTAGTTGGTGTCGTGTTTTGTTTTGTTTTAATAGAATTTGTTATATATTTTCTTGTATTTTAAGAGGAAAATGGACAAGATCCCTACTAAACATTTGCTTCTTATGGCCATAAACCATGTTTCATTTTTCTTTATAGTTATTGTACCTGGTGCAAAAGGATTTGTATGTAGAGCAATAAATAAATAATTTAAGAATGAATTAATGGGAACTTCCCTGGTGGTCCAGTGATCAAGAATCTGCCTTGCATCGCAGGGAACACGGGTTTGATACCTGGTCCAGGAACTAAGATCCCACATACCATGGGGCAACAAAGCCCATGGGCTAACTACTGAGCCCGAGCTCTAGACCTGGAGCTACAACTAGGGTGTAGCCCCCACGTGCAGCAACTAGAGAAAGTCCATGCTCTGTCATGAATACACAGCAGAACAAAAAAAAAAATAGTAAATCAATGTTTAGAGTGATAAAAAGGTTTTAGAATAAGAGATAGTGATTGCATAATATTGTGAATGCATTAAATGACACTTAATTGTTTCCTTTTAAACGTTTAATTTTATTCTACTTGAATTTTTAAAAGAATGAATTATGATTAAATAATCTATTATACACTTCTAGCATTTAGCTTTCAAACTGGAACCAGTTTTCTCTGCCTTCTTCCACTTTGCAGAAGAGAGTAACATGAACATGTAATTGCATTTCCATATCAGCAGCCTGTGTGCGTGCTCAGTCGCTTCAGTCATTTGTAACCTCTTTGCAACTCTATGGACTGTAGCCCTCCTGGCTCTTCTGTCCTTGGGATTCTCCAGACAAGAATAGTGTGGTGGGTTGCCATTTCCCTCTCCAGGGGATCTTCCTGACCCAGGGATTAAACCTGCATCTCCTATGTCTCCTGCATTGGAGGTGCATTCTTTATTGCTGAGCCACCATCAGCAGCATGAATGTGCTCTAAAACTCTCTTTCCTCAATTTCTGTCTTTTAGTCAGATTATCTTTGGAGAGTGGTGGTCTCAATGACCCCAGTGAATGGATGGCTTTATTCTCTACATCCCACATCTCCACACTGATTGACTCAAGCCTTACTGGTCTCTAGTCAGACTCTCTGATGGAGAAGGAAATGGCAACCCACTCCAGTGTTCTTTCCTGGAGAATCCCAGGGATGGTGGAGCCTGGTGGTCTGCCATCTATGGGGTCGCACAGAGTTGGGCATGACTGAAGTGACATAGCAGAGGCAGCAGCAGCAGCAGACTCTCTGAGGGAGAACTTCACCAACTAACGTAAGAACAGGAGAACAGGTTTGAAGGCATCTGCATTTCTCCTTAGTTTGAAAGAAAGTTAGTCCAGGAATTTATAGAACAGGTATTTTTTCTTATCTACCAGTGCAAATTATTGTCAATTAAAAATCCTCCTCTACAGAAATGCATCCTGAGCATATGATATCTTTTACCACAGAAGATGACATTTTAAAATGACATTTAAACAAAATATTTAACGTGGTTTGAACAGATTTTAAGTGGCATCGTTTCACCTGCAGTGGGAATGCGACCACCAGGAATGATCCCCCTTCAAATGTTGACAGAATGGATAAAGCCCTGATGCCCAACTCTAGTTTCTCTCTTTTCTAATATACTCTGCATAATTTCACCAGATTTATCTTTCTCATACACTCCCACATCCAGAAACATTACTAGCTACTTGTTACTTACCCACAAAAGCCTTAAGTCCTTGGATCAATGGTTGCTAACTTTGGCTGTAATTGGAATCACCTGGTAAATATTTTGAACGGACTAATGCCTGTATCGTCTGCATCAGAAATGCTAGGCAGTGAGGTCCAAATATTGGTATTCCCTTCAAGGGACCTCAAGTGATTCTAATGTATACCCAGCTTTGAGAAACACCATCCTGGATGATCCTTCCTAAACTCTGCATAAAGAACGGCAGGGGCAGAGATGTGGGATATATGATAAAGAATGGGTAAGAAAAAAAGAGGAGGTGATCAACCAAAGGAGAGAATTGAGCCAATTACGATGTTGCTCTAAATGTCCTCATATGAGGAGGATAGAGTCTTTCCTCTCTGACAATGAACAGAAAATGAGCCTCATGACCAGTGGTTGGCAGTTAACTTCTTTAATCTTGGGTTCTGGCAGAAGCATCAGAATGCAGCCTTAATGTGGGTTCCTGGTGCATCTTTGAAGGCCACTGTTACCCTTCTGCACCTGTATGTCCCAAACCTCTCTAGGGGACTGGCCCCCTGAGAGGCATTATTGCAAGAGCCAGGCTTTCAGGGCTGACCATTCTCATACCACGTAAAGAGGCGACAGTGTTCCCTCCACCACAGCCTCTCAGTAGGCTCCTTCCTCCCTGAGGCAGAATTTGGTCACATAGTCTACCTGTTAGGATTTCTGTCCCCAAATAGAGAGTCTTGAAGGGCATGAATGATGCCGTTATGCATGGGCAGAGACATTCTGTGTCTCTTAACTCCTTTATAGAAGGGATTCATGTCTAGGTTTTGCTACAAAACCAAGAGTGGGCTTAATCGAAGCACTTTATGACTGTGCTTTTGAAAATGTTTTCCTCTAGTCATCATTATGAGGTAATGTATTAGGTAATGTCTTGAAAAATGGCCAGAAGGCTAAAGTGTCAGCTTTATAGCTCACATACCTGGAAATAACAATGTTGGTTTATTATTTTTATACTACAATATCTTTGGAATGTCTCATAAACAGAAATTAATGGTGACAACTCTGTCTCTGTACTTAAACACAACCCTACCAACACATGATGCTAAGAAAAGTCAAGGCCACTAACTGAGCACTTTCGAGAAGAATTTCTCTTCTTATCATTTCATCTAGGGTACATTTCTGGCTTCTTCTGTCTCAGGCATCACAGTCAAGGCTTGCTAAAATTTCAATTACCCAAGGTCTGCTAAAATTCACAGACAACTCTTCATTCATATTTAAAAAAGAATTTCAAGCTCTGCTCCCATGGTATCTTCTATTAGAATTTCAAAAAGCAACAGAAATATGACTTCTTATATCTGGTTGTAAAAACAAAAAGACTGGCTTGAAATGTGAGAGTGCTAGCAAAGAAATGAACAAATCATTTTAAAATCACAAATGTAGTTTTAATTCATTTCCTTTCTTTTTATTTATACTTTTATCTAAGTGATTCAGGGCTAATTGTTATTTTCTGGAATTTAAGGAGCTAGTAACAGATGAAAAGACAACACAATGTCTGCACAATCTGGATTTTAAAAACATTAATTTGGTTTGGTCCTGTATAGAAATCACTGTAGCAAGAAAATCAAAATTTGGTCACTTCTTCTAAATGACACCTTTTGTTATTTCAAAATAGATCTTTTAAATCAAACAATATTGACCAGTAAAATATAAATTAAGCATTTACTATGTACAAAGCAATATCTTATGTGTTCAAATACACATACAAAGTAGTATCTCTGTAGTCCTAGATTCTAGGAAATTTATATCTAACTGTGGAGATGAATTTATTCTCCTATGGAATTTCAATGAACCATCAATAAAACTGCAAAATAAGATTTAATATTCTTATACTACATTAATCAAATCATTCAGTTCCATGAATGTCCATCTGCTAGGGGTTAGGGACTAGGTTATATTCACTTTCTATACCCAGTGCCTCATATAAGTAGCTAATTCACATGAGGTAATATATATTTATTGAATCCACTGGTAGAATGTGTGTATATACCAGACACATGTACAGATATGTACATATATACATGTATATGTGCAATAGATATATATGTATATAAATTATTTAATTGATATTTATTTATGTAGGACTTGGCATTTCCATCATGCCAATGTTGAGAAGACAGAGCCTTGCCCAGTTTATCCTGTGATGTTATAGTGCAAGTCATAAACTATGAAACTAGGCAAGAGGGAATTGGTTCGGTCTGCATTTCAACTGAATCCTCAGCATAATAATGTTCTTTATTATATTTTTCTGGACACACTTTTAAAGATTTTATCCATGAAGCAGGTTTTGGCATTGATGTTTTTTTAGATAGGTCCTGAAGACTGCAATGAAAAGAAAGGTAACCTCCATCCAAATATGTATTTCTGTTTAACACAGAAAAGTATCATAAAATATGTAATATATATATTTTTATTACCTGAATTACATATTGTGAGGTCTAAAGACTGAAAAAGAGGTTCCAATTTGTTTCTTCCAGCATGCATGAAGGCAGATGTCCTTTAAAATCTGCACATCATGAGAATGGAATGTGCTCAGAAATCAGCTGAAAATTTTAAAAATGAGACCTGTGCAGCTGTGTCCATGGGCTTAGGCTCAGCAGGAGAGGGCAGGTCCCCTTCTGGCCATCCTGCAAGTTCTGATGAGCTCCCCAGGGAGTCACAGACAATACTCCCTGTACTGAAAAAGCCCCACACAGGTTTTGAGCCAAACAGATGCAGGTGTGCAGTAATAATAAGATCTTATATTTGCATAGCAGACTATAATCTGCTTCTCACTACAATCTTTTGAATTAGGCACAAAAGATATTTGCTCCCAGGTTATAGACCAGGAAACCAAAGTTTCACAAGGTTGAATGGCATGAGATGATAGAAAAATGTATTTATATTAGTCTTTGTCCCTGTTCCTGGCACAGAGCTTCTAAAACCCTTGTAATTTCTGAAGTGATAAGAGCACTAAGAGCTTCTTTAGTTCAACATTTGGTTTTTTATCTGGTTCCTGACTCTGAGCTCCTAAATCCCTTGGAATTTCCTTAGTGACAGGAGTATCTTTTGTTCTAAAGAGGTGACTTTGGGTAGGCTTCTAGATGGCTTTTTTAAAAAACTTTTTATTATTATTATTTTTTAACCAATTAACAAACAATGATAGATTCAGGTGAACAGAGAAGGGACTCAGCCATACATATACATGTATCCATTCTCCCCCAAACTCCCCTCCTGTCCAGGCTGCCACATGACATTGAGCAGAGTTCCCTGCGCTATACAGTAGGTTCTTATGGGTTACCCATTTTAAATATAGCAGTGTAAATATGTACATGTCCATTGGATCATAGAAAAAGCAAGAGAATTCCAGAAAAACATCTATTTCTGCTTTATTGACTATGCCAAAGCCTTTGACTGTGTGGATCACAATAAACTGTGGACAATTCTTAAAGAGATGGGAATACCAGACCACCTGATCCGCCTCTTGAGAAATTTGTATGCAGGTCAGGAAGCAACAGTTAGAACTGGACATGAAACAACAGACTGGTTCCAAATAGGAAAAGGAGTACGTCAAGGCTGTATATTGTCACCCTGTTTATTTAACTTCTATTCAGAGTACATCATGAGAAATGCTGGGCTGGAAGAAGCACAAGCTGGAATCAAGATTGCCGGGAGAAATCTCAATAACCTCAGATATGCAGATGACACCACCCTTATGGCAGAAAGTGAAGAGGAACTCAAAAGCCTCTTGGAAAGTGAAAGTGGAGAGTGAAAAAGTTGGCTTAAAGCTCAACATTCAGAAAACGAAGATCATGGCATCTGGTCCCATCACTTCATGGGAAATAGATGGGGAAACAGTGGAAACAGTGTCAGACTTTATTTTGGTGGGCTCCAAAATCACTGCAGATGGTGATTGCAGCCATGAAATTAAAAGACGCTTACTCCTTGGAAGGAAAGTTATGACCAACCTAGACAGCATATTGAAAAGCAGAGACATTACTTTGCCAACAAAGGTTCGTCTAGTCAAAGCTATGGTTTTTCCTGTGGTCATGTATGGATGTGAGAGTTGGACTGTGAAGAAGGCTGAGCACCGAAGAATTGATGCTTTTGAACTGTGGTGTTGGAGAAGACTCTTGAGAGTCCCTTGAACTGCAAGGAGATCCAACCAGTCCATTCTGAAGGAGATCAGCCCTGGGATTTCTTTGGAAGGAATGATGCTAAAGCTGAAACTCCAGTACTTTGGCCACCTCATGCGAAGAGTTGACTCATTGGAAAAGACTCTGATTCTGGGAGGGACTGGGGGCAAGAGGAGAAGGAGACAACAGAGGATGAGATGGCTGGATGGCATCACTGACTCGATGGACGTGAGTCTGAGTGAACTCCAGGAGTTGGTGATGGACAGGGAGGCCTGGCGTGCTGGGATTCATGGGGTCGCAAAGAGTCGGACATGACTGAGCAACTGATCTGATCTGATCTGATCTGCTTCACTGATTATGCCAAAGCCTTTGACTGCGTAGATCACAACAAACTGTGGAAAAGAGATGGGAATACCAAACCACCTTACCTGCTTCTTGAGAAATTTGTATGCAGGTCAAGAAGCAACAGTTAGAACAGGACATGGAACAACAGACTGTTTCTAAATTGAGAAAGGAGTATGTCAAGGCTGTATATTGTCACCTTGCTTATTTAACTTATATGCAGAGTACATCATGAAAAATACTGGACTGGATGAAACACAAGCTGGAATCAGATTGCTGGGAGAAATATCAATAACCTCAAATGCGCAGATGACACCACCCTAATGGCAGAAAGTGAAGAGGAACTGAAGAGCCTCTTGATGAAAGTGAAAGAGGAGAGTGAAAAAGCTGGCTTAAAACTCAGCATTCAAAAAACAAACATCATGGCATCTGGTCCCATCACATCATGGCAAATAGATGGGGAAACAATGGAAATCATGATAGGCTTTATTTTCTTGGGTTTCAAAATCACTATAGATGGTGACTGCAGCCATGAAATTAAAAGACACTTGCTCCTTGGAAGAAAAGCTATGATCAACCTAGACAGCATATTAAAAAGCAGTAACATTACCTTGCTGACAAAGGTTTGGTTAGTCAAAACTATGGTTTTTCCAGTAGTCATGTATGGATGTGAGAGCTGGACTATAAAGAAAGCTGAGGGCCGAAGATTTGATGCTTTTTGAACTGTGATGTTGGAGAAGACTCTTGAGAGTCCCTTGGACTGCAAGGAGATCAAACCAATCCATCCTAAAGGAGATCAGTCTTGAATATTCATTGGAAGGACTGATGCTAAAGCTGAAACTCCAATACTTTGGCCACCTGATGCAAAGAACTGACTCATTGGTAAAGACCCTGATTCTGGGAAAGATTGAAGGCAGGAGGAAAAGGGGATGACAGAGGATGATATGGTTGAATGGCATCACTGACTCAATGCACATGAGTTTGAGCAAGCTCTAGGAGTTGGTGTTGGACAGGTAAGCCTGGCATGCTGCAGTCCATGGGGTCACAAAGGGTCAGACATGACTGAGCGACTGAACTGAACTGAACTGACTTGTCCACTGGATGGCTTTTCGATGGGAGCTGGTCACAAAGTCATGCTTAGTTTGTAATTTTCAGTCTCATCTCCTAACCTCTAATGGAGAGGGGCTGGGAATGGAGTTAATGATCGATCATGACTACATGGGAGAAGGACATGGCAACCCACTCCAGTATTCTTGCCTAGAGAATCCTGTGGACAGAGGAGCCTGGTGGGCTGCTGTCCATGGGGTTGCACAGAGTCAGACACAACTGAAGTGACTTAGCAGCAGCAGCATGACTACATGATGACCCTCCTTAAAAATCCCCAAAGTATGGGGATTGGAAAGTTTCTGGGGCTGGAGAACAAGTACAGGAGTGTGAGAGTGGTGCTATCAGAGAAGGCATGCGAGTTCCATGTTCTTTCCCATATGTACCTGGCCCTAAGCATCTTTTCCATCTGGATGTTCAGCTGCATCCTTTATCATATACTTTTAAAAAATAATTAACTAATTAGGCTGTGCCAGGTCTTAGTTGCAGCACACAGGATCTTCAGTTGTGGCATGTGGGATCTGGTTCCCTGAGCAGGGCTCCTAACCTGGGCCCCCTGCATTAGGAGCACGGCGTTTTAGCCACTGGACCAGCAGGGAAGTCCCTATCACATCCTTTTATAACAAAGTGGTAAACAGTAACTGCTTCTGAGTTCTATGAGACGCTCTAGGAATTTAAATGAACCCATGAAAGGGATTGGTTCTCCCTCATAGCCTAGTTGGTAAAGAATCTGCCTGCAATGCAGGAGACCTGGGTTCAATCCCTGGGTCTGGAAGATCCCCTGGAGAAGGAAATGGCAACCCACTCCAGTATTCCTGCCTGGAGAATCCCATGGACAGAGGAGCCTGGAAGGCTACAGTCCATGGGGTCACAAGTGTCAGACATGACTTGGTGACTAAACCACCACCACTACCACAAAGGGAGTTATGGGAACCTCAGATTTATGGCCAGTTGGTCAGAAACACAGAATAGTAACCTGGATTTAGGATTGGCATCTGAAGTGGATGGGTGGGGGTGCAGTCTTGTAGGACTGAGCCCTTAACTTGTGGGATATGACATTGTCTAGACGGAAAGTGTGTGATTTGAATGAAACTGTGGGAAGCCCAGCTGGTGTCACAGAATTGATTGTGTGCGAAAAACCCCTCACACATCTGATATCACAGATGCTGTGAGTGTGGTAGTTGTGTGAGAGTAAAGGAGAAACACAGAAGGAGGGCTGAGTTTTTCCTACTCAAGTGGCTTACAAGGTCCTACAGTAGGAAATGGTAAAATTGGAAATAGGATCTGTAGATTTTAGCAAGTCTCCTATAGAGGTCAAAGAATGTAAGTGTAGTCTTACTATTTCCTGGCTAAGTGATCTGCAGGTTTCTCAAGCTCTCTAAGCTTGAGCAGCCTTGTCAATGAAATAGAATAAAAATCTCTCAGATTGCTGCTCTAAGATGAAATAATGTGTGCAAACAGTTTTGTCAACAGCAAAGTACTGAACTATTCAGAGTGCAAGTCATACTGACCCTTCTGCTCCCCTGCAGATAGTAACTACAGATTTCCAGAAGCATTCAGTTTTGTTTTTTTTTTTTAATGGGTGCACAGTCTATTATTTGCATTCTGAAATCCCCAAAGCTCTAAACCCAAAAGTATTTTTAACTCATTTAGCAATGAAATCTTACCTGAACTGACAGGTCCATTTATTATCTTGTTTTTTCTTATTTAGTCTGAATAGCCATTGTTTCACCACAGAAATGTTAATATAATTACAATGTTATGAGTTGCTGCCTCCTACCTGTAGGTGTTCTGCAATGATTGATAGCATAGAGTATTGTCTCTCTAAAATCCAGACATCCTACATCTCGGTGTATATCCAGTCTTAGAGATTTTGGAGGGATCATGGGATTTGTAGTGGAGTGGAATCCCACTGACGCAGCTTAGAGATCACCCAATAACAGGATCCTGCAATTCTGGGTAAAGACTGTGTGGATGTCAGAGGCTGGGTGGTGCTGGGGTCAGCCATCGGTTTGGTGTATTCCAGAGCAGACTTAGGACATCCTTGGGGGTGTCACACACTTTCAGTCTTGAGCTATAGCTTGACCCCTGGTCCTAAAATTAATATGGCCTTTGAACACTTCTTCTTAGAGCCAACACATCCAAGTGCTACCAACACATACCAGAAGCCATGGTAGAAAATGGATGAGCAAAGATGTTGGTCAATGCAGATCTGAGTCAGAATCCCTGACTTACGATTTACCGACTCTGCATCTTGGACAAGTTTATCAAGGTTTTAAATCTCAGTTTCTCACCCTTGAAATGGGAATTTTAATAATGTTTTAAAGGCCATGGTAAGTTTTAAATGGCACAGCATATGTAGGAGTGCTTTATATGATGACTAACCAATACTAAATGTCCAGTAAAGGGTAGATTCCAGTCTCTTTCTTTGTTAGCATTTCCATTAATAGAAATCTCTACCATAAGGCTATTTGTGAAGTTTTTCTTCAAATTGCTGATTGTTTTTGGTTCTTAATTAAAATAGCCGAGAGTTATTTATTTATTTATTTTTCTTGAATCTTGGTCTGGATCTGTGCCATTCTAAAATCCAGAAAGTTGAATTTTTGGTTTAATTCCAATATTATTCTGCCAAGTTATTATTATTATTATTATTTTTTTTAGAAAGCAAACTGTTTTAATAATGTATGACGTTTATAATGCACGTGTCTCACAGTTTGCAAGAAACAGAGTGAAACACCCCTAAGTGATAAAATGTGTTTATTGTAGGTCAACTAATTACATTTCTCAATCCTAGGATATTTGAAATTTGATGGTTGGCTCTGGTCTGTACCTTGGCTGTGATTTATTCTGAAGGCTGGAGCTCAAGATAATAGCACGTGAGCCTTGGCATGACTAATTCACTTATAGTTTTAAATAGGTCTTTAGTCAAAAAGTTTTCTCCGAAGTTTAATTGCCACAAGTCATAAATGCACAAGGAGATTCTTGAATTTCCCCCTACAGTTAAGTTGGGCAGCTCTGGAGCCCACTCACAGGCCATCAGGGACCCTCACAGTGACGTATAAATATCACTCTCAGCCCCCTTCTTCAGTACAGGAGTATGTATTGCAAAAGGAAGGATGGTATGTTTGTGAAGGTGTCTGTAGGACAGTGGCGTGAAGGACCATTCAATACATGGATATATAGTCACAATAAAATTTAAATAGCAATAAAATAAAATAAAACTCACTAATATGGTTTCAAGGAAATCAACACCAGACGAAGTTAAGACTGCCATGCAAACAGGAAAAGTCCTATTAAAAAATACGGGAAACTCCATTGTTGTCCTGCAAATAATTTCATCAGTACCATCTTTCTAGATTCCGTATATATGCATTAGTATATGATACTTGTTTTTCTCTTTCTGACTTACTTCACTTTGTATAATAGGCACAGACATAGAGAACGGACTTACGGACATGGTGGAGGGGGAGACGAAGGAAAGGGTGGGATGCATGGAGAGAGTAACATGGAAATACATATTACCATATGTAAAATAGACAGCCAACGGGAATTTGCTGTATGACTCAAGGAACTCAAACTGAGGCTCTGTAACAACCTATAGGAGTAGGACCGGGAGGGAGGTGGGAGGGAGGTTCAAGAGGGAGGGGATTTATGGCTGATTCATGTTGATGTTTGGCAGAAACCAATGCAATACTGTAAAGCAATTATCCTTGAATTAAAAATAAATAAATTTTAAAAAGATATAGGAAACTATGACAATATACTGCCCCAAAATAGGAGTCTTAAGGCAAAAATGTGTGAACTGTAAGGGAAAATATTGCCAAGCCTTAAAATGTCTATTTTTGTCAATGTCTGTGAACAAAAAGTACCGATAAAGTTAGAAGACAAGCAACAGACTGGGATATGGTATCTATATACAACTGCCAAAAGGTTAGTGCTGATGAAAAAAAGTAGTTCAACAGATGAATAAGAAGAATGAATAGCCTAGCAGAAAAATGAGGAAAGGATGTGAATCACAGAGGAGGAAAACTTACTGGCCAACAATTATATGAAAACATTTTCCAAGTGACCAATAACTAGGAAAATGCAAAAGCAAACAGATTGGGTGAAATTTTTAAAAGTCCAGCATGTTCTGGGATGGATCTGGTGTTTTTTGAATATTGAGTGTTAACCCGGCTTTTTCACTCTCCTCTTAGAAATAGAGAAAGTGAAGTCACTTAGTTATGCCTGACTCTGCGACTCCATGGACTGTAGCCCACCAGGATCCTCCATCCATGGAATTTTCCAGGCAAGAGTACCGGTGTGGGTTGCCATTTCCTTCTCCAGCGGATCTTCCTGACCCAGGGAACAAACCCGGGTCTCCCACATTGCAGGCAGATGCTTTAGGTTGTTGATATTTCTCCTGGCAGTCTCCACTGCTAGATGGCAATTCCATGAGGGTAAGACACTGTGTCTATTTTATTCACTTCTGCATTCTCAGAATGTAAAGTAATGTGAAGCACAGGGGATGCTCAAATTTTTTTTCAATATTCAATGAATGCCCATTTTCCAGTTTAATTGTGTATACAAAACAGAATACTATACAACAATTAAAATATATGAATTAGGGTTCTATGTACCAACATGGAAATTTTCTTAAAACATAATGTGAAGAAAAGTAGGTTGAAAATAGATATCATGATACAATTTTCATAAAAAGTGAAAACATACCAAATATGCCTACAGATTACTAATATATACTATGTATGTATAATAGTACAAAAGGTTACATAAACCTAACTCAGGAATTACTGGAGTTAACCACTGTAAACACAGCAGGGGAAAAGAGAGAAAGAGTGTTTTGCAGGGCTTTAACTGTGTCTGTAATATTTATTTGGGCTTCCCTTATAGCTCAGATGGTAAAGAATGTCCCTGCAATGCAGGAAACCAGGGTTCAGTCCCTGGGTCAGGAAGATACCCTGGAGAAGGGAATGGCAACCCACTCCAGTTTTCTTGCCCATGGACAGAGGAGCCTGGTGAGCTACGGTCCATGGGGTCGCAAAGAGTCTGACATGACTGGGCGAATAAGCACATAATATTTCTTTTAAAAAATGACACAAGTATGGTAGATATGTTAGTACTCAATAGATTTGCATAGTGGATATGGAGGGGTTTTTATATTTTGTACATTCTTGTATGTTTGAAAGGTTCTATAATGTATATGTAATATAATGTAAAAATACTATTACTTGATGAACAATCCACTTTGTGCTATATAGGCAAATATTTGGAAGAAGTGGAAAACTGGGGTCCCTGAGATTTTGGGTTCTTCTTCTGCAGCATAGATCAGTCTTCTTCTTCATTACCTCATTTATTTTTCCTAAGTTTTAAGTAAGAGGAAAACTGGATAAGTTTATCACTGATTGACGTGGGCTCTCTCTCTGCCACTGGAGCAGCTCAGAAAGCTTCGGCCTCCAGATGTCTCCTAGGGTTCTGTAATGCATGCTTTTCTCCTCTTCCCATCCAGTCCCCGCATCCTGGAAGTCCCACAGAGTTTCCTCCTCTGACTTCTGGGATGCACTGGCGCATGGCAGGAACAGAACTGTCACTGACACTGGGCTGCAGCTGCTTCAATCTGGACACTGGGGAACGTGGATGTCAGCACTGAGCCCCATGCTCTGATGCTAAACAGCCCTTTCTGTCTTTTCATAAATTCTTAGGTTGAGGAGGAATTGGAGGCTGAAGTTAGGTTGTTCACGTGTGTGCTTGTCTCAGCCAGAATGGCATCTGGCACCAAGCCTACTCTTCAGTCAGATGATATTGTTTTCTGTTACACACATGCGCACACACACAAACACACACCCAGGGAGCATGAGATCATCATTCAGGCCATTTGTCTCTATGCCTGAAAGTTACATTGCACTGGCCAAAATTCTATTTAACCACACTCTGAGGTATATGCTCAAAATATATGTTCCTTGGCATCTATAAAACCATGTCAAAGGAGGTTCAGTGTTTTTCAAGATGGCAGCAGGATGGAATTAGTAGATGAAACTCTCTTCAAATGACATCTACTGTCTTTAGTGAAAAGAACCTGCAAATTGTGGTGAGGGAATCCATTTAACCAACTCACATCTGGAACATTTGGAGTATCTGGAACATTTCTACTGGATCCTCAGTGAACCATTAATGAGATCAGGACTTTCCAAATCTCCCTCTCTCCAGACACCTAAAGATGGCTAGGATGAGCATAAAACTCAACCCTCTTCTTCCACCCTTCTGTGGTTCTCTTCCAGGTTAAACACTTCCCAGAATGCATTAAGACCTGCCCTCTCACTTTCTATAGTAACTCCAGAAATTTCAGAACTGTTAGAACAGAGACTGGTAAAACTATGGCCCCGTGAACACAGCAATGCCCATTTCTTTACAAATTGACCATCACTGTTTTCCTACTGCAGTGGCAAGGTGTAATAGTGCTGAAACCACGCAGCCCCAAAGCCTAAAACAGTCACTGTCTGACCCTGCAGCAAAAAAGTGTACTGACTCCTTGGTAGTAAAACCCCATGGCTGGCAGGACTGATTCAATTGCATGTCATGGCCAAGATTTAGCAAGTCAGAAAGATGCTTGTATTCAACTTATACAGGTTTATACCAGGTAGCAGCAAAACTGGGGGCCAAACGACCTCATATTTTTAAAATATTACAAAAATCAAAGATGTACTCCTCCATCTCATAGTCCCCTTTCTTGATTAGAAATTGTTCCCCACTGCCCTAATATTATTTTCCTCAATGTTAACAAAGAAATTGCACCAGACTTCAGTGTCTCCGTGACTCATCCTGTCTGCTCAGGCTGCCCTTGCTTCCTAGACTTGTCACCCCACATCTGATGTCTGGGAGCCAAGATGACCATGACACTGCCATGACACTGGCATAGCCCAGAGTGCCTGGGAAGGTTGATGACGTGTGCCTAGTTTTTACAGGCAACACTCACAAGCTTCCCCAAGCTCTGGGTCATCTGTTCCTCACCAGTTTGTGGCTGCTCTGGTCCCTCTGGTCTTAGAAGAAAACGTCAGATGATTCTGACTGGACACAGAAGATGCATAATACACTTTTTGTGTGTTTATGCAAATCTATGAGTTCCAAAACCACCTAAATGATCCAAGCTACAGGAAAACGTCCATTTCAAAGAGCTCCCATCTATGACCTAATGTAGTTAATTATGTTGGATTCCAGACAGATAGTAACTACTTATATTACGCACACAGTAATGCATTTGGCAAAGTTACTAACGCAAGAAGAATCTGCTCTGGGCCATGAGCTTCATGGCAACTGGACTGAGAGCAGGAGACTGCAGTCACTTGACTCAGGGCAATTCACTTAACCTCTCTGAGTTTCAGTTTGACTCTGGAAATGAGGAGTTTGGACCAAATAAGAAAGTCATTTTCTTAGTCTACTAAGCACTTTCACAAGTGTGTTCCTGTGTTGTTACTCTATGATTTTAGATAAGGCGTGTATCTCCACCATAATTTAATACCATTCAAAATGATGGAGCCAGCTTGACAGCCTAGAAATGGCAAGTCCAAGTGCAATTCTTGTTTTCCATCCTGTTCTTAAAATGAAGATATTTCAAACATTATTTTGAAGGTTTGGATTTTCTTTCCTTTTTTTTATTATCATTAACCTATTGCTTGCCTCGTCCTCTTGGCACACTCCTCCTAGGTAACTGGCCTCGGCTAGGTGCTGCCATTGACCTAAGATTAGAGCAAGGCTAAGAAATCCTGGCAGTCGGTGTAAAAATATCTCCAGCCTCGGTGCCCCAGGCCTAGCTGAACCACAGCCCTATTCTGAGAATCACAGAAAGGCTGGAACGATGCTGCAGCGTGCGTGAGCAGTTGGTGCTTCCCTCTCCTCCACTCAGTGAAATGCGTGGCAAGAGTTTCACCCATTTGAGCCCCTCTCTTTCTCAGGCAGCTGTGTTAATCCTGGTGGAGACTTTGGAGTGAAAACCTCAGACTCTGCTCTTCATTTTCAGAAGTCCTGGGAAGTAATCAACACAGTCTCTAACTGAATGGACACAGGAGTGCAGTTTGTGGATTCCAGTGTGTATTTTGGGGATGAGGCTGGTGGTGTATGAATTTGTTCCATGTTGGAGTGGTGAACAGAATGTGGAGGGGTCAGAACACTCTCTGTTGAGGCCCTTCCAGGTCACCAAATGTTTTCTCTTAAGCCCAGTGTACAGCCAGGCTTGGCTCTCCTCCCTGGATATTCTCAGCTGGTTGTATTTGGACTTCTGTGGGAGTGTACCTGAGTAGTTGGTACTAATGACTGGCATAAAAATCCTCTGGGACAACGATTAAAGAAAGATGTAATATCTCCCTGCCCAGCAGTTGAGAGTTTGATGTGGAAAGAAAACAAGTTAAGTTCCAACTCAGTTTCTTGTCCAGTAACATTCTGCCAGTCAAGCTACTCATCCAATCCCAAGCACTTAGGGACTTTAATGTGCTTTTGGTGTTTTAGAAATTAAGTATGGGAGTCAAAACATCAGAAGGTTTCGTAAGATGCTAAGTCCTAGATAAAAGCAAGAATTAAACTGTAAAAACACTAATTGTTTTTCGTATTACTTCTGATAGGCTAGTTTGCTTTATTTGTCTTGAAAAAGGAAAAAAAATGTGGCACTCCAGTTAGAAAACTAAGTAAGCTGCAGTGCACGTGTCTTACCAAACATCAACTCTGAGGCTATTTTTAAAAATATGAACTTAAAAAAATAAAGTCAAATAGCACAGAAACATTTTTCAGAGCACAACACTTGAGCAGATACCCTTGGATTGGTTTGATAGACTTTCATTAGGGATAATTAGGTTTCCTGATTGGTTGGGTATGGACCTAACAGAAGCAGAAGGTATTAAAAAGAGGTGGTAAGAATACATAGAAGAACTATACAAAAAAGATCTTCATGACCCAGATAATCATGATGGTGTGATCACCAACCTAGAGCCAGACATCCTGGAATGTGAAGTCAAGTGGGCCTTAGGAAGCATCACTACGAACAAAGCTAGTGGAGGTGATGGAATTCCAGTGAAGCTATTTCAAATCCTAAAAGATGATGCTGTGAAAGTGCTACACTCAATATGCCAGCAAATTTGGAAAACTCAGCAGTGGCCACAGGACTGGAAAAGGTCAGTTTTCATTCCAATCCCAAAGAAAGGCAATGCTAAAGAATGCTCAAACTACTGCACAATTGCACTCATCTCACACACTAGCAAAGTAATGTTCAAAATTCTCCAAGCCAGGCTTCAGCAATACATGAACTGTGAACTTCCAGATGTTCAAGCTGGATTTAGAAAAGGCAGAGGAACCAGAGATCAAATTGCCAACATCTGCTGGATCATCAAAAAAGAAAGAGAGTTCCAGAAAAACATCTATTTTTGCTTTGTTGACTACGCCAAAGCCTTTGACTGTGTGGAGCATAACAAACTGTGGAAAATTCTTCACGAGATGGGAATACCAGATCATCTGACGTGCCTCCTGAGAAATCTATATGCAGGTCAAGAAGCAACAGTTAGGAACAGACATGGAACAACAGACTGGTTCCAAATAAGAAAAGGAGTACGTCAAGGCTGTATATTGTCACCCGGCTTATTTAACTTATATGCAGGGTACTTCATGCAAAATGCTGGACTGGATAAAGCACAAGCTGAAATCAAGATTGTCAGGAGAAATATCAATAATCTCAGATATGCAGATGACACCACACTTATGGCAGAAAGTTAAGAAGAACTAAAGAGCCTCTTGAAAGTGAAGGAAGAGTGAAAAAGTTGGCTTAAAACTCAATATTCAGAAAACTAAGATCATGGCATCTGGTCCCATTACTTCATGGAAAATAAATGGAGAAACAATGGAAACAGTGAGAGACTATTTTGGGGGGCTCCAAAATTACTGCAGATGGTGACTGCAGTCATGAAATTAAAAGACGCTTTCTCCTTGGAAGAAAAGTTATGACCAACCTAGACAGCATATTAAAAAGCAGAGACATTACTTTGCCAACAAAGGTCCATCTAGTCAAAGCTAGGGTTTTTCTAGTATTCGTGTATGAATGTGAGAGATGGACTATAAAGAAAGCTGAGCACCGAAGATTTGGTGCTTTGGAACTGTAGCATTGGAGAAGACTCTTGAGAGTCCCTTGGACTGCAAGGCGATCCAACCAGTCCATCCTAAAAGAAATCAGTCCTGAATATTCATTGGAAAGACTGATGTTGAAGCTGAAACTCCAATACTTGGGCCACCTGATGCAAAGAACTGACTCATTTGAAAAGACCTTGATGCTGGGAAAGATTCAAGGCTAGAGGAGAAGGGGATGACAGAGGATGAGATGGTTGGATAACATCACCGACTCAATGGACACGAGTTTGAGTAAGCTCCAGGAGTTGGTGATGGAGAGGGAGGCCTGGCGTGCTACAGTCCATGGGGTTTCAAAGAGTCAGACATGACTGAGCAACTGAACTGAACTGAACTGATTGATTGGGACCCAAACAATATCCAGCTTTTTCAACTAGAGAAGCTTTCTTTTATTCTTCTTGCCTTCTGATGTGATTCCGTTTGAAGAAAAGTTCCCACTGCTAAAATAACTAGGAAAACATTGGCTTCAATTATTTCTGAGGATCCCATGGCCTCTCTAGCTGATATGATGCAATGAAAATGGAGGTGAATCAGGGAGAAAAGAGTGTGACAGCCACTATTGGCTTTTTACCTTGATCCTAACTCCCACTTCATCTCAGTCCCATATTTCCATGCTGACAGATCTCTGACTTTGTTCTGATGTATGAAGCAGCCACAGGTTCAGGGATAGAAATTATCTCCAGCCCAAAGGTGAATCTCTATTGATCTATGCCATTCAGGGTAGCCTCTGTCTCTGGCCAGTTATTGCCTAAAGCATGGACATGGCCTCTAAATTTGGGCTATGTAGAAATAGAATCTACCAGGAGTATCTGAAAAAGACTCCTTGATAGAGAGAAGAGATGCAACAGAAATTTTGTTTCCTTTGCTGCAACTCTGCATAAGAGCAAGTTATATAATTTGTGTGTGTGCATGTATGTACATGTGCAGTTGCTCAGTCCTGTCTCTTTGTGACCCCACAGACTGTAGCCCGTCAGGCTCCTGTGTCCATGGGAATTTCCCAGCAAGAATGCTGGAGTGGGTTACCATTTCCTTCTCCAGGGGATCTTACTGACCCAGGGATCGAACTTTTGTTTCCTGCATCTCCTGCATTGCAGGTGGATTCTTTACCTCTGAGCCACTACAGAAATCCATATAATTTGTGGGACCCAGTGAAAACTTAAAATGTGAAGATCTTCCTTTCTTCAGCTGTCTCTCTCTCCACCTGTCATGGTGGGTAGTATTAGGTATTTAGGCTTGGGACCCTCATAGGCACCAGGAAGACTCGCCCTGCACCTCAGCATGCAGAGCATACATTACCCTGATCCTCCTCACACCCACCTCTAGACCCTCACTAGAGGGAAAGGGTGGCAGTAAAGGGTTGGGCAGGGGTCAGGGAGCAGGTGGTCTAGAAACGCCGAGTCCAGGTTGTGAAGTAGGACTGTGTATGAGTTAAGGCTCCACACCCTTGGTGCATATTCCTTTGTCCTATTGAACTTCACTTACCAAACAGAAATTCAAAGTAAAATCATTAAGAATTTCCAGATGGAGACCACAGAGCATTAGCCCACACAGAGGAGATTCTTCTGAACCTGGAGCTTCCGGAGATGTATTGAGCATAGGCTCATGAAGTTGGTCTTCACGTCTGCATGTACTACCTGGATCTACCTCAGCCATATCGAGACCACTAGCAAAACACGGCCAAGTTAAAGAAGAAAGACAAAAGACCCCAGCTCCTGGATATTATTAAGTTCCTAAATTAACCAACCTTAGAAAGTGCCCATACTCAAGAATTCTATTTATAGGAGATAATAAACGCCCTGTTTTACAGGACACTTTTGCTTGGGTCTTTCATTAGTCACAACTGAAAGTATTCTGACAGGAAAGATCACATGTTGATCAGTCTACAAAGGTAAAGAGGTAATTAAGCTAGAGGAGTTTTCATCCCACCCTTTCCTTCCCCCACTGTGTCCACAAGTACATTCTCTATGTCTCCATCTTTATTCCTCCCCCACAAATAGACTCGTCAGTATCATTTTTCTAGATTCCATGTATACGTGTTAATACACGGTACTTGTTTTTTCTCTTTCTGACTTCACTCTGTATAACAGGCTCTAGGTTTGTCCATCTCAGTTCAATGGACTCAAATTCATTCCTTTTTATGACTGAGCAATAGTCCCTTGTATATATGTATCACAGTTGCTTTATCCATTCCTCTGTCAAAGGACACTAGAACCTGTCATACAGGGTGAAGTAAGTCAGAAAGAGAAAAACAAACATTGTATATTAACACATTTATGTGGAATTTAGAAAAATTGTACAGATGAACCTAGTTCCAGGGCAGGAATAGAGACATAGTCATAGAGAATGGATGTGTGGACGCAGTGGGGGAAGGGGAGGGTGGGACAAATTCAGAGAGTAGCACTGACAATATATATGCTGCCATGTGTAAAATAGAGAGCCACTGGAAAGCTGCTGTGCAACACAGGGAGCTCAGCTCAGTGCCCTGTGATGACCCAGAGGGGTGGATGGGATGGAAGCTTAAGAGAGGGAACATATATATACTTATGGATGATTTTTATGCTGTTTTATGGCAGAATTAATGCAACATTGTAAAGCAGTTATCCTCCAATTAAAAAAAAAAATGTTAAAGTAGTTACCGTATGACTCAGCAATTTCACACTGAGACAACTGAAAACATATGTCCACATAAAAACCTGTACCCAAATGTTCATAGCAGCATTATTAATAATAATAAAAAGTGGAAAGAAAAAAAAATCTGGAGAAATGTTCTTCTAACATTCAAATCTAGAGCCACTCCCCTAGAGAACGCTTCTCCCCAGCTGCTCTCCAAAGCATGAGAGGACCAGTGTGTTCTTTGGAACCTGAGCATAGACCAGGATGACCTCACCTCCACTCCACCCCCTCACATTTCTCCACTCTTAGAAGGCTGAACAAGTTCAAGTGGGCAAGTGCTGGCAAACTATGACACAATGGATAAATACAACACCCACACTGAATTTTAGGTACACGAGAACTGAGATAATGAAACAAGGTCACTGTGAGCTTCAGGGATAATTTGAGGCAAAATTATAAAACACATGAAGCTTGTTTGGGGCTCAGCTACTCTGTAACAGACTTTTCCATCCTGCATAGGCCCTCCTTTAGGTGAATACCTTGGGTTCTAAGTCATTCTTGCTCGATGTGCTAACTAATAAACTTAAGGCACCATTTTACATAAAGGTTTGATTGACTAACACCTAAAGTTTCTACAAACCTTGTGATTTTATGATTCTTCACTAATGGCTCTGTGTGACTCCTACACAGAGATCCTGAGACAGTAGACCTTTGGTGACCTTGAGAAGTTCCAAATCCATGAAACTCCCTCAAACTATAGGGTTAAATATCAACAGCACCCCCTGGGAAAACAGCTTCAAGGAAAAGGTAGTATGAGAGGTGGGCCCTGAAGGATGTAGATTTGACAGCTTATCTGGAGGGAAAAGCATTCCATCCAGGAGACGCAGGCATGCAGGCATAGATTTTTCCTTCTGCCTGCAGAAGTGGGATATAATGCTTAGAAGCATCTCACCCCCATCCTCAGGAATGGTCAGGCATTAACCATGCTCCTCAGACACTTCTGGACACAAGGGTCAGGGGAGGGGTCTATAAATTATGTATCTTCTAGGTTATATGGGCTGGAATAGCATTCCTCCAAAATATATGTCCTCCTAGAACTCAGAATGAGACCTTATTTAGAAATCAGTATAATAAGATGACGGAGAAGGCAATGGCAACCCACTCCAGTACTCTTGCCTGGAAAATCACATGGGCGGAGGAGCCTGGTAGGCTGCAGTCAATGGGGTCGCTATCTGGATTCAGATACACGCTAAATCCTAAATCCAATAACTGATTTTCCTAAGGAGGTATGTGAAGATACACAGGGAAGATGGTGATATACAGATGGAGGCAGAGACTAGAGTTATGCTTCCCAAACCAAGGAGCACCAGGACCCAACAGAAGCTGTAAAAGGCAAGGAAAAAGTCTTCCCCAGAAGATTCAGAGGGAGTGTGGCTTTTGCCAACACCTTGATTTTGTACTTAGAACTTCTAGAACTGTAAGGTAATAAATTTCTATTGTGTTGACCCATCTGGTTTGTGGAAATTTATTACGGCAGCCTTAGGACACCAATACACAGGCCTCCTCGTGGGTGCCACTGACTTCATGGAATGGCGAGGCTTAAGAACTGACGACTGACTGGGCTGTGAATTTCAGAAGGGGAAATGGAGGAGGTTCTACCTCCAGAGAACATCTGGTCACCACTGTGGATGGGGGAGTCAGGACCTATATTTCCATCTAGAATGAGGCCGTGAGGTGATTGGCATTAAATTGGATGTCTCAAAGGTCCACATTCCTGGCTGCTGCGTGCCTACACATATGCCTCTGGAGCTGTCTCACTCCTACCTTTTCACCACAACTCTCTGCCAAACAAAGTCAGATGACAATGCTTTCCTGTTTGAACCAGTGGGTTTTTTCAGAGACATCAGTCAAGAAGGCTGGAAGTTCCCACCACACTAGATGAGCAGCCCTTGGTGGACGAAGCTCATACATTATTCAGAGGGGGAAAATGTGGGCTTTGACTGAACTTTGAAGGAATAAGTAGCTATTCCGGAGGAGAGTGACCTATTGTTCTACTTCACAGAACACAAAGGGCAAGCGGCATTCCTCACAGCATAGCTAATGGAGTTCGCACAGACACTGTGATGAACTGGCCGGCAGACATCTTTTACCAGCTCTGAGGTCTGTGCAAAGTGCCCTGTTGCTGATCAGAGGAAGGATGTTCACACCTTTTATATTTCTGTAAGGTTACAACTCAGTGATACTCAGGTCAAGAGTTTCTGGGTAAAATGGTGTTGTCTGTGAAGTATGTACTTGTCAACAGCACCAAGGTCCCCTTGGAAGGGCCTCCAGGCAGGTTAGGTTGACATTTACACCACTTTCTGGCTGATCCTTCCCTGAAACACTGGAAACCTTTTCTGCATGGTGGAGGAAGAAGACAAATGTTATGAAATGTAATTTTTAAAAAAATTTCCAAACCATGTGTTTCTTTGAAGCTAGAAAAGCATCTTCTAAAAACAGGAGAAGCAAATTCTGATCAAAAGGATCAAGGGAAGGTTAACAGGGCTCTTCCCTTGTGGCTCAGCTGGTAAAGAATCCGCCTGCAATGCAAGAGACCTGGGTTTGATCCCTGGGTTGGGAAGATCCCCTGGAGAAAGGAAATACTACCCACTCGAGTATTCTGGCCTGGAGAATCCCACGGACTGTATAGTCCATGGGGTCACAAAGAGTTGGACACGACTGAGTGACTTTCACTTTCCTCAAGATCATTTGCAAGGATTCTGAATTGATTCCTGGTGAAGGTTCTCTTAATCAGTAACTCAATTTTAAATATTCTGGAAAGAACACAGAACAAACCCTGAACATGCAAATATTTATTTAAACCCTATGTTACCACTGTGGATTTCAATAAGCACTACAAAAAAGTATTATCTTGTTTATATTTTCTTTGGCAAAAAATGTCTCAATCTGTGGATTAATATGATCAGCCAATATTAAATTGGCTTGCTTTTCAAAGGTAGGAAACTGTTCTATTAAGAAAATAATACACTGATAGTACAAATGTGATTCATAAAATTCCATTTTCTTATAATACATATTTCTGGGTGTTTCAAATTAAATAGTTCAATTCAACTCATGTAGTAATTACAGAAAGACAATAAAATTACTTGTAAACTTATCTAACATATCTATAATGCTTAAGCTTATTATATAAAGTATATTTTAGGATTTAGGCAATATATGGGGAAACTACATGAATCATTCCAGGTCACCAGAGTTGCTTAATAAAACAATCTTTAGCATTTTTAGGCATAAAACTTGTTTATAATTCAATAGTTCATCTCACATGACAATCTTTCATTCATTCAACAGGTACTATTGAGCTCCTACAATGTTCCAAGTACTGTGTTGATAACTAGGGATCAGTTCCGTTCAGTTCAGTCGCTCAGTCATGTCCGACTCTTTGCGACCCCATGAATAGCAGCATGTAGGGCCTCCCTGTCCATCACTAACTCCCGGAGTTCACCCAGACTCATGTCCATCGAGTCAGTGATGCCATCCAGCCATCTCATCCTCTGTCGTCCCCTTCTCCTCCTGCCCCCAATCCCTCCAGGTATCAGAGTCTTTTCCAATGAGTCAACTCTTCACATGAGGTGGCCAAAGTGCTGGAGTTTCAGCTTCAGCATCATTCCTTCCAAAGAAATCCCAGGGCTGAACTCCTTCAGAATGGACTGGTTGGGTCTCTTTGCAGTCCAAGGGACTCTCAAGAGTCTTCTCCAACACCACAGTTCAAAAGCACCAATTCTTCAGTGCTCAGCTTTCTTCACAGTCCAACTCTCACATCCATACATGACCACAGGAAAAACCATAGCCTTGACTAGATAGACCTTTGTTGGCAAAGTAATGTCTCTGCTTTTCAATATGCTATCTAGGTTGGTCATAACTTTCCTTCCAAGGAGCAGGCATCTTTTAATTTCAAGGCTGCAGTCACCATCTGCAGTGATTTTGGAGCCCAGAAAAATAAAATCTGACACTGTTTCCACTGTTTCCCCATCTATTTGCCATGAAGTGATGGGACCGGATGCCATGATCTTCATTTTCTGAATGTTGAGCTTTAAGCCAACTTTTTCACTCTCCTCTTTCACTTTCATCAAGAGGCTCTTTAGTTCCTCTTCACTTTCTGCCATAAGGGTGGTGTCATCTGCATATCTGAGGTTATTGATATTTCTCCCGGCAATCTTGATTCCAGCTTGTGTTTCTTCCAGTCCAGGATTTCTCATGATGTACTTTGCATATAAGTTAAATAAACAGGGTGACAATATACAGCCTTGACGTACTCCTTTTCCTATTTGGAACCAGTCTGTTGTTCCATGTCCAGTTCTAACTGTTGCTTCCTGACCTGTATATAGGTTTCTCAAGAGGCAGGTCAGGTGGTCTGGTATTCCCATCTCTTTCAGAATTGTCCACAGTTTATTGTGATCCACACAGTCCAAGGCTTTGGCATAGTCAATAAAGCAGAAATAGATGTTTTTCTGGAACTCTCTTGCTTTTTCCATGATCCAGAGGATGTTGGTAATTTGATCTCTGGTTCCTCTGCCTTTTCTAAATCCAGCTTGAACATCTGGAAGTTTATGGTTCACATATTGCTGAAGCCTGGCTTGGAGAATTTTGAGCATTACTTTACTAGCGTGTGAGATGAGTGCAATTGTGTGGTAGTTTGAGCGTTCTTTGGCATTGCCTTTCTTTGGGATTGGAATGAAAACTGACCTTTTCCAGTTCTGTGGCCACTGTTGAGTTTTCCAAATTTGCTGGCATATTGAGTGTAGCACTTTCACAGCATCATCTTTCAGAATTTGGAATAGCTCAACTGGAATTCCATCACCTCCACTAGCTTTGTTCGTAGTGATGCTTTCTAAGGCCCACTGACTTCACATTCCAGGATTTTTGGCTCTAGGTCAGTGATCACACCATTGTGATTATCTGGGTTATGAAGATCTTTTTTGTATAGTTCTTCTGTGTATTCTTGCCATCTCTTCTTAATATCTTCTGCTTCTGTTAGGTCCCTACCATTTCTGTCCTTTATTGAGCCCATCTTTGCATGAAATGTTCCCTTGGTATCTCTAATTTTCTTGAAGAGATCTCTAGTCTTTCCCATTCTGTTGTTTCCCTCTATTTCTTTGCATTGATCACTGAAGAAGGCTTTCTTATCTCTTCTTGCTATTCTTTGGAACTCTGCATTCAGATGTTTATATCTTTCCTTTTCTCCTTTGCTTTTCACTTCTCTTCTTTTCACAGCTATTTGTAAGGCCTCCCCAGACAGCCATTTTGCTTTTTTGCATTTCTTTTCCATGGGGATGGTCTTGATCCCTGTCTCCTGTACAATGTCACTAACCTCAGTCCATAGTTCATCAGGCAGTCCATCTATCAGATCTAGGCCCTTAAATCTATTTCTCACTTCCACTGTATAATCATAAGGGATTTGATTTAGGTCATACCTGAATGGTCTAGTGGTTTTCCCTACTTTCTTCAATTTAAGTCTGAGTTTGGCAATAAGGAGACATGATTGAACCAGATGCAGTCATTTACATGACTATCTGAATCAAGAAATATGCTCCCCACATTAGCAAAGGATCTCTCAGACTTCCCTTTGATGAAATATTTGAACTCCTAATACTGAAAGAAAAATTATTATTATTCTAAATAAAAAGTCATTATAATTTTATATACAGTTTTTTAAGGACATAATTTGTTTGACTTCATAAGTGTTCATTACTTAACTAATTATAATTTTAGTTAATTACTTTGGAAACCTTAAATAAAGTAATGAGCAAGTATGTAGTCTCCCTATTGTGTGGAATCACATCTATACTCTACCACTCAGTAGCTTCTGATGAATAACTAAACAGCCCTAAACCTAAGTTTCCTCATCTGTAAAACAGAAATGACAATGGTCTGTACCTTATAGGATTGTGGTAATGATGAAACAATTGAATAGGTATAGAGCACTTGGAATGGTCCCTGGAACATAGTAAATTCATTGAAACACATTTATTTGATTCTCTATAGTTGAGTTAATGACATGGCTTTAATAATATACAATAATCTGAGGGTGAGCAAACAAGCAGGTTGTGAGTGAGGAGTCCTGGCCTCAGCTTCAGAACTGAGGTTGAATCCTAGTGCTGCTGCAGTAAACAGTGCTTATTTGATTTGGGAACATGTAGTGCCTGCATCCTGGAGAAGGCAATGGCACCCCACTCCAGTACCCTTGCCTGGAAAATCCCACAGACAGAGGAGCCTGGTAGGCTGCAGTCCATGGGGTCACTAAGAGTCGGACACGACTGAGCGACTTCATGTTCACTTTTCACTTTCATGCATTGGAGGAGGAAATGGCAACCCACTCCAGTATTCTTGCCTGGAGAATCCCAGGGATGGGGGAGCCTGTTGGGCTGCCATCTATGGGGTCGCACAGAGTCGGACACGACTGAAGCGACTTAGCAGCAGCAGCAGCAGCAGCAGCAGCAGTGCCTGCATCCCCTTTCACTTGTCCACTCCTCTCTCTGTCACAGGAACTCAGCCTGCTTTCTGCTCCTCTGTGACAATGAGGGAATTAGACCAGATGCTCTCTAGCACCCTGTCCATCTTCAAAATTCTGTGAAACTGTTATTCCAATAAGACCACAATTCAGGCATGGAAAATGTTTGGTTAATGAACCATTTGGTTAGAAACATATTTCTTTTCAAATGGAATTTAAGACATGTTGAAGGATGCTCCTCCCATTGAGACTTCCTTCTATACATTAAAACAAGGTAGTAGATGTTCAGGGAGTGAAATGGATCTTGACATTTAATTGACCATTCCAAATGAATTTTTCTTTAGCGTCCAGGGGCTTAGAACTGTTCTGGATGAAGAACTGAGGTGTTCTGATAAAATGCTAAATGTGTATACACTTCTTTGAATTCTTCAAAGTGCTTTTGTATCTAATATTTCATTTTTTTTCTCTTTTGACTAACTTTTTCAGGAAAATTCTGCACAGGAAACCTGATATCTCAGGTTTTCTATCAATTATATCATTGATCTCTGAGCAGCAGATCACTGAGATCTTTCGATCAACTTTCTTATGTGTATGCCTTTTCTTTTGTGAACATTAATTTTCTTTTTAGTTACTTGGGAAAAGTTAGTTTTCAAATAGTCAAGTTGCAGTTATAAAAGGAAATATGAATTACACACCCAAGCACATTCTTGAGACTTAGCAACCTTCGTAAGCAGCAGTTTGAGTTCCATACATAGATTTTTAATCACTGGCACATCCTACTCAAAAACTATACATTGGGGACTATATAATTATTTGAAACATTACCATGGTATTTAGATATATATATAAGCAAACAGATTGGGCTAAAAAGAAACGTACTTGCAGGAAGACAAAAATGTTCAGTTATCCTACACTGCCTTGAGATTTTATTATTAAAAGTCCTTAAATTATTGTGACACATTTAGGACACGTCTAAAATTTTAAAAACTTCGGGAAGTTTCAATTTAGTAGCTTGGCTCTGTTTTGACTGAATATCACTGTGCCTGTAAAATCTAACAAATGAATTGTCAAGTATCCATCACAATAATGAAGGGAGATATTTAACAAAAAGAATGGTCAATGCAGTCTTCTACCTCACAAGTTATCCTTTTTCAAATAAGCAAAGATAACATTAAATCCAACCACTCTGCCAGCAGATATATATGGACCATCTGTTACATTCTTTTACCTATGCAATACCTCCTGGATTAAGATACGGTATCTGTCTGTGGTGGTCTGTTTTTAATATGGTAGGAGAGGTCATGGATTAACACACAAAACAGTCCCTCCAACTTCAATACTGTCACCTCAGCCCAAGACACCATCATCTCATACCTAGGTTTCTGGGAATCCCTTTTGCTCCTGCTCTTGCCTTCCTACAATCCTTGTTCCACATAGAAATCAGTGATCATCAATTGCACTTAAGATAAAATCTGTACTCTTTAGCTTAATGAAGCAGACAGAGAGGAGAGGAGGATGAGAAGGAAGAGAAATCATCATGCTATTTTTCCTAGCTTCATAGTTTTCAAATTTCTTCCCAGTCTGGCCCTGCCTACTTCTCTTACTTCAGTTCCTATCACTTCTCACCTTGTCCAAGTACAGACTATCTTCTCCCACCAGAACTAAGCCCCATAAGAGCATGTGTCTTTACCTGTCTTGTTCTCTGTGCCTCTATTGCCCAGAACAACAGCAAGCATGTAGGGGGCATATAATAAATATTTGTTGACAATGTGAATGACTAGAAGAGTATCATATCCTTTCTATATTGTGATATGTTAAATTTGCAAACATGTGTGCAGGCATTGAAGAACAGTATAGTCTTTCATGGGCTTCTCAGGTGCTACTATGGGTAAAGAACACCCCTGCCAATGCAGGAGATACAAGAGACAAAGGTTGAATCTCTGAGTCAGGAAGATTCCCTGGAGGAGGGCATGGCAACTCACTCCAGTATTCTTGCCTAGAGAATCCCATGGACAAAGAAGCCTGTGGGTTGTACAGTCCATGGGGTTACAAAGAGTTGGACATGACATGAAGCAATTTACCACACACATATGCATATTCCTTCATAAGGTTATATATATAACAAATTCAAAAAGAAAATAATTTTTTAAAGTCAAGTGGAGAGTAGACATGAGGTAGACCTAAGAGTATGTCAAGACTTGAGATGAATTTTAGAATAATAATTTGAATTTCAACTGGTGAACATAAAGGACGAACTATGGCATTCTCAGTCAATAAAAGATCAAAAGTGAGCCACGAGTGTGATCAAGCAGTGGCTACACCTGAAGGAGGCCAATATGGGGGCCAAAGTGACATATCCAGGCATTCAGACTAAGGAAAAGCAGAGACCAAATTGTAGTGAGAAACAGCCAGTCAAAGGACTTGAACATATTATCAGAGAAAATCAGAATTGATTAAGGAGGAAAACAGAGAAGAAATGTTTTTGAGGCGACAGCCATCATGACAAAAGGGGTATTTTAAGAAGACTCCTCTTGTAGCACACATACAGTGAAATTAAGGGTGTAACTCTAGGGAGGAAGATCTGGCGGCCAGTTTGGGAATGAGGTGATAAAGAAAGGGCCATATAAGATAATGGGGGAGAAAAAGACAAACCAATGCAGGGAAAAGAACTGATGGTGGGAACTTGCATGAGTGAGAAGGGAGAAAGACAGTCAAAGCTAAGGAG
The DNA here is from genome assembly GCF_032452875.1 of Bos javanicus. Lineage (NCBI taxonomy): Eukaryota > Metazoa > Chordata > Mammalia > Artiodactyla > Bovidae > Bos > Bos javanicus. Next base: position 45,584,058 of record NC_083869.1, on the reverse strand, counting down.
ACATCATGGGAAATAAAAAAATGTCCTTTCTTCAGTCCAACAGGAAACTGGAGAAATGTGAAGCCATATTTTGCATAGGTCACCATTCTATCTCCAAACATAAGGGCTTCCTGTGTGACTTGGTTTCCTACATCCTCTGTATTTGGACAAAGTCAAAGTATGTCCCTCTAGAATCCTGTTATCAGAATAGGCTCTTTTGAAGTCTTTCTGTGAATTATCCATCTATATTTATAGATTTTCTAGGGCTTCCCTGGTAGCTCAGGTGGTAAAGAATCTGCCTGCAATGCAGGAGGCCTGGGTTTGATCCCTGGGTTGGGAAGATCCCCTGGAGAAGGGAGTGGCTACTCACTCCACTATTCTGGCCTGGAGAATTCCATGGGCTGTATAGTCCATGGGGCTGCAAAGCGTCAGACAAAACTGAGCAACTTTCTTTATTATCAATCACCATAGAAAGAGTTTTAGTAGGCATTCATAGGCTGTATGTGATGAGCATCCATTAAGGTGTCTTCCAAGTACCTCTTCTCTGCCTACTCCATTCACAGAAGAGGGACTGGCTGGTAATACCTGCCTGAACACTGAAGTGGACATCTAACTCAAATTATGCAGTCAGAATCATGCCTTGAGACTTTCAACCAACAAACAATAGGGAGAAAGGAACTGGCCCATGTCCATTCTGGAACTCTAGAGAAAAAAACCTATGAATTTGGAATACCTTTGTCTCTATCCTTTTTTTCTTTAATTTTATTTTATTTTTAAACTTTACAATATTGTATTAGTTTTGCCAAATATCGAAATGAATCCACCACAGGTATACCTGTGTTCCCCATCCTGTACCCTCCTCCCTCCTCCCTCCCCATACCCTCCCTCTGGGTCGTCCCAGTGCACCAGCCTCAAGCATCCAGTATTGTGCATCGAACCTGGACTGGCGACTCATTTCATACATGATATTATACATGTTTCAATGCCATTCTCCCAAATCTCCCCACCCTCTCCCTCTCCCACAGAGTCCATAAGATTGCTCTATACATCGTTCAAGTTTTCTCTGATGTCTTAGAATCTCTCCAGCACATTTCTTTTGCATTTCCTTACCTTTTTAAAAAAGGATACAACTCAAAGAAACTTACCTAGAGTAAAATATATTCAGAACTGTATCAAATGTAGATGCAGATGTTCCTAGTGGAAATGATAAATGAGAGCAAGACAAATGCAACTTGGGAGCTTGGAAAGAAAGTCTGCACACTAATAAGATCCTTCACAAAACTCGTCTAAGAGAGACAAGCAACATTTGATTCATGAACACAGAATTAGATTTCTGTTTGTCTTTCTCCTCCCAGATGAGTAATATTTTTGGTAGGAGACCCTTTTTTTTTTTTTTTTTTTTAACATTTCTCCATCTTATCACCTCCTTCCTCAAAGGGAAATTTATAAACTTGGAGGCTGTAGAACAGATCCGCTGGGGTCCTATTTTAAAAAGTGGAAGGGTGGCATGCCATTAAAGGAAGCTGAGAAACTGGGGAGGATGAGATGACATGTTCTTACAGGAGAGGTTAGATTATCAGAAATAACGTGTGAGTTGAGACAGAACAATTTAACTAAAGGTGTTGCTAGGCTCCCCTAGTAACCGGGATTCTAACAGCACAAATGCTTATTAGCAAGGTTACAATACACTCTACTACAGGTTGAAAGCATATGAAAAAAGCAGAGTCTATTTTTGTTAGTGGTATCTGGGGAGGTTTCTATGCAACCATAATAACAGTATTCAGTTCATTAATTAAGATACTTTTGCATTGTGGTTGATTTGTTTTGTGTTCTAGTTTACTTCAGAATATTTTGACACACTCATAGAAGTAAGCTAAAGAAGCTTTTTAAAAACTAGGAATCCTTTTCATGGCTGAGTAATATTCCATTGTACCACATCTTTATCCATTTATCTGTTGATGGACACTAGAATCTTTAATAGTGTCATTTATTTCTGACATGAAGTAAGTCAGAAAAAGAAAAATATACATTAACACATGTATGTGGAATCTAGAAAAATGATGTAGATGAACCTAGTTCTAGGGCAAGAATAGAGATGCAGATGTACAGAACAGATGTGTGGGAAGGAAGGGAGGGAAGTAATAAGTGGGATGAATTGGAAGATTAGGTCTGACATACATACACTACATGTGTAGAATAGATAGCTCGTGGGAACCTGCGGTATAGTACTGGGAGCTCAGGTCAATGCTCTGTGATGACCTAGAGGAGTGGGATGTGGGTAGGGTAGGAGGGCGGTCCAAGGGGAGGAGATCAATGTATATATATAGCTGATTCACTTCGTTGCACAGCAGAAACTAATACAACATTGTAAAGCAATTATATTCCAATTAAAAAATAAAAATAAATAAAGCCTATTCCAGCATCTCCCCCCACCCCAAAGAAGAATCAACAAGAAGGGGACTAGGAGTATCAATTCATTTGTTCATTCATTCAAAAATATTTGTCATCCTCCCAGGTATCCTGCTAGAAAGGCATTTTATAGGTTGTTTTTGTTTTAAGTATGCAGCTCCTGCTTGCATTAATCTTGGAGAACAAAACAGTAAACAAAGAACCACAAAAATATGATCATAAATTATGACAAGAAAACAGAAGAAAAAGTACCCGGTATGTACTTTTCATGATATGAGATACTGTTAGAGATTTAATTAGTAACGACGATTAGGGAAAGCCTCTCTGAGGAAGACTTGAGTCTGGAAGACTGACAATGTCTTAAGCCAAGAAAAGGGGAGGAACAGAGTGGGTTGTGGGGCAGAAGAATGGCCTTCTAGAGAAAGTGAAAAGCATGTGCGAAGCCCTCGTGAGAGGAAAGCACTTAGTGCCTTTTAACAAATGAAAGGGTCCAGAGTGGCTGTCCCACAGTGAGGCAGGGTGGCTGGCCCACAGTGAGGCAGGGTGGCTGGCCCACAGTGAGGGGTGGCTGGCCCACAGTGAGGCAGGGTGGCTGTCCCACAGTGAGGCAAGGTGGCTGGCCCACAGTGAGGCAAGGTGGCTGGCCCACAGTAAGGCAGGGTGGCGTGCCATTAGAAAACGTGAAGTAAAAGTGAAAGCCTCTCAATCGTGTCTGACTCTTTGCGACCCCATGGACTATAGAGTCCATGGAATTCTCCAAGCCAGAATACTGGAGTGGGCAGCCTTTCCCTTCTCCAGGGGATCTTCCAGACCATTAGAAGGGGCTGGAAAATTGAGGACAATACACATAGGTCCTTAAGGGCTAGGATAGGGATTTGGGGTTTCATCTTAAGTGTGAGGAGGCCCCTGAAGTGGGGCCACATCACAACCACTCACTTATGACATGGGTATCATTTAAATGTTATAAAGACATTCAGACTGCTGTGTTGAGAATGAGTAGGTCAGAGGGTCAACAGTAAAACCATGGAGACTAGTTTGAAGGTCAAAGCAGTAAATTCAGAGGCAGGATGAGAACTATGGATGGAGCACAGTGACTGCAAAATGATAGCTAAGTTTGGAAGTTAATTTTTCTTTAGATCTGCTGGAGTCACTTACTGCTTGACTTGGGAAACCACCTACTTTAAAAAGGCGTATATACTATTGATGGTCTTCCCTGGTGGCTCAGCTGGTAAAGAATCTGCCAGCAATGCAGGAGACCCCGGTTCAATTCCTGGGTTGGGAAGTTCCCGTGGAGATGGATAGACTACACACTCTAGTATTCTTGTGCTTCCCTGGTGGCTCAGATGATAAGGAACCTGCCTGCAATGAGGGAGATCTGGGTTCGATTGCTAGGTTGGGAAGATCCCCTGGAGGAGGGCATGGCAACCCACTCCAGTATTCTTGCCTGGAGAATCCCCATGAACAGAGGAGCTTGGTGGGCTACAGTCCATGGGGTCACAAAGAGTCAGATACAACTGAGCTACCAAGCACTGCACACTACTGATACTAAGTATAAAATAGATAACTAATGAGAACACATTGTGTAGCACAGAAAATTGTACTTAACGCACTGTGGTGACGTGAATGGGAAGGAAGTCCAAAAGGGAGAGGATATAGGTACATGCGTGGCTGATGTATTTTGTACAGTAGAAACTAACACAACATTACAAAGCAACTGTAATCCAATAAAAATTAATTAAAAAGCATAATAAGGATAATTATATGGTATTCCTTCAGTCACTATTTCATTTGAGGTGGTATTATTTACATTTTTTTAAACTTTTTAAAAATGTTCTCTACGAAAAGTTTAAAAATCCAAATGTGCATAGAAAAAGAAAAAAGAAACCGATATTATTTAGCAGTAGAAGTATATTCACATACACACATGTATTTCTCTAAAATGTGAAGTCACATTTGGTAGACTGTTTTGTCACTTGCGTTTTGCATTTAGCAACATTCTATAAACATGTTCCTTTGTCAAGATTTGTAGATCTCATTCTTCTAATAGATAATTGGCCTTCTTACTGTATGAATGAATCACAATTTATTCAGTAATTTTTTGACTGGTAAGCATTGAGATTGTTTCCAGTTATTCATTATTAACAGATAATGCCGAATTTTCATTATTACACACAGTGCTGCAGGGACCATCCTTATGCATTTCTGAATACATTTAAGCACATTTTTAGGAGAGTTTAGATACAATCAACTACTAGGAATAGAACTGCTAACTCCAAGGGTTAATACATTATATATATTTATGACTGCTGGAAAATTGACTTCAAAACTGTTTGTTTTGGTTTATTTTCCTTCTGGCTTTACTATAGCTTCAAAAACTCTATGGACTTTCATCAATCTCATAAAGTAAACATGATAACTCACTGTTGATTTAGTTTGTGTATCTCTGATCACAGAATGGTGGAACATTTTCTATGTGTTGATAAACTACTTCCGTTTCTTTGTCTGAACTTCTTATAAGGCCCTTCTTTTAACTGTATTTTTGTCTTTTTTATTATTTTGTGGGAACTATTCATAAACTGGGATCTTCCCCAGTGGCTCAGCCATAAAGAATCTGCCTACAATGCAGGAGACATGGAGATGCTGATTCGATCCCTGGGTCAGGAAGATCCCCTGGAGAAGGAAATGACAACTCATTCCAGTATTCTTGCCTGGAAAATCCCACGCACAGAGGAGCCTGGCAGGCTACAATCCATGGGGTTGCAAGGAGTCGGACACAACTGAGTGACTTAACAACAGCAATTTATATATTTAGGGTATTATTAGCCCTTTGATTAGGATATTTGAGGCACATATCTTCTGATGTTCTTTTGTCTTTTCATGGGCTTTTGTTCTTTATGGGCTATTTTTGAGTAGAGAAGTTTTCATTTCACATTTTAGGGAGTTAAATTTTGTTCCTTTTGTAAGTCTTTTGACTGTGAGGTTTCAAGAGAAAATCTCCCCTACCTATCACTTATTAAAATACTTCAGAACAAGGAGATACATGTATAGTGTGTTGATTGTCCTAAAGGCTGGCTTAATAATTCTGAAAAAGAATTACAAGCATGAGAACATTGAGTCTAGTCATTCCAGTTCTCCTTAATTCTTAATGATCATAAGCATAGAGTTAGTTCTCTCTCATTAATATAATTTTTAATTTATAGACACCTTTTCACTGAATTCTATCAAAGACCTAACCAAAAAGTCCAAGTTAATGTTATCTGAAAGTCTTAAAAAAAACCTACTCTTGCTTCATGAGAATAATTGCTTCTGTTTGCATGGGATGTTATGCATTCTGGATTTTAGAAATGCCTGATGACACAGACAAAAGTCCCTCTTACAATCTAGTGATAAATGTCACTCATGGCTTTCACTTCCAGTCTCCAATTTCTAAACTAGTTCGGGATCTCTCTCCATCTATTTAGACTAGTGACAACTGAACACAGACTATTAAATCTGTGACCAACAAGGAAGTAATTTAATTTGATGTTAATACAAAATAAACAAAAATAATTTCCACTGCTTTTCTCTTGATATGCCAAGTGAATGAATTAGAAACAGTATCAGGCCTTTTGCTGGAACTGCATTGTAGGAATTCTTCAAAACATGACCCCTCACGCTCCTGATTTCATGCCCCTCAGTGTAAAATGCTTCTAGACAACACAGAGTATCCTTTACCACTGCCTTCCCTTTGATGATTCACTGCAGAGTGGCAAATATATTTCAAAGGTTATAGGAGACTGTTTGATAAATGTAATCAGGTCCTAAATATTTTTGAAAGCAAACAATGCTATTCACTTGACTCATTAAAGGATATATAAATTTATATATGCACACACTATATTAAGGATATATATATACAGTGTGTGTGATTAGTTAGAAACTTGAAAACTCTTGAGTCCTCATGAAAAAGTGTTTCCATGATTCTACTAGCAAGCAAGCAAGAAAGATAAAAGTGCCATCTTCTTCCTCTTTGATGATTCCATTCTATTTGTGTCTCAGTTGTATGTCACAGAAAATTCCTAGAGTAATACATCTAGGACACACACACAGACCCAAGTGTTTCAGTGAAATAAGTTTGAAAAATACGGGAATAAAACTAAAAACAAAGAGATGTATCACCAAAACAATTTTCAGGACCCATAAGATGATGGTGCCCTTTTTAATCTCTAAGACTCTAAGTTGGAATTTTGTTTTTTGCTTTCTTATTTCTCAACAGAACTTATTTCTCAAAAGAATACAACAAATACCTCTGAACATTGCGTGGATTTTAAGAACAACAGAGTTTGGACATGCTGACCTTCCATGCTGCCATCAGGTCCTTTGACCTGATGGCAAAGCATATCCATTTGCCGTAAATACACCAACTTCATATCTCTCCTGTAAAGACTAGGAAAAAATTAGCTTTTCCGTCCTCTCCTTTGAGATTCATCCCAGGTCTGCCATGCTACCTACTGTCTGCTCCACATCACCCTTTAATTTCTCCTTCTTTCTCCTTCTCTTCATTTGAAACTACTGGGCTTTATGCCTTCACTGTACCAATCCAGTTGTGTAGGCATATGTTTCATTGCCTGTTTTATTGTATTTACTAGTGGTTTTAATTTTTATTTTATGCTTTTTATTAAGCTATTAATATCTCTAGATTAAATAAAAACACCTTCTCTATTTTTGGTGTTTCCTTCTCTATCCTCCACCACGGGGACACACAGTCTAGAACAGCTTTCTGCTCAGAGTTGATCCTGGAAGACGTAGCTGCCTGCCGTTATCTGTGAGCAGCACGCAGGTGCAGTGTGGGATGCGCGAGGATGAGTCTGCGTGTGTTGTTGATGGTGGCTGCCTCCAAGGGCAACACCCAGTGCAGAACAGAATCGATATTCAGCAGAGTCATTTCTTTGGCAGCTGAAACGAACCTGCAGGAACTCTGCTGTCACTGATACATTCTTGGAGGCCTGCAACTGTAAATCCACCCGCCCACCTGCACAACTCAAGGGAAATAATTCCCTCAGCTTTGAATACATCCTCCTCACAGTGAGTCAGATAACAAGCCTTAACGGACAGGGGAATGAGTAACGAGAGACTGAGAGAACTGAATCCAGATGGTATTTACAGGACCTTGTAGTGGGCAGGGTGTAAGAACAGTGTTCAGGCTCATGTGTTGCTCTTGATTATTCAATTTTTGGCTATCCCCTATCTCCTTCCTTTATCTCATCATCACCAGACAGGAAATCCCCTTTCATTTGAGTAGCTACATAGTGGGATGCTGGTTTATCAAATATTCTGGTTCCTGGGTCCTGCCACAATACTTCATTTTGATTCACAGGTATCCTGATTTTTACTGTAAGTCTTTGGAAGTAGGTCTCTGGGTGAATCACAACGATATTCAAGGGTTTGCAATGGCAGGAGCTTCATTAGAAAAATCAACTCATCATTCAAAGTGTTATACAGACAGACACAAGCTGAAACTGTTCTGACCACATACCACATACCAGAGAAATTGTTAATCTGGGAAAAAAATCTTATTTCCGCTTGTTTGCTTTCTCTGTGTCACTCACACAAAAGTGAACTATGAGTGAACCTTTTTTCTATGCCATTTAGTTGATGTCTCTTTTGTTGGATAATCATGTAAAATGGGAATTTATTTTCAATTAAGTGGTTTTTATGTGACAATAATAAGCCTATCATTGCTTTTTAATTTTCAATTGAAGTGTTCTCATCCCAGAGGAGGCTCTGGTTCAGAAGGAGGGATTGTTGTTCCTGCCTGGAATTCTCTTGGTTTTCATCGGAAATGTGTGCCTCCAAACACTGACCCAGCTCAACCCCACTTAGTTTCTTGGGGAAGATGAGCTCATATCCTGGCGGCATGGTGCTCTGCAGTGCTCTGTATGGGCCCAATAATCTGACCATTGCTTGTGTATAAAACGAAGCTCAGAATTTTAGATTGTACAGCTAGCTAACAGAGGAGGGTACTGTCTGTGTGGGGAACACTGCATGATTCATATTTTCTTTGAAAAATTGAAGTCATATTTCTTTGATGTGTCAACAGTAAGGACTGGGAGCTGATTGCAGACTCTTTGTACAAAACTGGAGGGAGAAAGGGAGAGAGAGAGAGAGCAGGAGAGCAAGTGAGAGACTTCTCTGAGATCAAACTGGGAGAACAATACTCCCAGAAAATATCCTATGCTTAGTGCATAGCCCTCAGAATGTAATAGTACAATCCAACAATGTGAGAAAAGACATAGTGAGAGGAAAATGTAAACAGAAATAATTACTTTTGGATAGGAAGGGAAATACATCAGCTCAGGGCACTGAGAGCATTTGAACGTCTGTGTGATGCAAGAAAACAAGTACCCACTAAGTGGGAGAATGTGTAGGCAGAGGAAGATACTGTTCCCAGAGTATTGGGTGCCACGATAAGAGGGCTGTGTTGAGGTTCTCTTGCCTTCCCTCTCCTTCTCTGTCGTCATTTTTCTGTGATCCCATCAGCATCACTCCAAAGATGGAAATCTCAGTTTATTCCTATGCCAAACAGACATCGGCCCTGTCAAAATAAAAGGTGAGAAAAATGAGCTCTATGCACAAATAGATTCTCTAACTCCATTAAAAACAGACAGTCCAATTGTAGCATCTTTGAAGGGAAGTGGGTGGTAGGTGGCAGGTGGCTATCCTCCCAAGGAAAAGTATGAGGAGGAAATTAGAAGGAAGGAAGGTGATTCATCCTCTTTCTCTTTAGGAGAGAAAGTTTCTAAATGATCTGCGTCTCACTGATTGCCATCGTTTATGGTTCCACCAATGTCACCTTGTAATTCATTTAGGTGACATGAAATTAAAAGATGCTGTCATGAAATTAAAAGACTCTTGCTCCTTCTAAGAAAGGCTATGACAAACCTAGACAGCGTATTAAAAAGCAGAAACATTACTTTGCCATAAAGGTGCTTATAGTCAAAGCTATGGTTTTTCTGGTAATCATGTATGAATGTGAGATTTGGACCATAAAGAAGGCTAAGCACTGAAGAACTGATGCTTTTGAACTGTGATGTTGAAGAAGACTCTTGGACTGCAAGGAGATCAAACCAGTCAATCCTAAAGGAAATCAACCCTGACTATTCATTGGAAGGGCTGATGCTGAAGTTGAAGCTCCATTACTTTGGCTGACTCATTGGAAAAGACCGTGATCCTGGGAAACATAGACGGCAGGAGGAGAAGGGGATGACAGAGAATGAGATGGTTGGATGGCTTTACCGACTCAACTGACATGAGTTTGAGCTAGCTCCAGGAGACGGTGAAGGACAGGGAAGCCTGGCGTGCTGCAGTCCAGGAGGTCACAAAGAGTCAGACACAACTGAGCAACTGAACAATTCATTTAGGAGTTGAATTATAGTACTTTATTCTCCTAATGACCTCACTTCACTACCAGATTCTGGAAGCTTCAGTGGACATGTTACTGAATGGTCTGGGTCTCTTTGTCAGTGATTTTGCAGTCAAGCCAAGGTTGGGACAGAATCTCAGGGGGACTCAAGGAAAACCAGCTCCATGTACTCCTGCATCCACAAGCACTTGGTGAGGAGAGAGAGGAATTCATCGTTTCCTCTGAGACCACAGAGAATCCCAACATTTCGTGAAGAACTGCAAGATGCTCCAAGGCAGCTGCTGCCCCACTTCTAGACAATGCACACTTTCTCTAGCAAGGCTCTCCCAACAATCAAAAACTGGCACAGCATGGACAAATCAGCGTCCTATCTGAGAAACAGAACTGGGAAAATGGATCGGGCTGAACGCAGATGACGTGAGTAGAGTGGTGAACCTGAAGGCACTATATATAACACTGGTTCCTCCCAGCCAAATCAAATGCAATTCTCCTGCTGAGGCCTCAGTTGTTGCTTTTTTTAATGGTGCCAGGAATGACTGGATGCCCCAGCACATCAGTAGTACTGAGCTGTTCTTACTGAAGTCTGAAAATACGCTTATTAAATAGAGTTAGAAAGAATATCTGGCAAGGCTCCCTCCATTGCTTTCCAGGAAGCACTTCAAAATGGCGGGGGTGGGAGCCATCCCAAATTATAGAACATCATGCTGACAGTTCTAGCATCTTTGCTTGCAAAGACCTCATTGAATGTGACAGGCTGGAAATCTAGGTGGGATAATGAGGCACAAACGCAGTATTTTCAAGGGTGCTAGCAGCTATTTCATGGTTCTTATAGCCTAAGGCAAATAAGCTTCCCAAACTCATCTGTCTATTTTCATATATTTTCTTTTTCTTCATTGTTCTTCTCCCTATATCTAATGCACTGACATTCAGTGGGCTGTGCCAGATTTCAACTATATACATCCCTCCAGGAAATAAAAGATACTCAGACTCCTGGACCATTTGAACTAAAAGTGAACATCTTACTAGAGAATATGTGATCAAAATAGTTGTTTTCTAAAGATAGTCTCATGTAAGATGTATGGCTTGCTTTATTTAGGAATTTCTATTTTATTTGAAATTGTCAATGTTAACTTGTATCAATACTTTACAATCATTTTAATTAAAATAGCAAATCATCTAAGACAAGTACATATGATATTTCTTATTTTAGAAATGGGCTATATAGGGTAAGATTGAAACTGTAAATAATAAGGCTAGTGTGGACTGAAGCAGGATTATATAACTGAGATGTCCCAGTTTTCTGCAGAGGCTGACCTCAATTACACACAGGATGAAGTCTCAGAGTTTGCAATTTCCCTGATGCACAATTAAGAACAATGTTACAGGGTAATATAGAAAAATTATATTCACATGAATGCAAAGGGAAACAGATAAACCACGAAGCTTATCTTTTCACTTTTTAGATAATCTCTCAGACATATTTAACCACACAGTTTTGTTGTTCAACAAACTAAAAGTTTTACTTGTACAATGATACTAAGTGAAACTTCTTCCCCCAGGTAAAGCCTTTTGTTATATAAACAGCCTCCATGGATCAACCACACAGCCTTTTTCTCTTTGTGTGATAGTAAGAGCTGGAAGCTGAAAGAGATCCCTGATCCATCTGGAATTTTAGATGCTCCTGTATTTTGTGGGGAGAAAGGCAGGACTTAGTACAATGAGTAAGAAATTTTAAGTTTGTGGATCCGAGTGGATGATCCATTTGCTGCCTTCTTAAGCTTCTGCATCTATAAAATGGGAATCATAACTCCTTTCTCAAAGGGTGCTGTCTGGGATACTCTCTGAGAGACCATCTCTGCTTTCTCCACTCTCTTCCTCTTTCTCCTTTTCCTTGCTTGATTTGTCACTTGCTCTTTTTTTAAAAAAAATAATAATATGTACATTTTTTTCTGTCTTAAGTTTTTTTTTTTTTGAAGTATAATTGTTTTACAATGTTGTGTTAATTTCTCCTCTACAACAAAGTGAATCAGCTGTATGCACACATATATCCCCTCCTTCTTGGACTTCCTCCCTTCTCCCATCCCACCCATCTAGGTCATCTCAGAGCACTGAGCTGAGCTCCCTGTGCTACACAGTAGCTTTTCACTAGCTGTCTATTTTACACATGGTAGTGTACACATGTCACCCATGCTCCTGCTGCTGTTAAGTTGCTCAGTTGTGTCTGACTCTGTGCGACCCCAGAGACGGCAGCCCACTGGGCTCCGCCATCCCTGGGATTCTCCAGGCAAGAACACTGGAGTTGGTTGCCATTTCCTTCTCCAATGCACGAAAGTGAAAAGTGAAAGGGAAGTTGCTCAGTCGTGTCCGACTCTTAGCGACCCCATGGACTGCAGCCTACCAGGCTCCTCCATCCATGGGATTTTCCAGGCAAGAGTACTGGAGTGGGGTGCCATGTCACCCATAATAGCCAGGATATGGAAGCAACCTAAATATCCATGAACAGATAAATGGATAAAGAAGATGCAGTACATACATACAATGGAATATTATGCAGCCATAAAAAGGAAAGAAATTGGGTCATTTGTAGAGATGTGGATGGACTGAGAGTGTGTCATACAGAGTAAATCAGAAAGAGAACAACAAATATCATATATTAATGCACATATGGGCATTTCCTTTTGGCTCAGGAAAGGGGACTTCCAGTGAGTGTGTGTAGACAGGCAGGATAGAAGAACATGTACAGAGTACAGAAGTTGTTCCTAAGGAAATCATTGTGCTGACATGCCCCAGATCCTTGATGCTTAGTTCTGCTGACCTCATGATGAGCCTCATTGCTTCCTTCACCTGAGGTTTGGAAGGAACCTGGTTTTTCTACCTCATGCCCTCGTTGTGTTGTGTCTTCCTGAGGATCTCCTAGAAAACGTTGAATGCAGAGAATGATGTTTTATAGGAACATTGTACTTTCTCATATCCTCATACTGGGAAGCAAGTTTTTTGGTGTCTCTTCTAATAAAAGTATTAATCCCCCCACAAGGGTTCCATCCTCATGACTCAATTACTACCCAAAGGCCCCATCTCCAAAGACCATCACATTGGCACATTGGGGATTAAAGTTTTAACATATGAATTTGGGGAGGGGCACACATTCAGTGGAAAGCTACTGCACGATAAATATGTGGAAGGGCTTTATGAACTCTAAAGTATGGCATTAGCTTAAAGTGCTGAAATTATAATGAATGAATAAATCAGACTTAAGGCTAATAATAAAAGGAGATAACCTTCATTAAGTGCTCACTTCATGCAAGTCATTATATATAATATCTCATTTAGTCTTCAGACCTGTCTGGAACACCATTGTTATTATTACTAATGGAAAATATCCCTCAAAGTAGATTGATCACATCCAGATTGTGTGCTTTGGAAAGGACACTGAAGTAAACACATTTCTGACATGTTAAACCAAGCAGAAACACAGAACAAAACAGAGAAAACACAAAAATATGAGGAGTGGAAAGATGATAAAATCACAGAATGGCAGAGATAATGAGAAAGTTGAACTGATTGTTCACTTGTACATATTCTATTAGTGAAAATAAACCTGGACACTTTGCAGCTAGATACAGATGACCAAATTCAAGCAGCAGAGAAAGTAGAACATAAATATAGGATTAACAATTGCTAACAGTTGTTACCTCTGGCCAGGGGAATGGGAGTGGGCTCCAAGGAGACCTAGGAGATTCGGGTCTGTAATCACTCAGTTCAGTTTAGTGGCTCAGTCGTGTCTGACTCTCTGTGACCCCATGAATTGCAGCACGCCAGGCCTCCCTGTCCATCACCAACTCCCGGAGTTTACTCAAACCCACGTCCATTGAGTTGGTGATGCCATCCAACCATCTCATCCTCCATCGTCCTCTTCTTCCCCTGCCTTCAATCTTTCAGGATCTTTTCAATCATCAGGGTCTTTTCCAATGAGTCAGTTCTTCGCATCAGGTGGCCAAAGTATTGGAGTTTCTGCTTCAACATCAGTCCTTCCAATGAACACCCAGGACTGGTCTCCTTTAGGATGGACTGGTTGGATCTCCGTAATCACTAGCACTAGTTTACTCTTGCATAAGTCTTCTAATCAGGGGCACATATTCAGGCACCAGTTTTAATTTTTAAAACACATATTAAGAAGCTGTGTGACACTGTCACATAAAATTTGAGTTTTAGCTTCCTTTTAGGACAACTATTCAAACTCTGAAAAACACTGTAAATGAAGTAAGGAATAGAAAAATAATTGCAACACAGTTCACATCTGAAAACAAAATTAAGCCTCCTTTACTTTATGCCACGGGAAAACTTTTACTTTGTTTCAGTCATCTGAGTTATGTCTGTCTGAAATTAGTTCATATGTAAAAGCATTCTTTAGTGAACAGATAAATTCCTCAAGATCTGCCTGCAGCTCTGAAAAAAAAAAATCTCTGTCCTGGGAATAATTATTTGGTGTTTATATGTTCTTTTTTCACATTTAAAAAATGTATTTTATGATGACTTTAAAAGATAAAAAAACAGTTAATTGCATTTTTACAAGGTGCTTCAAGAGAGGCCCTGAATTCCCCACCCTCCTCCATCACGATCACCGTGGACTTCTAGTAGCTGTAAGAATAGCTGGTATTCATGTTGTGCTTATATTTTACATGCTTTCCATTAGCATCCACTGACTGTTATAAGCACAAATGAATAGAATCACTTTGGGTAGGGTTTGGGGGCTTGTTAGGGGTGGGGAAGATGCTCTCTCAGTCAGAGTCCAAGCAACCCACTTTGGAAGAGAGATTTTCTACCTTCATAACCTATAATAACCAGACAATTAATTAGCCTGGGTGAACTAAATAGCATCAGTGTTCATTGGTGGGGCAAAGGATAATCAAAATGTTGACTTGATTAATCAGAGGAAATATCTATTAAATATTTAAACAATGTGCCAAACACTTCATATGCATTTCTTAGCTGGCCCTCATGATCTACTAGAAAGGATCTATCTACTTTTTTTTTTTTTTTAATGGATAAGCAAACTGAAGGACAGAAAACTTACTTAAACAACTTGCTCAAGGTCACACAGCTCCAGGTCAAGCTGGAATCTGAATTTTCCAGCCAGTTAAACTCCAAAATCTCTACTGATAATTCTCTAATAGTCACTATAGGGGCTTTCCTGCAGGCTCAGATGGTAAAGAATCTGCCTGCAATGCAGGAGACCAGGGTTTGATCCCTGGATAGGGAAGATCCCCAGGTAAAGGGAATGGCAACCCACTCCAGAAACTCCTGGAGAATTTCATGGACAGAGGAGTCTAGTGGACTACAGTCCATTGGGTCACACAGAGTCAGATATGACTGGACGGCTCACACTTTCACTTTCAGTGATCACCAAGCATTGTCCTTATGCTCAATTGCTCAGTTGTGTCTAACTTTTTGTGACCCCTTGGACTATAGCCTGCCAGGCTCCCCTGTCCATGGGATTCTCCAAGCAAGAATACTGGAATGGGGTGCCATTTCCTCCTCCAGGGGATCTTCTCAACCCAGGATCAAACTCACATCTCCTGTGTCTCCACTGCAGGTTGTTTTACCACTGAGCCACCAGGGAAGGCTCACTATACATCAGGATAACTTTATTTCTGTTACCTAATAAAGAGATGATTCTTCCCACCCTATACTGCTGTACATGTATGCCTCAGTCTTCTGAAATAATAACATTGCAAAATTCCCACAAATTCAAATTAGTTTTGAAGACAAAAAATGACATAGAACATTTAAGAAAACCCAGTACCAGGTGATATCAATTGAGGTTCATGAGTCGTGACAGTCAACACAATACCGTATGTGAGTCATTAGCTTACTGGAATGTACATATCAGCTTCCTGGCACACAGCCATCCTATATGTTTTCCATTTTGCTCACCTCGTTGCAGATGGGCTTGTTTTATTAAGCGAGATGCCTGAGTGTACAATCAATAACATGAAAACAGCCTGGCAGCTGTCTAGATTACAGAAGATTTTATGTGGCCCATGCATGTGCCTACAGACACACAGAACCCGACAGCAAAACCATCGAAATAACGCATACTGTTTAAAAGAAATCTGCCAATTATTAGTATCACCTCTAAAGTGACCGTGAGTTGGGGCCCAGTTTAGATTTAGTCACATCAGGTTAGAATACTGATGGGATGACACATGTTAAAAATTATCAGCCAGGGTCTAATACCTTTCTCATGCATTCATTGGTAGTACTTATTTTAATACTGACTTTTCTGGTAGAAGTACATACAACATGAATTGCATACCACACAAATGCAAATAGAATGGAATCAGCATGAAAATAAGCCTTATGTTTTAAGTATTTTGAAAAACTTATTGAAGAAGATGAACTTTAATTTATGACCAAAGTTCAGCAAATCAAGCTTTTGCCTTTCAGAGAATGTAGAAAAATCCACAGACAACATTTAATCTTTTATACATATGAATATCCTTTTGAATGTGTGTGGATATATTGTGCGTGGTCGTGTATCAAAAATATTCTATGAGAGGAGAGGAATAAACCTCCTGTCGACTAACTGCAGGATGCTATGACAGAAATATTACTAAACTACAGGTAATCTGATCAATAATTCTCTGAAATAAGTAACAATACATTTCACACTAATATTCACAACACAGACACACTCCCTGCAAAGTAGATCTTATTTCTAAATCTCACTTGGACACAATCCAAAGGAAGTGACTCCTTGAAGTTAAAAAAAATAACTAAATTATGGACTGATTTGCCCTCTAAGTAGAGTCTATGGCATCATGATGAAAACGGCAGTGCTTCTAAAGTGAAATTTTCCGTTTGAGGATGACAGTGCTGTCACCCAAATGTAGTGGATGGCTGAGAAGACTTTGCACACTGTAAACCCATTGGGCTCAAATTCCAACTCTGCCTATTACCCTGTACCCCCGTGGCTGAGTCTCCACTCTTGCCTTGTACCTCCTTGCTGATCTCGTACAATGTTGAACTCTGCAATTCCATGTGGTCTGACCCAGACCCATTGGGAAAGCTCAAGACAACTGCTATCTCCAATGCCAAGAAACTCCCCAAAGTAGGGCAGCTTCACACTCCTCCTAGCCCCCTGCCTCTCCTATCAGCTTCCTCCAATCCATCTTCTATGCTTGCTGCCAAACTCAGAGTTCTGATATGCAAGATCTAACCATGAAGCCCTGGCTTAAAGCCCTTAAAATGCTTCCCTCACATCTACAGAGTAAACTGTAAATGCCTTTACTTGGCATACAAAGGACTTCAAGATCTGGCCACTGCCGAAATGTCAAGTCTCATCTGTCATTTCCTGCCTTGCTCTTTGCAAGCCAGCAATATTGAACTACTTAGAGTTCTCTGAATGTACCAAGCTCCAGGCTGGCGCCCTGCCTTTACACATGCTCTCCCTGGAACAGCCCCCCTAGATTGTGTGCATGACAAATTCACTCATTCTTCAAGCCTCAGTTCAAAAGCTACCTCTTCTGAGAAGGCTTCCTTGACTCCCCAAGAAGCTGATTGTGTCACTTCTGGTGATCTCTCTGGTGATCACTCTGGTGATCTCACTCAGGTTTGTGCACGCGTCTTTAAAGAAATCATCCTAGTGTTCAATGGCACATCTGTTTGCCTGTTTTTAAATTACATAAGGGCAGGATCATATTTTTCTATTTTTCATCCCTAGCAATTGAATCGGAGAAGGCAATGGCACCCCACTCCAGTACTTTTGCCTAGAAAATCCCATGGACGGAGGAGCCTGGTAGGCTGCAGTCCATGGGGTCGTTAGAGTCGGACACGACTGAGTGACTTTACTTTCACTTTTCACTTTCATGTATTGGAGAAGGAAATGGCAACCCACTCCAGTGTTCTTGCCTGGAGAATCCCAGGGACGGGGAAGCCTGGTGGGCTGCTGTCTATGGGGTCACACAGAGTCGGACACGACTGAAGTGACTTAGCAGCAGCAGCAGCTGCAGCAATTGGATACCGCCTGGCATAAAGTGAAGCTCAATGCATGTTACTGAATGAAGAAATGAATGAATGACACATAGATGTTTTCAAATGAACAGTTTAGCAAGTAGAAAGTGTTCAGACTCTAAGGATTTGATTGAGTATACAAGGCAATGTGTGTGAGCTAACTAACCCTGAAAGACATTTTATAACTGACTGACAGACCCATTTTAATTACTTAGCAGTCATTTCTTTGTAATGAAGGTTTTGAGAGATATCATTCACTCAACCTGTCCAGAGAGATCTGATAAAATCACTTGCAACTGACCACAAAATCAACTCATGAATACCCATTCTTTGGGTGATCACTGCTGTCCACTACCTCGGCAGTGAAAGAGAAGCAGTAGAGCACAGTGGTCAAAAGCACACGTTTAGGGCTTTGGAGTGAATCCTTACTCTGTCACATACTCTTTATACCTCTGGATGAATCCGAGAATGAGGGACACTGATAGAACCAGCCTCAGAGGGTTGTTGTGAAGATTCAATCAAGTATGATATGTAAAAATTTCTTAGAATAATTATCACATAATAAGAAGGAAATAGCAACCCACTCCAGAATTCTTGCCTGGGAAATCCCATGGACAGGGAAGCCTGGCGAGCTGCAGTCCATGGAGTTGCAAAAGTCAGACATGACTTAGCAACTAAAACAATGGCAAAGCTCTAAATAAGTGTAGTTATTATTATTATACTTTCGCAACGACCTACCTTATTCCTCCTGACCTTCATACACATCAGACGGTGGCAGGTCTGCTCTGCATTGTCATGGAGCCCTGAAACAAGCCCAGCCTCCCCTCACACTCAAAGTAAAAGATCAGCCAGAACTGCCCAACATCACCTGCAACAACTGCCCAGGATCCTGTGTCTTGTTCCCAACAAGTTGCTACTCTGAGCTGAGCTCTGGTCTCAAAGTTTTGGCTTCTCAACCAGAGCTGGTTCTGGCCACAGGTCCCTGGGAGTGTTTGTGTTGTGTCTTCTTAGAAATCTAATGAAAACTGACTCACAGCCTCTGGTGTAGCTTGCCTTCTGGCTCTCCAGGCCTGTTTTACCTCAAGTAGAATTCTAACAAGGGTTTCTCAGAACTTGGCCAGGACAGTCTACCATTACCAACAACCCCCCCAACTCCCTCCACCAAAAATGAGACGGAATTAAGGGAAAGGGGAGAGAACTCTGACCAGGCAGGTAGCAACTGACTTACAAAGAACAGTGAGGAGTGACTCACAAGGCCTCCTGCAGATTCCCTAGCATAACTGTAATCACAGCCAACCTTGGAGTTGACATTTACTTGGCAGAAAAAATCAAAACAAAATAAAAAACTTTCTAAGAAACCCTAGGGATGGACTGGTTTCTTTAAACAGTGAATACACATTAGATAAAAATGGTTTGTTTCCTTGAGTTATAACACCCAGGTTAGATTTTCTGGGCTTTTCCTAACTATGAGAGTGGTAAAAAGCTTGAACACATGGATTTAGGAGAAAGTTCCAAGATGGCAAAAAGTTCTGAGGTGGTATCAGTTCTGCTACAGTCCAGGCCTACAATCAGATGAGTAAAAGAAATTCCTGTGTCTTAGTCCAACTTACCAAGAGTCAAAGCTCAATAATGCAAGTGTGCATTGTACTGATCAATGTCCACTCTCAGATCTTCCTCATGAACCTATAGCAATTATAGTTTGCATGAAAAATTTGAGGGTTTTGGACCTCTCTGGTGTCATTGTGGATAAGAATCTAGTGCCAGTCAAACATGGGTTTGATCCCTGGTCTAGAAAGATCTCACATGCCTTGGAGGAACTAAGTCCATGCACCACAACTATTGAGACCATGCTCTAGAGCCCGGAAGCAGAAACTACTGAAGGCTGCATGTCTAGAACCTGTGTTTCGCAACAAAAGAGCCCACCACAATGAGAAACCCACACGCAACAAGGATGAGTAGGCCCTGCTTGTCACAACCAGAGAAAAGCCCGTGCAAAGCAATGAAGACCCAGCACAACCAAAATAAATAAAACATTTTTAAATTAAAAAAAAAGATAGAGAATGTGAGGGTTTTGAATCTCAGCCAGCACAGTTTTCAGACATTGATAGTGTTTGAAAAGTTTGCAGTTTCATACCTTTGGCCCTGTTTGCTCTGAGAGCCATCTGATTTCTTGCAGCGTTAAAGCCTCATGATTGGAAACTACCTAAAATACACTATTGGATGCAGGTCCATTTGCTCGGTTGGCTGCTGCTACTGGATCCTAGCATCCCAAGTCAAGACTGCATTGTTTAACACTGTTCTTAAAGACTTTCACAGAGACTCCCTGGCTGATGTGTCAGTGGGTAGGTGTTCAGTTAGCATTGTTTGGGGCTGCATAAAATATATCCAAGAAGGAAGTTCCAGCACAAATTGCAAATCTATAAATCCGATTATGACCAAGGCTATGTATGTCAATTTAAACACTTAATACTTTACACTTATTTTTAGAATTCTGAGTCCCTAAAACCATTTTTCCTGCTTAAAATGTTTTCTTTTGTTAGTGCCTTGAAAAAAGACCTAAGCAAGTTTCATTCTGAGTTTATCATAACCTTCTAATAGTTTGCCAAGTGACCCACCTTTTGGACATAAAATGAGAGTTTTGTCCATAAGTCATACCATCTCATTCTATTATACTTTAGGTCCAAATAATTTTAAGCATTAAGATCCCTTCTGGGTGAATCTAAAATTTACTCATAAAATCTAGATGCCTGAAAAAACTGAGGAGAGGTGAGATTTATAACCCGTCAGTACCATACATCTTGATGGTTGCATATTATCATATTGCATACAAATTGGCCCAATATGTAACACCCATTCCAAAATGACTCATGTAAATGTGATAAGGACAGGTGGTAATCTAATTAGAATTTAGAAATGAACTGGCTGGATATTAGATTTTATTTCATAATGGACAAGGGAAATACAAAAGAAAGAATTAGCTAAACATTAACTAAAAATGATAAGGCTTCAGAGGATGGCAATTATCCCATGTTCTCACTCAATCCAAGGTTAAATGATAAGGTTAGAATTAGACAGTTAATAACTTTTTTGGGTTCTACAGGGAATGTTTTTTCTAATAGGCTTCTCAGCTGAGGTGACATTCCCAATGTTTTTTCCTAAGGCCACCTTCGTTGATAACTTAGTAAAAAAATTGTTAAAAGTAAGCCTTTGCATTCTGAAAACTAATACGGTTTTTAAAAATATGACTGCTTGAATAGATTCTCCATAGGGAGCTTCCTCCTAGAATGGTTGTTTAGAACAAGTTAAGACTTTACATACAATGAAAGCATTTTACAATTAAATAAAGTTATATTATTAATAACTGAGATATCAGAACTGTCCATTCATAAAAGGAACATTTTTATACACCTTCTCTTTACATAAAATCAAAGTACAAAAGTTAGGGTTGAATTATCTGCCACTTATCATTTGGAATTAGAACCATTTTGTTTTTCCAAACTGTGGTAGTGCCAAGACTAAAAGCCCCTGCCATAAGAGACAAACCATGATGAAACTGAAGACAGAATATCTGGGGCAAACTGGCTTGAACAAAAGTATGTAACGGCAATTAAATTTCCATGAGGGCCTAATTTAAAATGAGGCTAAACACAGAAGTCTCAAATACTGAATTGATCTCTTCACCCAAATGTTTGTCCTAAACTCAAATGAATACATCCCAAACTGAATCCATTGTTTTTCCTCCTTCATATTTTGTATAGCTTTGCTCTTCTTTTGGCTCAGTTACAAAGGTGTTACCAAGTTAAATATACATGGGAATTCAGCATACAGTAAAAGTACACTTCTAGTCAGTAAAAAAATGTGTTTTATTAAATAAATGGTGTCAGAAAATAATAAACCACTTGGAGAAAAAAAAAAAAATTGGATATCAATATCAACTCCACTCCTTAAATTAGTTTAAAGGTTAAAAAGGATTAAAAGGCAAACATGGGGTATTTTTATTACAATATAATGGAAATAGTCTTTACATGAAAGACTCACAACTCAAAATATATTAAATTTTTCATGGTAAACAGAATGATACAGAACTTAAAAATTATATCCAGCACATTTGAAACAAATTATTTTTCATCTTTAAGTCTTTAATAAAGTCTTGACCTATACAGTAATTATCAAGGTGTGAAATAGGCAAATAGTATGAACACACACACATACTTAACAGATTATAAATGTCTAAAATATGCTCAAACACCTTTGCAATTACACAAATGCAAATTTTAAAAATGATACTATTTTTTACTTAATGTTCTACTTAAATCAGTCTGATTATAGAACTTTGAGAAATCAGGGTCACGTGTTGCACAACTCCAGGAGTGACCATTTATGTAGGATTGTGTGTTGCACATTTTAGAAGCCATCCAGAAAACAGGCTATCTCAAATATGGTTAATGACACTGTAAATGAATATACATTCATGTTTTAGATGTTCTGACTTTGCAACCAGCATTTCATATTTCTAGGAAAATATCTTACTCGTAGCCACTGAGAACAGCCTTGCAGGCAAAACACTGCACAACTTCAGAGGATTCCATTCCTATAGTCTGTGGTATGAATGACACTCCCATAGATTTGGGTAAATAAGTGGCCCCTGACTTGGATAGCTTCTCACACATGTGTGCAAAGACATATATGGATGTTCACAGTTTCATGATTTGGAATAACCAGAAAACTGGAGAGAAAATGTCATCCAATACAGAGTTAAACTACTAATCTGTGCATACACAGAATAGAATAAGAGGCAGCCATAGAAGAAGCCATAGAAGTCATAGCTCTATACAGAAGCCATAGCTCTACAGGCCCTGATTTAGGGAAAATGCTAAGGTATATTTTTAATTTAAAAAGCAAAATGCAGAGCACTGCAAATACATGTTCTCATTTGTATTTTTTGGTGTGTGTGTTTAAAGATATATAAACTTTTCAAAGAAGAAAACTTTTTAAGAAAAAAAAAACAAAAGGAATTCACTAATAATGTTTGTCCTTAAGAGACCGAGTGTCTGAAGGGAGGGAGGTAGTTATTTATCAGTGTATACATTTTTATGTTCTTTAAAAATGTTTTAAGTACGATATTACCTTTCAACAGAATAAACAATTTTATTAAAAATTCATTTTTTACCATTCAAGTTGAAAACAGCTATATAATATTAAGGGAACCCAAGGAAAAATATTACAGAAGAGGAGAGACTCACTCTAGAGTTATGCTGTTGATCCCAATTACCCTTCCAGAGAACATCAAGATACCACACCCAGCAGCATAGGCACAGATTAGTAATAAAGGCTCAGAGAAAGCCTCATTAATATCCAAGGACTCGGTTTACAGTAAACTAAAGCAATTAGAATGAAGTGGTTCCATACAGTTCAGTCTTCCATAATTCCAAAATCACAAATCACTTGAATATGTATATATGTGTATATATACGTATATGTATACACACACACACCATTCTCTGATTATAAGCTTTGATTTACCATCTGTTCTTAAATAACTTAGCATGATTATAATATAATATATACCCAAGATTTAAAACTGCTGGCTTACAAGAAATGGAAGACTAAAGGCAAATGTATTACTAGCATGCCTGCAGGTGTATGGCTGTGGATATTTCTCTATCTGTTGCGGGAGGAAGAAGATGAGCAGCAGGAAGACCTTTGCTAACCAGAACAACTTCAATGTCTGCTTCTCTGCTGAGCAGGGGAATAAGTTTTATTTGAATAAAGGAAACTAAAGTGGATTTCAAACTGTGCTAAGTATCTGTATGTAGAAAAGTTGGCTGCAGGGTTTCTCAGAGAAGTCAAAGGAAATACTAATTGTATCACCATGGCAACAGTCTGTCTCATTCTGCGTCTAGCTCTTCACTTTCTTATGCTAGCCCTCAACCGTCAAATCTTTTTATGTCCCCTGCATAAACAGACATGAACCTCATCATGAAATAATAATCATGCTTTCCTTTCTCTCCTATTCTATTGATATATGTATAGAATATCTTTAAGTTTTAAAATCAAAACCTCTCCTCTAAACAAGAGTTGACTGATCGGTGAGCTGAATTTATCTCTGGTGGCACACATCTTACCAAAATTCCTTTTCCCCTGAAGGGTAATGATTCTGCAGGTCATGGTAGGCTGAAAATATGCCCTCCTCCCTCAAGATATATCCACTTCGCAATCTCTAACCTGTGAATATTACTTTATAAAGGGAAAAAAGGCAAAAGACGTGATTAAGTTTAAGATGCTGAAAAGTGGACCTTATCTCGGATTGTAGCCAGTTCAATTCAGTTCAGTTCAGTTGCTCAGTCGTGTCCGACTCTTTGCAACCCCATGAATCGCAGCACGCCAGGCCTCCCTGTCCATCACCAACTCCCAGATTTCACTCAAAGTCATGTCCATCAAGTCGGTGATGCCATCCAGCCATCTCATCCTCTGTCGTCCCCTTCTCCTCCTGCCTCCAATCCCTCCCAGCATCAGAATCTTTTCCAATGAGTCAGCTCTTTGCATGAGGTGGCCAAAGTACTGGAGTTTCAGCTTCAGCATCAGTCTTTCCAATGAACACCCAGGACTGATCTCCTTTAGAACGGACTAGTTGGATCTCCTTGCAGTCCAAGTGAACCTAAATACCATCACAAATGTCCTTATAAGGGAGAATAGCATCTGACAGTTGTATAGAAAGCAGAATTTGTAAACAAAAAACTTGGACATCTAAACAAAGTGCTGAAAATGTGGTTAGTTTCTTCTTGTTGCTCATCATGAAATGAGAGGAAGGAGATAAAGAACTGTTAAACAAAAAGAAATCAGAATTTGTTGATTTGAGAAATTCTCAGCCTTTCCAAATTGCAAACAATGCCAGAATAAGGAGATTCACTCTTAGGAAAGCATGCTCTGGAGAGAAGTCTAAAGATACAGCGGGACATCCTTCAGCTAAAGAGATTAGGTGCCTGACTCATGGATCTACTCAATCATCTCAAGGAAGCCAGAAATTGAGGTGGGATTATCCAGCAAAGATCCATGGATCCATTATTAAAATGAGTTAAGACTTTTGAAGATGTTGGAATGGGCTGGCTTTATACTGCATGTGGGATAGAGGTGAATCTTTGGCAGTCAGAAAGAAAATTGTGGGCAACTGAAAAAAAAATACACCCTAAAGATATATTCACTTCCTGATCCCTGAACATATGAATATTACCTTATATGGCAAAAAGCAAGTATTATATTTTATGGCAAAAATGTGATGAAGTTATCTTGGATTATCCAAGTGGACCCTAAATGCCTTTATAAGTGTCCTTATAAGAGAGTCAGAAAGCAATCAGTCACAGACACACAGGAGAGACGGCAATGTGATCCTAAAGGCAGAGATTGGAGTGATGTGGCTACAAGTAAAAGAATGACAACAGCTACCAGAAGCTGGAAGAGACCAAGAATGGATTCTACCTAAGAGCCTCAACAGAAAATGTGTTCCTGCTGATATGTTAATTTTGGACTTCTGGCCTCCAGAACTATGAGAGAATAAATTCCTATTGTTTTAAGCCACCCAATTTGTGACAATTTCTTACAGTAGCCCCAGGAAACTAATATAAACTAAATGACGAAGAAGGTGGATTTAGTTAATTTTACAATTAGAATATAGAAAGCACTTAAGAAGAAACCCATATTTAAAACACTGTTCTTCACTAACTGTCTTTCCTGACAAAGAAGAAACTGTTGAGATTACAACCTGTTGTCGGTCATGGAGAGGAAAATACTTGCCTACAGACTACAATAATTGAATGTCGAATTTTTCTTGTCCTTTTGCTCCCACGCAATGATACCAAGGGAAGATCTGCAGAAACAACTTTACTAAGTTAAAATTTATTACTAAGCTCCTAGATTCTACAAAGAACAAAGGCAGGGTTTGGCTGTAGACAAAATACTTTTATGATTTCCAGTCATTTGATCTGACAAAGGCATTTTCCTTTCATGAATCTTCATTTAAATGAGGATGGTGAATTAATCTCATGGGGTACCTATAAGGCTTATATTATAACAAAAGTGACACATAACAGGCACTCAAAAATATCATAAGTTCTAGCACCAACTGGTTAAGAAGCTTATAATTCATCCCTTTTTCCTTTGACTTCTAGGAGTCTCAGAAAAAAAGTTACTTTGCTTTAGTAACTCATCCAGCTGAGTGATTAGTATACAGTGGTTTATTTTTCTGTTAATAATTTTAATTTCTGCTAATTTTAATATTTTCTTATCATAAGCTGCTATCTGGAACAGATTAGGTAGGTACAACAAATAAATGATAGTTTGTGATCTGTTCATCGGAGAAGTCAATGGCACCCCCTCCAGTACTCTTGCCTGGAAAATCCCGTGGATGGAGGAGCCTGGTAGGCTGCAGTCCATGGGGTTGCTAAGAGTCAGGCATGACTGAGCGACTTCCCTTTCACTTCTCACTTTCATGCATTGGAGAAGGAAATGGCAACCCACTCCAGTGTTCTTGCCTGGAGAATCCCAGGGACAGGGGAGCCTGGTGGGCTTCCGTCTATGGGGTCGCACAGAGTCGGACACGACTGAAGCGACTTAGCAGCAGATCTGTTCATATTATCTGTGAAAATGCTTGTTTATGTTGTTCTGTCCTGTGCTTGTGTGCCTTGGTAGGGGAGGGGGAGGACTCAGGGCTTTTAGCAGAGAAAAATCCTTCCTCTCTATAAACAATCATCCAAGGGAATTACTCCCACCTTATGAAAGGACATGTTCCTTTAGTAGGAACATGTTTAGAAATGTAGCAAGGTCACAGCCAGTTTCTATGCATGGAAGAAAAACATTTGCCAGGAAATAGTGAAAAGCTGCTTGTGGGCATGTAATGCTTAGAATAAGTAACAGAAGTGTGTGTGAAAGAGAAATAAAGTTTGTATTCGAAAGGTACAAAGATTTTTAGAATATAAATTATATTTCTTCTATTTTTCTTCTATTCCCAAACCCCTCTTGTATCTTCTTCCTGCCCTCTGGTTCTCTTTATCCCTCTTTATCTGCTTTATTTTTCTCCATAACATTTATCACCATTCACTACATATGTATTACATATTATATTTATGCATTCTGTATGGTAACTTGGCTCAGACTATAAAGAATCTGCCTACAATGTGGGAGACCTGGGTTTGATCCCTGAGTCAGGAAGATGCTCTGGAGAAGAGAATGGCAATCCACTTTATTATTCTAGCCTGGAGAATTCCATGGACAGAGGAGTCTGGCAGGCTACAGCCCATGGGGTCGCAAAGAGTTGGACATGATTGAGTGACTTAACACTTTCATTTTCATTCTGTATATTGTCTGTCTCCAGTGGAGTGGTAAACTCCACAAATGCAGAGGTTTTCTTTGTTTTGGTCACAGTCCTAGACACATAGTAAGTGACATTCAGTTAATTTCTTTTGAGTGAATGAATCATATCATGACTGCTGTCTGTATTAGTCAGGTTAGACAGCCATAACAAAAATCACAGGATATGTGACTTAAGAGAATTATATTTTCACACAATTCTGGAGACTGGAAGTCTAAGATTAAGGTACCAGGGTTGGTTTCTGGTGAAGTATCTCTTCTTGTTTATAGAAAACCGCCTTCTCACTGTGTCCGTCCATGGCCTTTCCTCTGAGATTCCGTGGGAAGGGAGAGATTTCTGGTGTCTCCTCTTCTGCTAAGGATGTCAGTCCTATCAGATTAGGGCCCCACTTTCATGACTTCATTTATACTTCATTACTTTCCTAAAGACCCTGTCTCCTAATATAATCACATTGAGGGTTAGGGCTTCAGCATGAATTTGAGGGGCACCCAATTTAATCCCTAACACTGTCCAAGAGGAGAGGTTCATGCTTGGAGAAATTTAAAGCTCTAAAAGGAGTTGCCTTGCAGTTTCAGCTCCATTAATAACTGACACCCACGTGCAGCTTCTCCATCAATATGCCATCAAGTTTCTATTTCTACTCGCTGATCTCCTCCACCATCTGAACCAACCCTCAGCCCTCCCAATACTTAGTACGTTCATTGACTTGTTTGTCCTAGTGTTATATACACACTGCTGCTGCTGCTGCTGCTGCTAAGTCACTTCAGTCGTGTCCGACTCTGTGCGACCCCATAGACGGCGGCCCACCAGGCTCCCCGTCCCTGGGATTCTCCAGCCAAGAACACTGGAGTGGGTTGCCATTTCCTTCTCCAATGCATGAAAGTGAAAAGTGAAAGTGAAGTCGCTCAGTCGTGTCTGACTCCTAGCGACCTCATGGACTGCAGCCTACCAGGCTCCTCCATCCATGGGATTTTCCAGACAAGAGTACTGGAGTGGGATGCCATTGCCTTTTCCATATATACACACTAATAAGATGTTTATAGGTGTAAACTGATTAGTACTAAACTCTAAGTCTTAACTATTGTTCATTGCTATATTCCCAACCTCACCCAGCGGCAGGCACATAGTCAGTCCTCATAAAGGATTTATGAAATGAATGATCTTGCAGAGCAGAACCAGGTCCTTTACTCTTGTGCTTCTCAAACTAGGGCAGGAAGCACCCTGGGTGTTTGCTTCACATTCTTGGACTTGCAAGAAGACATGATAAGCATGTGTACCTCTTTGAAGCATAAATGTGACTTGATTGTAGGTCATTTAAAATATGTTATGGGGGAGGGATAAATCATGAGCTTGGGATGAATACTCATACACTATTATATATAAATAACCAACTATTATTATATATATAAATAACCAACAAGGGCCTACTGTACAGAGGAAACTCTAATTAATATCCTATGATAACCTATATGAGAAAAGAATCTAAAAAAGAATTAATTTAAGTATGTAGATAACTAAATCACTTTGTTATACACCTGAAATATACACATTGCTAGTCAACTATTCACCAATTTAAAAAAACTTGTCATAATGTTAAAGCCAACTTTGGTCTACTGCAAAAACAGAAAACAAAGTTCACATAAATGCTGCAGCTAAGGTGGTACCATTAGAAGGGAGGGAAGGTACCATTCTCCTTTACCTTCCCTATGGATCTATATTAACTCTGGGTTGTCCCACTAATACTAAGTGCTACCAGTTACCAGACAGAAAATGCAAAAGACACTTAAACTCATTCACAGATTCATACAGAGAACTGTATGTCCAAGTTCAAGGATAATATCTCTTATGAAGTCATATGGAGCTTGTTTTCACTGCTTCCTCTTAGAAGCATGACAAAGACCATGTATGCATGCGTGCATGCTGAGTCGCTATAGTTGTGTCTGACTCTTTGCAATCTGATGAACCATAGCCCACCAGGCACCTCTATGGGATTCTCCAGGCATGCTGGAGTGGGTTGCCATGCCCTCCTCCAGGGGATCTTCCTCACCCAGGGATTGAACCCACATCTCCTGCATTGCAGCGGCTTCTTTACTGTTCAGCCACAGGGGAAGCCAAGACCATGTATAAGTGAGTAAGTAAGTGAAGTCGCTCAGTCATGTCCGACTCTTTTGACCCCATGGACAGCAGCCTGCACCAGGCTCCTCCATCCATGGGATTTTCTAGACAAGAGTACTGGAGTGGGTTGCCATTTCCTTCTCCAGGGAATCTTCCCGACCCAGGGATCGAACCCAGGTCTCCCGCATTGTAGACAGACGCTTCACCATCTGAGCCACCAGGGAAGACCATGTATAGAATCATATAAATGTAGGTAGCTTTACAGAGATAATGAAGTAAAAAATGCAATGGCTCTTAGTTTATAAGAGGAAACTGGGTTAAAACCTGCTTAATGTTTCATAAAATTAGTTGCAGATGGTAAGACCTCACGGATCAGCTCTCCTGACCCTTACTGATATTTTAAAAATATATACTTATGGATCGATTCAGGAATAATATCTCCATTACTGCTCTAAATTTTGTTCCAATGGTTAAATATCCCTATCAATGTTAACAGATAGATCCCCACATTTATCCTCGGATACCCCTTGAACACTTCTCTTTTGTTAAGCCACATCGCTGTATTATGGTGGATTCCTAACTGAAAACTGTTCCTCTGAGATAGCCTATATAAAGCACAGTTGCTTCCTACTTGTCTGTCTTTCATGGGCCAGATAGTTTGACTCATTTTAGAAATTCATTTTAAAATTCTTTCTTTGTTTTCAATAGCATTCAGACTGACTGTGATTTATGGCTCCCTGTCATTCACACTTCATCTTCATCATTTACCGCAGTGATTTTAGACAAGGTTCTACTAGATCAGAAAGCCATTGTCTATGTTTGTGGCAGCAATATGATTATGACTCGATTATTAACCATTATGTGTTTTGAGGATATGCTGTGGTGGTGTTAGTTGTATTTATCTGTCTCCTGTCTTTTGTTTTACTCCAAAAAGTAACTTTAGGCGCAGCTTTCTTTTTTTCTAACTATTCTGATTTCTGTGTATTTTATGTTTTAGATTTGTCTCCAGAATAGACTCACGCCATCACATCTGCTTCAAAATCTTTTCAATTTGTCCTCTGTGTTTATTCATGTTTACTATGAATTTGACTTCCAGTTGTCTGCTACTCATAAAAATCAAGGAAATGCTAGCACTTGATGTTGACCGAATTCCTACTATCAAGAAGATCTGCATAGATATACTCTGTCTCAAAATGTATCTGTAAAGAAATAAAATAGCTTAAATCCTGTGCTTGTGTATTTATCCAAACTACCTACTCTCTCTCTGCATATGCAGCAACGTCGAGCAGGAACTCGTCTGTGCCCTTCAAACTTGTATCAGGGAAATAAGCGGAGGTGATTTGTGACTACTTGAAGCTGAGTGGTTTTGTTGAAATGCAGAATACACTGAAAAACATGATTTTGTCAGTCATGGCAATCACTGTTTTATATAAGTAAAAAAGAAAAAGGAAATACATTTTCATCTGATAAAAACAGATTTACAATACAAGGAATGAGCTGTAGAATTATGGTTGACATAAAAAGCAGATGTCAAATACTTAAAGAGAACTGTCCCCTGTATAATCCAATGAGGTATTAATTTACAGAAGCATAATGTGGGCAAAATTTGTAAGCCACAAGGGATAAATCCAAGAGACTTTTGATGCATTTAACATAGCTACATAAATCAGCCTAAACTGAAATTTTCCTTCAGAAATTTCCAGTAGCAAACTAGGCAAAAGATACTTTAATGGCCCCAGATCAGTTTTAAAAAATCAGGATTGTGTTAGCATATATGAAGAGAACTCAGGAATAATTTTAAAACATAACTGGCAACCAGACCCATTAACTTTTGTATGTGTTCAGGGCATCAAAGATATATTTACAAAATTTGTTTTTTGAAATAATTCTCAAAAGGTGTAACATAGGAAATGGAGACTATGTCAACGCATATAATCAGTTGATTGTCATAAGATATATTATAATTTTGACTTTTAAAATACAAATTAACAATCCAGGAGAAAACAATTTGGATAATTTTTTGAAACATCAAAATTTGAAACAACAATCCAAAAAGAAAACCCAAAGCATAGAAAAGATGCTAAACTTTTACTAATAATGCAAATTAAAAACAACTTTGAAACACCACTTTACATTCCTCAGCTTTATTAAATATATATTTTAAGTATTGGCAAAATTATAGCAAAACAAATTTCTTACAAGACTACTGCTGCTACTGCTACGTCACTTCAGTCGTGTCTGACTCTGTGCGACCCCATAGACGGCAGCCCACCAACAAGACTAGTATGAGTGTAAATAGGTATGTTGTTTAGTCGCCCAGTCGTGTTCAACTCTGCGACCCCATGGACTGCAGCTCACCAGGCCTCCCTGTCCCTCACCATCTCCCGGAGTTTGCCCAAGTTCATGCTCATTGCGTTGGTAATGCCATCCAGCCATCTCATCCTCTGACACCTTCTTCTCCTTCTGCCCTCAATCTTTCCCAACATCAGGGACTTTCCCAATGAGTTGTCAGATGACCAAATACTGGAGCTTCAGTTTCAGTGTCAGTCTTTCCAGTGAATACTTAGGGTTGATCTCCCTTAAGATTGACTGGTTTGATCTCCTTGCTGTCCAAGGGACTTTCAGGAGCCTTTTCCAGTACTACTTAGAAGGCATCAACTCTTTGGCATTCTGCCTTCTTCATGGTCCAGCTCTCACAACCGTATGTGACCACAGGGAAGACCATAGCCTTGACTATATGGACCTTTGTGGCAGTTCAACACACTGTCTAGGTTTGTCATCACTTTCCTGCCAAAAAGCAATCATCTTCTGGTTTCATGGCTCCAGCCACTATCCCCAGTGAATTTGGAGCCCAAGAAGAGGAAATCTGGCACTATTTCCACCTTTTCCCCTTCTATTTGCCATGCAGTAATGGAGCTGGATGTCATGATCTTAGTGGGTTTTTTTTATTATTATTTAGCCTTAAGCCTGCTCTTTCACTCTCCTTCTTCACCCTCATCAAGAGGCTCTTTAGTTCCTCTTCTCTTTCTGCCATTAGAGTGGTATCATCCACATATCTTAGGTTGTTGATGTTTCTCCTGCCTATCTTGATTCCAGCTTGTAATGCATACAACCTGGCATTTCTCATGATGTGCTCAGCATATAGTTTAAACAGATTGACAGCAGATAGCCCTGTTGTACTCCTTTCTCAATCTTGAACCAATCAGTAGTCCCATACAGGGTTCTAACTGTTGCTTCTTGACTTGCATACAGGTTTCTCAGGAGACAGGTAAGATGGTCTGATATTCCCATCTCTCTTAAGAGCTTTACACGGTTTGTCATGATCCACATAGTCAAAGGCTTTGGCATAGTCAATGAAACAGAGATAGATGTTTTTCTGAAATTCCCTTGCTTTCTTTATAATCCAGTGAATGTTGGCAATCTAATCTCCAGTTCCTCTTCCATTTCTAAACCCAGCTTGGACATCTGGAAGTTCTTGATTCTCATAATGCTGAAGCCTAGCATGCAAGATTTTAAGCATGACCTTATTATCATGGGAGATGAGTGCAATTGTCCAATGGTTAGCACATTCATTAGTACTACCTTTCTTGGGAATTGGGGTGAGGATTGACCTTTTCCATCCTGTGGCCACTGCTGGGTCTTTCAGATATGCTGACATAATAAATGCAACACCTTAATGGCATCCTCCTTTAGGGATTTGAATAGTTCTGCTGGATTTTCATTGCATCCACTAGCTTTATTAACAGCAGTGCTTCTTAAGGCCCACTTGACTTTGCTTTCCAGAATGTCTGGCTCTGGGTGACTAACCACACCATCGTAGTAATCTGGTTCATTACGATCTTTATACAGTTTTTCTGTGTATTCTTTCCATTTCTTCTCCACTTCTTCAGCGTCTACTAGGTCTCTACCATTTTTATCCCTTATTGTGCCCATCTTTGGATGGAATGCTCCCTTGATGTTTCCAATTTTCCTGAAGAGTTCTCTAGTCTTTCCCCTTCTGTTGTTTTCTTCTATTGTTAAGCACTGTTCATTGAAGAAGGCCTTCTTGTCTCTTCCAGCTAGTCTTTGGAACTCTGTTTAATTGGATGTACTTTTCCCTCTCTCCCTTGCTTTTTGCTTCTCTTCGTTCTTCTGCTATTCATAAAGCCTCCTCAGATAACTACTTTGCCTTTTTGCTTTTCTTTTTCTTTGGGATGGCTTGTTTGCTGCCTCCTATACAATATTACAGACCTCTTTCCAGTTCTTCAGGCACACTGTTAACTAGATCTATTCCCTTAAATCTAATGCAAATTCATTCGGGATTTTATTTAAGTCATACCTAGCTGGCCTAGTGTTTTTTCCAGTATTCTTTAGTTTAAGCCTTAATTTTGCTATGGGAAGCTGATGATCTGAGCCACAGTCAGCTCCAGGTCTTGTTTTTGCTGACTGTATACAGCTTCTCCATCTTCAGCTACAAAGAATGAAATCAATTTGATTTTGGAATTGACCATTTGGTGATGTCTATGTGTAAGGTCATCTCTTGTGCTGCTGAAAAAGGGTATTTGTTATGACTAGGAGAATTACCAATAGCCCCAGAATGAATGAAGTGGCTGAGCCAAAGCAGATACAATGCTCAGTTGTGGATGTATCTGGTGATGAAAGTAAAATCCGACACTGCAAAGAACAGTATTGTATAGGAAGCTAGAATGTTAGGTCCATGAATCAAGAAAAATTAGACATAAATAGGTATACCTCATTGGAAAAAATTTGGAAATATCTAGTGATGTGGCAAAGATATAAATCCTATGAGTGAGCAGCAATTCCCCTCCTAGGTTTAAAGGGTGCATTAAAAATACTAATGTTAAAATATCTAATGCAGAAATATTTGTATTTGTAAAAAAAATTGGAAAATATTTTATATATTCTTTGTATGTATTAAAATGATACACAGCAGCCAAAATGAATGTGCTAGAACTCTAAATAAATCCAGTGTTTGATTACACTTGTGTTAGGAGTAGTTTAATAAAGCTGAATAAAAATGTCACATCAGTTTCTGTATTTCCATTAAGATGCCAGTTCTGTCACCATATGTGACTTGATACCAGTTGATATTTTGCTTTTTCTTTTCCTTCAGATGAATGCCTGAGTGGAGATTAATCCAAATGCCAAAAAATAAAATAAAAGGAATAACTGAGAAGAGCTAAGTCCTTTGTAGGATGAGCATCCTTCAGCAAATCCCCCTATGTTAATTTAGTGTGCGTGCTAGTTTAGACATGCACACAAACACACACCCATCAACCCCTTCTCTCTGTAGAATGAGAAACTTTCTCTGGCTCAGGGCTGAGTCACTCACCATCTTTGTAGTGATTCTGCATTACCCTCTTTTACCTTCAGCACATGTCTTTTACGCTCTGTGCTTGTAAAGATCACACAGAACTATTGCATTTACTAAGTCTCGTTATGAATGTTTAATAGCTTTGTATCCTAAATGAAAGAATCTGTGCCCCTGCTGCTTATTCCTTACTTGTATTTCTATCTTTGTGCAGATACAAAGTCACAGAGACCAAAGATATTCAGCACAGAAGAGTTGCAAATTCAGATATCACAGAGGTAGGAAAATAATTTAAATAAATAATGTTGGCTAGAGGTAAAGGGAAAAAATATGTTCCTTCTTTTAGGCACAGTTAGGTTCAGGCTGTTTTGGGGAAGTGAAAATACAGATTCTGTATTACCAGATCCTCCAATTGTTCAAAGGATACAAAAAAAATCTAGGTCTGTGTGTTAAATCTCTTGAATTTTAAAAGTTGGCAGCTAATTTAACATATAATTGGAACCCTGTTTGGGCTAAACTAAACAGCTCTGCAGCCATAATTAGCCCCTGGGCTGCCAGTTGGAGATTTCTGTTCTATACACTCTGGAAACTGCTGATGAAGAGAAAGCAACTTATCCTTGAATGAAAAAAAAGAGCAAAAAAAAAAAACCTCAACAACCAAAATAGTTTGTTTTCTTAAAACAGTTGGCAGAACTCATCAGTTCCTTAGAAGTATATGTGCGGAAGAGTAGTTACAGATGCCACTTGGAAGAGAGCTCCAGGAAGCCATCAGATCCTCTGGTTCAGAACTGTGTTTTGGGGTTGATCCTCATCACCCACTGAAAGTGTAAGCAGCTTTTAGCAAGGAAGAGCTCTCTGCAGGAGGCTCTTCCAGAATAAATGACCAGAACTCTTCCCATGCTTCTCTTCAGTAATCTTGTGAACAAATGATGTGAACAAGATAGCGCCTAAAGAAAGACCTCACAGGAGCTGACAAGCCTGCATGCAGTGGGAGAGGACTATGAGTCTGACCCTCTATCACAATGATTAACTGAGATTCTTTCCCCGTTTCCCTTTAAAAACCTTCATGGCTGAGCAGAATCTTCAGAGTTGGTTTTCAGGACACAAGTATGCTTTCTTCTCAGATTGCCAGCTTTACTGATTAAAGCAACTTTTCTTTCTACCAACGGTTGTCTCCAGTGACGGCGTTTGAACAGCGAGCAGCTGAACCTGAATATGGTAACAGAAGTATTAAATCAGAGGTGGGATGACCCCTAGATCAGAGGGACAAAGAGATGGTTCTAGATAAGCGGCTGATCTAGACGACCCTTCCACCTCTGTCATTAAACAAGTGTTTTTTTTCTATTGTTGTTTTCATTTTTTAAAATACTCTTGGGTATTTAGACATATTTGCTACAATACCTGAAACAACTTCTTTGGAAACAATTTAAATGTCTAAAAGTAGGAAAGTATTTATGTTAACTGTTACAAATATCAAGTGAAATATGAGGCTAGTGTTAAATCAATCATTATAAAATCTATATTCAGGGTAGAAAGTATTAAGAGTGTTAAAAGAAAAGAAGTAGGATTTTATATTATGATTATAACTATATAAACTGTATAAAAACATCAACTTATTATTTTTTACTTATTTTTAATTGAAGGATAATTGCTTTACAGCATTGTATTGGTTTCTGCCAAACATCAACATGAATCAGCCATAGGTATACATATGTCCCCTCATTCTTGAACCTCCCTCCCAGGTCCCTCCCCATCCTACCCACTAGGTTGTTACAGAGCCCCTGTTTGAGTTCCCTGAGGCACACAGCAAATTCCCATTGGCTATCTGTTTTACATATGGTAATATATGTTGCCATGTTCAGCTCATTATTATCATAATTGTTTTAAGGTACTGGAATTAATGGTCACTTTTTTTCCTTCTAAATTTTCCATTATGTAATTATATTATTTATATAATTAAAATTATTTCAAACCAATGTTTAAAATTAAACCTCCTTTTTCAGAACTATGTTTGTAAGCAGAAGGATTATGACTCCTCCCACTCCCCTCAGGACCCAGGGTGTTACAGTAAATCTCTCTTCAGGTAGATGATAGAGGAACCTCCAATTATTTGCTTTCTATATTCTCACAGCAGGATTCACCAGAAACTTATCAAGAAAGGTCTTCATGATTGAAAAGTCCCTGGAAGATATTTCATGATGCTATGGTTTCAGATCTCGTCTCTGTTTTCCCACAAACTTTCTCTGGAGTCTTATAATCCACATTTGCATTAAACACTACTCAAACCATGTGGGGGGAGGGCAAACTGGCTTGCTTTAATACTGACACTTCTATGAATTTCCTTGCTTTCTATTTCTAGGTGAAAGAAACGAAATTTGGTGACATTTGTGAGCTGTCATGTTCCTAAGACAACAATCCCAACGGGCATAAGAGTAAAAGGAAATATGGTCTTAACTCACAGTTGTCTTTGCTTCACCTGCTTCAAATGTTAAAATTCACCCTTTTTATCAAAAAAGGAAGGACTCTTTAAAAGAAAAGCCAAATAACATGGCAGCCTTCCGGTATTCACATTAGTTTGAAAACAATTTTATTTGCACAGGGGTGGGATGGTTGATGCATAAATTGTTTTCATATATATGCATTCCCATGTGTATTTGAGTGAGTTAGTTAAAATCTGGGATGTATTCTGAGCACTGGTTCCAGATTAGGTTAATATTCATGGCAAATAATTGGGAGTGGGGGTGGGGAGGAGATACTATTGAGCATCTGCTATGTCCTAAGATTTTTACATGTATTACCTCCATTAATATATAAAACAGTCCTGCTTGGTAGGATTATTATCTTAAATTTACAAAGGAGGAAATAAGATCAGTGAAGTCAAGTAACTTGCCTAAAGTTACTTCAGAACTGTGTTTTGGGGTTGATCCTCATCACCCACTGAAAGTGTAAGCAGCTTTTAGCAAGGAAGAGCTCTCTGCAGGAGGCTCTTCCAGAATAAATGACCAGAACTCTTCCCATGCTTCTCTTCAGTAATCTTGTGAACAAATGATGTGAACAAGATAGCGCCTAAAGAAAGACCTCACAGGAGCTGACAAGCCTGCATGCAGTGGGAGAGGACTATGAGTCTGACCCTCTATCACAATGATCAAAGACAAAAAGCAAATATATGGTATAAATAAGATTTAATCCCAGGTCTATCTGATTTAAAAACTCACACATGTTTAATTCTTTTAGGCTTTCCTGACTGCAATCTTTTGAAAACCTGTTCTAAATTAAGAAAGTAAGTCCCTTATTCAGAGCTACATGTACCATGTCAATATTTTGGAAACGATAGCATGCTTTCATTTTTCCTTAAGTGCTATGATCTGGTAAACAGCCAATAAAGTGGGATGCCGACCTCATCCACTGCATTAAGCAGATACATGTTCTTAAAGTGTTCTCAGTGCCAGGGAGGAGAAACTTTCTTCTATCCTTTTAGGTTAAGAATTAAACTGACATAAAACAGGTTAACAGGAAAGAGGTATACCTACTTATTTAACATTTTTATGTGACTACAAGAGACCTCAGAAGGAAAATGAAGAACCGAAGAAATCGCTGTGCCCAAAAGCTTATACACCTTTTACACAAGTAATAATAAACTGGGGAGATGGGACAAGACAAAGGGACTTGGGCTAGGAGCAGTGAACTGTGAGACAGTAGGTCTCTCTGGACAAGTCCATTTCAGTTTCTGGTGATAAAAATGTTCTTTCTTTCTGGTACAGGGAAGACTTCTTTCCCATGGAAAATTTTATGACCAACCTGCTTTTAGACAGAAAATGTGGAGGTCAGAAATTTTATAACCAACCTGCTTTCAGGTAAAAGTAGGAGTCAGAGAGCCCCTCCTGCATCTCTTGTATCTTAAATGTGTTCAGATCAAAATAATCAACATGTCACAGTGGCATGTTTTTTTTTGGCGGGGGGGCGGGGCGCATTTTGATCCTCATCACTGGCTTTTATGTTCTGCTTTTTTTGAAACTGTGCAAGCAGGTTGTGATGGTTCAACCATTTGTGTTTGCTTGAAACCAAGTAAGATGATGTTCAATTCAGGGTTTCACAAGAGTATTTTAAAAGCCAAGCAAATAAAGAAAGCTAGTCTCTTAGTATGCCTAGTGTTTTTCCTTTCCCCTTTCTTAGTTTTTGTGTTTTTTTTTTTTTTTTTACAAGAAGTCAATATAGTAATAACGCTGGCAGAATAGACAAAATCCCTACAACTGGAATCTAGGCTCAAAATCATTATGAAACACAGATGTGGTCATGTTTCCCAGAGCCTGGTTCTGGTTGAAATGCTCTCCTTCCTACTACAGAGTATCAAAAAAATGCATATTTGGTCAAACAAAAAAATCTCCCAAGTTATCTTAAGGGGTCATTACAAAAGCTTTTTTAAAATCTAAAAAATCTACTGGAGATATTATTGAAATAATATCTATCTACTTCTCAACATAGATGCAAAGAGAGGTAGAGATACTGATGCAGATGCAGAGTTAGATAGAGATACAGATATCACACCACACACACACACACACACATACACACACATCACACAGATGAGTGGGTCCAGTAATCTGGAACTCATCTCTTGCTTTCAAAGACAACAGTACTGGCATATCTAAACTAGCCAAGTCATACACCTGCTTTAAGATGATAAAGGGTGATTCTATTAGTGTTTATTAAAATGACCTCTGGATCAGGTACAGGGTGAAACAATCGCAGCATAAGGATCCAAGAACCTGAATGAGATAATGAGTCTACCAAATGCTACACATATGCCAATTAGTTTGTTGACAAGTATAGTGATAAAAGTGTACAGGGGAGTATTTGGCAATAATTTTTCATTCAACACTTCAGAAGTCAATCTTCATGTTCCCACAATTGGAAGACTACAAATGCTGGTCATTCCTAGCACCTTGCTAGATAAACATGTACTAGTAGGCATTTAACTCTAAAAAAAAGTTACCTAAATATCTATGGAAGGTGGTCACCAGTTAAGAAGAATTAAAGATAACTTGGTGACCATATGACCTGACTTTATTCAGCATAGGATGAAAACAGACTCCACCAGCACTGGTAGCCTATAGATGCATTGCTATCATGCCATTTTTTTTTTCCCTCATTGTGTAGATTAACAGATTGCCAGTGTTCAACATTGTAAGAAGTTGCTATTTTCCAAGTTATATGAAGACTGGAGAGCTCTATGATTATCCTTTATGGTCTTCAGGATCCTGTCTGCAGCCTTGGGATCAGGCTCCTGAGAGAACACTGAATGGTTTGTACAGTTAAAATGATCACACCATGCTGCTGCTGCTGCTGCTAAGTCGCTTCAGTCGTGTCCAACACTGTGCAACCCCATAGACGGCAGCCCACCAGGCTCCCCCGTCCCTGGGATTCTCCAGGCAAGAACACTGGAGTGGGTTGCCATTTCCTTCTCCAATGCATGAAAAGTGAAAGTGAAGTCGCTCAGTCATGTCTGACTCTTAGCGACCCCATGGACTGCAGCCTACCAGGCTCCTCCGTCCATGGGATTTTCCAGGCAAGAGTACTGGAGTGGGGTGCCATTGCCTTCTCTGGATCACACCATGAACCATAGCAAATCATGGTTCGAGCAGTATTTCTGGTAATCACTTAAAAAACTCAGTAAGAATAATGTTCACTGTTTATTATAGTTGTTCTATTAATAGAACTGAAACACCCTTAAATAAATGATATCATCTTTGAATAGATCATTGGCTATCTAATATTCCCAAGTGCCAGGAAACCACAAGCATTTGAATCTTGGTTCTCCAATTCTTTGGATTTAAAACTTAATGGCACCCCATTCCAGTACTCTTGCCTGGAAAATCCCATGGACGGAGGGCCTGATGGGCTGCAGTCCATGGGGTTGCAAAGAGTCAGACATGACTGAGCGACTTCACTTTCACTAAGCCTGCCTTAAAGTCCACAGAAAGGCTTATTCTTTATTGGTTACTTCAACCTTCATGGACTCCGTAATCATCCTAATCCCACAGCAATTACTATTAGTGCCACTGATTTAATAACTTACTCATGGCTGCTTTCTATGAACACTTTACATTGTGATTTAAGGTCTCCTAAGATTTCTAATTCCCGAGTGGAAGTCAGCTTCTAGGACATGTTTTTGGGTAACAGTTTGTCACCAAACACTATCCCAATTTCACAATATGTGCTTAGTAAATAGCTATTAAAATTGATCTTTTGGGTTGGACAAAAAAACAAACGGTAAATCCTCTTTTCTTCATTTGGTGTAACAGAAAAAAATGTGTAGTTGGATGTTGAGAGGAACTTTTCCTATTGCCTTAAAATTGCCTTTAAAGGAGGAATTCATAAACTTTTTATATAAATGAACAACTAGTTAATATTTTAGGCTTTATCATTTATACTTTACTTTTTTATAGCTCTTTAAAAACTGTTCACAGCTCACAAGCCATACAAAAACAGGCCACAAACCATATTTGTATTGTGGGTCATAGCTTGTCAATCATGTTCTATGACACACAGACAAAACAACATGTGCTCAGCACTCTCAGCAAAAGAGCCCCCAGTAATAGGGGTCAGACTAA
Organism: Bos javanicus; assembly: GCF_032452875.1. Lineage (NCBI taxonomy): Eukaryota > Metazoa > Chordata > Mammalia > Artiodactyla > Bovidae > Bos > Bos javanicus. Next base: position 45,542,854 of record NC_083869.1, on the reverse strand, counting down.
TTTCTTCAGGGATCCACTAAAGGGAGCAAAATCTACACAATTCCTTATCTAAATGCTTAGCTATTGTTTATCTATCTCTCCATTATTTATTCATCTATTTTTGGCTTCCCAGGTGGCTCAGCTATGCAGAATCCACCTGCAACACAGGAGATGCAGATACAATCCCTGGGTCAGGAAGATCCACTGGAGAAGGAAATGTCAACCCACTGGGAAATCCCATGGACAGAGGAACCTGGTGGACTATAGGCCATGGGTGGACTATAGGTCGCAAAAGAGTCAGATACGATTTATCAACTAAAAAATAAGAACAACAGTCATCTATTTATCTATTATCTATAAGCCAATCACCTATCTATGTAGCAGTTATCTATCATTAATCATTTATAACCAAGCAAAATTCAGTTATCAATTATCATTTATTTATCATCTGTCTATTTAAAAGACTCTGGTATGGAAAGCGAGAGTGGGAGTCTTCAGCATCCTTGGTCTTGGCCTCATGGGGAATGCTACGTTAGTCTGAAGAGATTATTTCACACTTTCTCTAAAGTGTGAGGGGTGCCTGGGCATAGAGACTCCAAGACAATCTCTCATGGAGACTGTAAGATGCCTTCAAAAATGGATGCTGCATCTTCATTTACATTTAGATGTCTGCTTAGTTAGTAAACTTGCTAATTTACTCTGATCTATACTATGTGAACAAGAGAAAAGAATTAGGGGGGAAACAGATAAAATTCTCATGCATATAACCAGCATGTTGACATCCCACCTGGGATCTAGGAGTAGGAATTACTGCAGTATACTTCTAGGGGGCAGGAAATGGAGCAGAAAAAGAGACAACATGAAAGCCAGCTTACCCATGGGGAGCTATACAGTTGGAAACCTTGCAATGAATTGCAAGGAACCCACCCTTGTGCCAACAGGAGCCAGCATGATCTGGCTGGCGTCAAGCCCTAACACCTGGTCATGGCTAGTCAGAGAGGAGATGGCTACCAACAGAATGAGGCCCACACCTGGAGTTAGGTAAGTCTGGAGATGCTCACTATTTTCTCTCAATCTCCTCCTTAATACCATCAACAAAGAAAGATCTACATTTTGTAGAAAATGGTGCAAGATGTATTTGAGAAGAGTCCACTGGCACACACACTCTGCAAGCAGTCACTATCACAAGTGAATCCTGTCCTGGAGGTAGGAGAAGAGATGCATTTTAAATCAAGCTTGAGATTCATTTTTCAACTAGACTGAGCATTGACAACTATCCAAAATATTACTAAGGGAAAAGAAAAGGGATTTGATAGAACACAGTTGAAAGCAGCGATTATATTAAAAAAAAAAAATGTTTCATGTCTGTACCCCACTGAGTAGAACCATAAACATTTTCTTTCTTTTCCTTCCTTTCTGTCTATTTTTTTAATTCTTCTGATAGGTGTGTCCATAAGTATTCAGCTTCAAGTTTTTTCATGAAATCTATTTATCAGTGCTCAGACCTGAAGTTTTTTAGGAGATGGATTATCTCAGTTGACTTCCCAGAAGCAAACCTGTGAGTATGATTCCAGTTTAAGTGATTTATTAACAAAGTGCTTCCAGGGGAAGCCACCCTGGGAACAGAAAAAGGAGTGGGGAAAGCAGGACAGGAAAGAGAAGGAAGCCATGCAAGGGGGTGAACTCAGACAAAGTCTCCCAAAGGCTACCTTCATCCTGATCTTGCAGGAAACTATGGACTGTGTATTCCGCCTCTACTAGTCTTCACCCAAGTCAAAGCTGCTGTCATACTCCCACACCTGCGAGTCACTAGTTAAGTCCACCCTTAGGGAATATAGCCCAAACTTCTGGTTCTCAGTCCTCCAGGAGCCCATGGGAAGTCCTCCAGTGGGGAAAAGAAAATTGTGAAAACAATATCTATTCCATCTCCACAAAGTTCTAGTGTTAGAAAGTGCTCCCTTAAATTAAACTGAAATTTCCATTCATCTAATTTCAACCTTAGCTGCTCCTGGAATGATATGAACTTGGACTGTTCTTGAGTTAATTCGTTTGGCCAACAAAGCTAAACACTTTCCCTTAAATTACAGTCATATTCAGTTCAGTTCAGTTCAGTCGCTCAGTCGTGTCCAACTCTTTGCGACCCCATGAGTCGCAGCATGCCAGGCCTCCCTGTCCATCACCAACTCCTGGAGTTTACTCAAACTCATGTCCATCGAGTCGGTGATGCCATCCAGCCATCTCATCCTCTGTCGTCCCCTTCTCCTCCTGCCCATATTACCAGAGACTAAATGCTCACACATTCAGCAACACATTAGGCCAAATATTTTCTGTGCCTTGACTGTAGCAAGTCTTCGATGCAGAGGAAGCCAGAGCATTCACAGAGCAGTCCAAACCGTTATGTTCCCATCAAAATCAGTCTCTTGAGTCAGATCTATAGCTTCTGGCTGGTTGATCCCCAGACCTCATTTTTTGGTGTTCAAAACAAAGTCTGGATTTCATTAACTGGGTTGAGCTGAGGCTGGGGTTGGACAATCACATAGTTCTTTTTAAAAATTTGTTTAACTTGGGGGTGAAGGTTGTTGCTGAGAGTACAAAGCATGAAGTAAGTCATTTTTTAAAAAACTCTCACTTGCATTAAGGACTTAGAACAAAACATTACACAGGGAGCAAGACCAGGGTCTCTATTTGAATTGTACTAGCAGCTCCATGAAAAAGGATGCCCTTTGTGCTAATGGCTTTGAGCAACAGTGTGACAGGCAGGAGAGTGAAGGTATGGCTCCCTGGTTCATCCCTGTCATCCAGTAAACAAATGTTTAGTGCAGCATTATGCATAATAATCAACATGTGGAAACAAGCTAATGTCCATCAAAAGAAAAATGAATAAATAAAATGTGTATACATATAATGTACTTATTCAGCCTTAAAAAGGAAGCGAATCTTGCAGTGTGCAACAGCATCAGTTCCACTTACATGAGGTATCCAGAATTATAAAAATACATACAAAGGCAACAAAAGCAAAAAAAAAAATAATAGTAGAATTATATCAAATTAAAAGGCTTCTGCACAGCAAAGGAAGTCATCAATAGAATGAAAAGGCAGCCTAGGAAATGGAAGAAAGATATTTGCAAACCACACATCTGATAAGGTTAATATCCAAAATATACAAGGAACACATACAACTCAGTATCAAAATAACCAAATAACCCAGTTTTAAAATGGGCAAAGGACCTGAACAAACACTTTTCCAAAAAAAATATACAAACAATCAACAGGTACATGAAAATGTGCTCAACATTACTAATAACCAGGGAAAATACAAATCAAAATCACAATGAGACATCAACTCACACCTGTTAGTATGTCTACTATCAAAAAAGATAACAGATAGGAGTGTCAATGAAGAGTGATTCAAAAGGAACCCTTGTGCATTGTTGGTGGGAATGTAAACTGGTGTAGCCACTGTGGAAAACAGTATGAGGTTCCTCAAACAATCAAAACCAATACAATATTGTAAAGTAATTAGCCTCTAATTAAAATAAATAAATTTAAATTAAAAAAAAGTAGAATTACCGTATGACCCAACAATCTGATTCCTTGGTAAATATCCAAAGGATATGTGTGTGTGTGTATATATATATATATATACATACATACATATATATATAAAACCATGGATATATAACAAAACCATGATTTCAAACCATGATCTCAAAAAGATATCTGTGCTCCCATGTTCATAGCAGCATTGTTCACAACAGTGAAGGTATAGAAACAACCTAAGTATCCATTGACAGATAAATGAATAAAGGAAATGTGGCATGTATAGACAATGGGATATTTATTGTTCAGTCTTTAAAAAGAAAGAAATCTTGTCATTTGCAATAACATGAATAAACCTGGAGGGCATTATGCTAGGGGAAATAAACCAGATCAAGGGAACACAAATACTGCAGAGTTATCACTTTTATATGGAATCTTAAAAAAATTGAACTCATAAAAACAGAGTAGAGTAGTGGTTGCCAGGGGATTCAGGGCAGATGAAATAGGGAGAGGTTGTGCCCTTTGGTAAAAGGGCATAAACTTTAAGTTATAATATGAATAAGGACTGAGGATCTAATGTATAACATGGTGACTACATTTAATAACACTACTGATAACTGAAATTGGCTAAGAGAGTAGAACTGAAACATTCTTACCAAAAGAAAAAAAAAGTAAATATAGAAAGGTATATGTATGAGGTGATCCATGTGTTAATGAACTTGATGGGGGTAGCGAATCCTTTCACAACGTACATGCATATAATTCATCACATTGTATACTTTAGATATCTAACAATTTGTCAATTATACTTCAATAAAGCTGAAAAAACAAGGATAATGGGAGGGATAGTTTTCAAAAAGAACTAATATTTGTTAACCATTCATTATGAAAGTCATGAAGCAAGTGCTGTCCATTTATAGGCTATGAGTCTTGGCTTCCATCAATAAGGGCCACCAGGCTAAATGTGGGATACAGTGTTTGAACCAGAATAGTATTTGGCATAAGGGTGAGGCAATGCAAAACAGCACCGAGCCTTCAACTGAGCATCCCCTGCTGTACACCTGTCTAGCATCCAGACTTAAGCTGTGCTCTAGGGAAAGGAAAGGACGCTGTTCTCCACAGAACACACTTTCAGGGCAGATCACTAGAGCACACACCAGATAACAGGATAGAGTTAGTGAGGGTTTGCATAGTCTATTCTGAGCTCAGTGGACAGCATTCAGTTAACTCTTGTCCTAGGAGCCCACGCACCAGCTGAAGATAGCATAAGAAGTAAGGTGGTGATGAAGGGTAAGGCACTCTTGGCCTGGAGAAAATCTAAGAAAAAGCACAGAAATGATAATTCATGAATTCAAAAGGTCCCAAATGGACTTACTGGTCTTCAGGGTAGAATGTGGGGAAAAGGTCGGAAAGGAAGTTGGACAAACAACTGTAAGAGCTGCTGATGAGATTTGGGAAGGTCTAGAGGACTTGGAGAAGCTTTAAAGGAACTGATTCAATCCAGAACGTTTCAGCAGCAAGTGGCCTTAAACCTGGCCCCAAGTAAGTACAGTGGCTCCTATAACTGAAAATGTCATGAAAGAAAGAATTGGAGCAAAGAATGAATTAAAAGTTTAACACTCCCTCCCTGGCAAATAAACAAAAAAACAAACCAAAAACCCACAAAGAAGTAGAGTAGAATAGTGGTAGCCTGGGGCGATTGGGAAGTGGAGCCTGATATTTGCTAACCAACAGCTCTAAAGTTCCGGTTAAGCAAGTATGTCCTAGAGATGTATTGAAAACACTGTGCCAATAGTTAACAGGACAGAATTGTTCACCCAAAAATTTGTTAAAAGGGTAGATTTCATGTTAAATGTTCTTACTACAATTTAAAAGAAAAAAATAAAGAAAAGAAATTCTATGGAAACCTCAGTGAGGAGTTTCAGAGGAGATCCCAGGGAAGGGCACCAGCAGAGACATTTGCTCTACACCCATATTTCCTTCTTACAGACAAATAGGGTAATCTTCCTTCCATCTATCCTCTCAACTCCTGGTTGCCACACCCCAATAATCTAAAGCTATGTAATTTGTCAAAGATAGTCACCTATATTGATTTTCTTCCTTTCTCCCAGAATTGACCAATATCTATGTTTTTTAATCCTATGATAAGAACCAGAAGGTGAATGAAGTGACATCTTAAAATTCCAATGTTGCCTTGTCCAAACAAACAAACAAAAAATACGCTAAAACACCCTCGTAAGTAGTAACTTCTAATTCTACTCTAGAGCAAAGTATCTTTGCACAGCCCCAAATTGCTTCATCAAACATACAGCAACCTCAAAATCATTTCTTGCTTCCATTATTAGCGTGCAACCTTAGTCTGAATAGGAACAAATATATCTTTCTGTCTCCATGATAGTTTTTGTAATTGTGTTCCTATAGTCATTTGTCTTTTTTTCCCCCCCATAATCACCTTGCCGACTGCTGTCTTAAGACAAGTAGGGGTATCACAGACTATTAGGTGTTGGAAGGGGTCCTGGCAACAGTCCATTCACAAATGAAGAAGCTAAGATCCAGAAAGGATGAAGATTTACCCTGACACAGTCACACAATTATTAGCAACAGAAATGCTTGGAGACAGGCTTCCCTGGTGGCTCAGATGGTGAAGAATCTGCTTGCAATGCAGGAGACCTAGGTTTGATTTGGATTGGGAGGATCCCCTGTAGAAGGGAATGGCTACCCACTCCAGTATTCTTGCTTGAAAAGAAGAGCCTGATGGGCTACAGTCCATGGGGTCACCAAGAGTTGGACACGACTGAGCAACTAACATACACACACATATGCTTAGAGGTACCAACCTCTTAGAGTGTCCTCCACCAGACACACCACTAGTTTTGGTGGACTCTGTCTTAACAGGCCCTCTCCTTGATGATGCAGGCTCCTACAGTACTCCATGATAACTTTTTTTCTAAAACTAATTTTTATTGGAGTATATGTACTTTATAATGTTGTGTCAGTTTCTACTGTAACAGCAGAATGAATCAACTATATGTATACATATATCCCCTCCCTTTTGGACTTCTTTTCCATTCAGATCACCACAGTCCATTAATTAGAGGTCCCTGTGCTATGTCCATCAACAGAGGAATGGACAAAAAAGATGTGGTACATATAAATGGAATATTACTCAGCCATAAAAAAGGAACAAAACTGGGTCAGTTATAGAGCTGTGGATGGACCTAGAGAGTGTACATGATAATTCTTGAAGTACACTCTGGGCACAGCTTCTATGTCCCTCTTGTGTTCCTGGGTATCTAGTGTTCCACCTTTAACTCTCACTTGTATTGTAACTGATATTCCCAAAAATATCATCACACCTTCTCTTCCAGGAACCACACAGCGGCTCTACTGAGAAGCACCTTGGGCGATGCCTGTCTCTTTTCTTTTCCTACTTTTCTACTGTTCTCTGTCCACCTCAAAGTTGCTCTCACATGCCCTATCCCTTGATTTCTGCCTTTCTCACAACTGGCTGCAGACCTCAGCACAGTGTTTCAGCATCTACATCATCACTGACTTTAACACAAGAAAATAGATCCTTTAACACAAGAAAATATAAACAAACAAAAAGGACAAATGTGAAGTATTAAATTCCAGAACCAAACAAAATTCTCCCAAGTCCTATTTCCAATTAAGTTATAGCCAGTTAGTTTCTAGTTCTTCTCTTTCATCCTGAAACTGGAGTTTCCTAAAAGCCATGATGATTTTTCCCACTCTCTGCATTATGAACAGACATGTGTACTTTTCCCAGAAGCCTCCTGTCCCAATAGATAACAGCAAAGAAGAAACTGGGGCAGCAAAACAGGGTGCTGTTATTAACATGTGAAGTGAAGTGTTAGTCACTCAGTCATGTCAGACTCTTTGTGACCCTGTGGACTGTACCCCACTCTCCAGGCAAGAATACTGGAGTGGGTTGCCATTTTCTTCTCCAGGGGATCTTCCCAATCCAGGGATCAAACCCGGTTTCCTGCATTGCAGGCAGATTCTTTATTGTCTGAATCACTAAACATGTATTTCAATAATCTTCAAGGGTACAGATGCTACAGCCTTTAGATATTGTTTATTTTCCTCACTAAAGAAAACTAGTAGTTTTTCTTTCTATGGTATCAGTTTTATGAAATATTCTGACTTTAAAATAGGGGAAATGCAGCTTATTATACTTCCTTTTGGAAATTTGAAGGATATGTAAGTATAGTCTAGGCTCTGAGCAGTTCTGCCACAAACTTGTTTAAACCATTATTCACTACTGGAACCTTGGGAATCTTGAATGTTTATGAATATTAACATCCTAAACCATACATTCTTTGAATCATTTGTCTAATATGAAGGAAGCACTGACTTACTGTAAATGTTTCTTTACTACAATTCCGCAGGCTTTCCTGCTCCTGCAGAAAATAATTTACCCACTGAAAAGTTTAGTTATAATTAAAGTATATAGTTAAAGTGTATAGTGTTAGTTGCTCAGTTGTGTCCAACTCTTCATGACCCCATGGACTGGAGCCCTCCAGGCTCCTCCATCCATGGGATTTTCCAGGCAAGAATATTGGAGTGGATTGCCATTTCCTTCTCCAAGTTAAAGTGTATAGTTACAATTAAAGTGAATAGACAAAATGTTATTTGATCCATATTTTCTACATACCAGGCATTATGCTAAGTATTGTTATTCCCATTATAGAGACAAAATTTAAAATAATGCATTGGTTAGGAAGTCTTTGATGTAAATTAGAGAAATTTCTATTCATAGTGGCTTAAGCAATTAAGGTACTTTCACTATCCAACAGAGCAGGATATCTTGAGGCAGAATGACTCTAAGGCTGATTAATTCATCGCTCAAGGACATCATCAACAACCAGAAATCTTTCTCTTAGTTCTCTCATTTTTAGCATTCCTATTTTGTCAAAAACCAGTTGACCTCAAGGGCATAAGTATGCCATGAGCAAACAATAACATATAGCCAAAAAAGAGAAAAGAAATGTCTTCTTGGGTTTCTTTTCAAAACTGGAGTTTTCTAGAAGCTCCTACTATGAAAAAAAACCAGATTCCCCATAATCAGCTATTACTATAGGCTGCTAGCTGGAGAAACAAAAGTTAAAATCTCAACAAAATAATCTTAACATCTTACTGGACCAACGGTACCCCCTTCACATTTATAATCACATTATTTAAATACTATTTGAAAGTTTTCTTGATTATCACTACAAGTTCTGCCCCCATTTTTCCTGCCATGAATTTATGCTTTCTCCTTCCTGAGCACCACAAAGCATCTTCCCCACACTGGCCACAAGGTAATTCTTAGCAGAGGTCTTAGCTTGTACCTGTCTAGAAAAGAAAGTCTATAATTTTGCTGTCTTACAAAAGTAGGGCTTTGTGGGCATCCACTAACTGGCTGGCTTAACACTTCTTTTTCTCCTTCTGACAATGAATTCTTAATAAACAATAAGGTCTAATTCTAAATTCTTAGTCCGTGGTCTGATTTTCCACAACACTGGCTGATTGCATACCAGGACTGAGGCAATCCAATCACTGTCAAGAGGAATGACCTCAGGGATGAGTGTGGTATTGCCCAGAAATCTCAGAATAAAGTCAGCTCTCCTTGCCTTTTCTGAGTAAATAGTGGAATACAGCAGAACCGAGATAGCATCAGCAAAAAAAGAATGAAAGGTGGCTGTTTGGAAAGCATCTAATAATACTTGCTATAATATCCTGGGCTTCCCTGATGGCTCAATGGTAAAGAATTTGCCTGCCAATGCAGGAGACACGGGTTCCATCCCTGGATCAAGAAGCTCCCCTAGAGAAGGAAATGGCAACCTGCTCCAGGATTCTTGCCTGGGAAATCCCATGGACAGAGGAGCCTGGTAGACTACAGTCCATGGGGTCACAAAGAGTTGGACAAGACTGAGTGACTAAACAACAACAAGTGTCTTGTTATTGAATAGTAAGTACATAAAGTAAGGTGGTTCCTTGAAGATGCATGCCCACATCCTCTCATCTATAGTTCTGGGTACTACCTTGAATTCAAACTGAGTACCTGGGCACCAAAGTTGCTGTCTTACTCTTATATGCCCAAGTAGCAAGGTAAACTCCAAGAAGAACTGCTGACCATTAGAATTGGAATTCCACCAAAATTTACTAGTGCACACTTATATTGTTATTTATTCCTTCAAAGTTTAAATAACATCAGCCTTAATTGTGCAAATATCAAATACAGTATAGCTATAAACAAGAGTTACTTTAGGGAAGAATATTCCAACATAAGTATTTGTAGCTTAAAGTATAAATTTAAAAAAGAAGAAAAATGTGACCCAGACACAGGCCATTTTTTCCCAGGCCCAGTTCAACTGGCTTGAAATTTACTGCCGTGATTCACAAATCTAAAGATTTGAGTCTTAAAAATGTGAAAGCCCAGATGGTCTTACTGGCTGGCTCTGACATCTTTCTATGATTGTATTTTGTCAGAATGGTCTCCTAAGAGCATGACTAACACTGACTTGAGTTCATCCCTTCCAAATGTGTCTAAAATGATTGAATCAAAGAGAAGAATAATGTAATAATAAGTTGATGTTTCACTATGAAATGTGAAATGATTCACAGAGTTCAATAAAATTTCAGGGTCAGAAATAACTTACATGGCTATGGATTGCAGATACTGGCTCAACTTGATCCAAAAAATTATTGAGTGAAAGATGGTTTAGAGATGATCCAGACATTCACTAGCTCCCAAATACGTGTACTTAGAGAAATTGAAAGTCTATATACATGTTAGCCATTTCCTCAAGTCCACCTGGCCATCTACAGCAGACAGTCTACAAAAACCAAAGGGGAGTGTTCATGATAGCAGGAAATTAGAATTTTTGTGGGTTTTACAGTTTTTCCAGAGACATCTGCTTATAGTCATCCTTATGGTCTCACTATTTTCATAGTTTCAGAACAACTATTTTCAATTTTGCGGCCAAAGCATGTTTTCTTCCTTCCTGCCAATCTGTAATTTTTTTTTAGAGTTGGGCAAACTGCTAATATGAAATAGATCTCACCAAGGTAGGCAATCTTAGTTAAAACTGGAAAAAAAAAGAGTCATCTGCTTTCTTCTGAATACCCAATCTATTCTGTTTCTATTCTCTATGAATTTTTCATTTTTTATTAGCTGGTTTTGCCCTTTTGGCAAAATCTCTTTATTCCTCAAGAAGAGGAGAAATACAGACACATAAACATTTAATGTATACACAGCATGTATATTCAACTCCATCAAACTCTATCAGTCATGTGTACCCTCTCCTTAATGGATCTTTTCATTTAAAACTTTTTTTTTTTGTTTTACAGAAAGAGACCCACAGACTTAAGAGAATGAACTTATGGTTGTTGTGGGGAAGGGATAGTTAGGGAGTTTGGGATCAACATGCACACACTGCTATATTTAAAATAAATAACCAACAAGGAACTACTGTATATCACATGGAACTCTGCTCAGTGTTATGTGGCAGCCAAGATGGGAGAGAGTTTGGGGGAGAATGGATACATGTATATATACAGCTGAGTCCCTTCGCCGTTCACCTGAAACTATCACAATACTGTTAATTGGCTATATCCCAATACAAAATAAAAAGTAAAAAAAAAAAAAAAAACTAAAGCAATTACCCTCCAATTAAAAATAATTTTTCTATAAAAAGCTTTGCATTTTTTTTTTTTTTGTAAAATAAATGAAATCCAAATATCTCTTGACCTCTTCAGCATGTTCCATTAACAATTGTGGTACAAATTTGCCAGGTCTCGTCCCCATCTGCTAACCTGGACCTTAAATCTCCCACAAATTCTTCTTTGTCCTGGGGGGCATTTACCATCTTGTAGGAAGACGGATGTAACATATATCAAAATAATGGCAATAAAAGGATTAATGTGTGGTTTTAGAAGAGATGTACAGTTTGTGGCACAGAAGAGGAAACAATTATTTTGAGCAGACTGGGCTGAAAAGACTTAAGAGACAGAAGTTACAGCAGCTCATTTAGAGTGGGTAGAGCAGGCAGCATGAACACAGGGGCAGAGGTGTGGAGATGTGGTGTGTGCAAGGCACACCAAGTCCTCTCGTTTGGGGTCTTGGAAATACAGCAAAAGAAGGAAATACAGCAAAAGAAGTCAAGCTTTCTTCTGTGGCAATCACATCCACGATATTACATGCCAAGCCCCCATCTCAGTGGTTCAGATCCATAATCTTTAGAAAGGAAAAACTGGTTTGTGTGTGTACTTATTGATATTGGAAAGAATGTAACCACCGAAAGTTGCCCAGAATAGATCCCTAGTGATTTTTGAGGATGTTTGTGTTTTCATGTACTCTTTCAATATAAAGATAACGCTTTGGAAATGAGAGTAGGCTACTAGTGCAAAGCATAATGTTTTGTAAATGGTGAGTATTCAATAAGCATCCAGAGAGGAAAGAAACTGCTATAAAAAGGAAAGATTTTGATTAATTTGCACATGTCTTGTAAAACTGGTTGTCAAGCTGTCCTCTGCAGGGGATCTGGGGTCACGGAAGTGTCGCTTATTATGTTATTATTATTATTATTAATAGAAGAAGGCTCCCCATCTCCTATCCCCACCCACAGCACTCTTCAGCTAGAAAACTTTCACTTTTATATATTTTATATATTAAATATAAGGGGAACTAAATATTCCATGGCTTGAAACTTGAAAATTATATTCTTACAATCACTGAATTTGGTCCCTGCAAAGGGTCCAAGATCACTTCAAAAAGTTTAAAGAAATTGTGATTCCAGGAGATCACTAATTTGATTACAAAAGCTTCGAAGTCATATTTGCAGGAAAGAGAGAAAAAAGAAATATGATGACCAATTTGAATGATGTATAAAGATGATTGCATAGGTGATAGGAAGTAACAGAATGTAAGATACTTCTTTTTTTGTAATTTTCATAAGCTACTCACCAAGTAAATAGTTTAAACCACTAAAATTAAATTCTAGATACCAATAACTGAATACCATCTTATGTAACACTTTGCAGTAGGCATTATGGGTAAAAAATGCAGAATGGGAGAGAATCATTTTTAAACAGAAACATCTCTACTAGTGTGGGAATAATTAATAGTGCTATACATCAAATGTTGTTTCTGAGGACATCTCTAAACTTGAGAATTGAGATCCATATCCAGAGCATCTTATAAAAAGTGTACTATAGAGAGCTGACCAGGTAGAAGCCTTGACCACTGCTCCCTTTGGGATTGTTGGAAGGGCATTAACAATATACTTCAGCTTGTAGGAGGAAGAAGTCAGGGAAGAGAATAAATTCTACAATGGAAGATGTTCAACAAAGGTAAAAACCAGATGGAAATAATAACCACATTAAGATTACCATGGCCTATGGGAAAAAAAATTGGAGCAAAACATATAACCATAATGTTAGTTGGGATCATAAATAAAAATGAATGTAGAATGGAAGAAATCTCTAGGTGAAGGTTTAGCCAACTGTGGGATGGATTGGCTAAGCGCCATTTACTTGGGGGATTTGAAAGCTAAATTTTGAGCAAAATTGCTGTAGTTATCATATTTTAACCAATAATCATGATGATTTATAACAATAATATTAAGACAGTTAATGCAAGTGTTTGCAGATTAACTTGTTATTAATAATAAAACATTATGTCTTATCAATTAGAGAGTTTTACTTGGAACATGCTTATGACTGTTCATCTTTCAAGTACTATAATAAACCACATAATAATTATACAACTCCTGTGGCTTGAGAAAGTAGGTAATGCTGGTCTTCTTTCTCTGTGGGAAATGCCACTTCTGCAGGATCCTTGTCCTTAAGGATCTTCAAGCAACAATTATCATGCAGTTTGATAAAAAAGGTAATGATGAGATCAATTCCACCTATACTTATGAACCTAGTGTTGCATATGAAAATGCATTCATGTGAGTGGGCATCAACAGCCTGAAACATCTGGTGACTGCTGTGAAAGAGATCCTTATCATGACTGAGGACCTAAACCATCTTGCCAAGAAGTTTTTCCAAGATAGAGGAGCAGAATATGGAGTTCCTTCATTTGATATAAAAGAAAGAGACTTTAAAACAAGACAGGTTAACTCTGGACAGAACCATCCCCGCTGAATGTAATGGTTTCTCAGAAGAAATTCACTCAGAACCATTTGTTATGGAGGATGCCATTCTGAAATGGCTCAATATTTTCAGCCATTCAGGAATATTATTAGGTTGATGCAAAGCTAATTTTGGTTTCAGACCATGAATTTTAAATCATTATAACTAGGCTCAAATACATCTTTATTAATCAAAATAGGAACATTACAATCAACACATTACTACCAATGAGAAACAAGTTTGTTTATTCTGGTAGCATAAAAATTCGGGATTCGATGAATTCTTAGAAAGTGTTTTCTGTCTCCTGGTGGTCGTGGAAAAGTTTTCCCTGCAAAAAGTTGCAGAGATGCTCAAAGAAGTGGTAATCAGCTGGCAAGACGTCAGGTGAACATGGTAGATGAGGCAAAACCACTGAGTTTATCATCGCCAGTGTCATATAAAATCCACTTTTTTGTCACATGTCACAATCCAATTAAGAAATTGTTCATTGTTGTGTAGAATAAGAGAAGGCGACACTTCAAAAAGACAAATTTTTTCTTTATTTTCAATCAGCTCATGAGACACTCACTTATTGAGCTTTTTCACCTTTACAATTTGCTTCAAATGCTAAACGACTATAGAATGGTCATCGTTGAGTTCTTCAGCAACTTCTTGTAAACTGTAAGAAGACCAGCTTCGATGACTGCTCTCAACTCATCATCGTCAACTTCCGATGGCCAGCCACTGCACTCCTCATCTTCAAGCCTCTCATCTCCTTTGAAAAACTTCTTGAACCACTACTGCACTGGACATTCCCTAGCAGTTCCTGGACCAAATGCATTGTTGATGCTGCTAGTTGTCTCCACTGCTTTACGACCCATTTTGAACTTGAATAAGTAAATCGCTTGAATTTACGTTTTGTCATTTCCCTAGTCTAAAACACATATAAAATAAACAGCAAGTCAAAAAAACATGGAGTGAGAAAAGGACATTAAAATGATGTATAATATAACTGCATTTATTTAAGAATGTATTCCAATTATCAAATGGCAAGTTTCAACAATCCAAAAACCGCAATTACTTTTGCATCAACCTTTTCATTAAATCCCTAGAGTCAGCATTAGAGATACTGCTTTAAATATATGAGCACTTTCAACCAGAGACTCTGGAACAAAAGATCAGAGATAAACTGAAAACTTTCCTTTACTGGAGAAAGTAGTTCTGTAAGTTGAAATAAAAAATAACACAGTTCTGTCATTTTTTAAAGAAAACCAGTATCTACCAACATTTGGAAACACCACAGAATTTTCCGAAAGGTTACTTCTCCTCAGATGACCTGAAAATGAGATATTCAGTCATACACAGTTATAATCATTACTGTGCTGACTGGCAGGACTTATGAAAATTCAACTCCTTGACTTCAAAGTATACGATGTGGTATGATATAAATTCTACCTGAAGACCTCAGAAATTCCTTGAAACAAGCCTATTCTCATCTAGCAAAATCCCAAAGTGGGAGTTCTGATTCTTTTTCTTTTTGGTATAACAGACATTTGTCAGTAGGAGTTTCCAGCATTTGTAGGCACAGAAATGAAAACTCAAAATTGGTTGCCAAAAGATTTTCACAGAGCCATGTAAGTTCACTCCACACTGTTGACTTCTTATCCAAGCCAGAAAATAGCTGCTTTCCCATTGAAATTAAAAGCTGAACTTGATTAAGGTTTACATTTTTGGTTTTATACACAATTTATATTACTATGATTTCAAAGCAATAAACATTTTCACATTAAAGTTGAGAATAAGAGAAACCTTTTTAAAAATGTGTTTTATATTATGTCTCTCCCTAAAGGAAATGAATATCCAATGCAATAAAATGATGGTATTAAGAAGTGTGTGTGTATCCAGAAAAAAAATTTAATAGCTTCTATTAGATTCTCAAAGAGATTCATGACCCATAAAAGGTCAAGACTACTAATAAAAAGTTAGTTCACAATCATGTCCTTGGTTCCATTCTATTCAACTTTGTAATAAATATTAGGCTGAACCATATACAACTGCCCATGTGTGACCATTTTGACCTACAAAAACAGCAATTTTACAAGGCTCAACCTAATATCTTAGATGAATTGGTAAGGAAAAATAATCTACTGGACCCAGAACCACATTTGAAAAAACTCTGGGCATTCTGAGATGTGGGGTAGACATTTATTGCATTGAAAGAAAATAAAGATAAATGTCAAATCATGTATTGAGCTGGATAAACAAAAAAATTTGAGCGTAGAATGGCAGAGATATTTAATCACACAGATTAAAGAAGTTCCAAGGATTTAAATGATGACAAGCTCAAGACAAGATAATGACATGGCAGGGCTGCTAATGAAACTAAAGCAGGCTTAGAATTAGGAGAATTGAAGAGTTTCAGTGAGTTCTGTCTTTATGCAATACTTTGCTTTTGGATTTACTTTCTCATGTAATTCTCACAATGCAATTTGAATTAAGTATTAATAGCTTTGTTTTATAGGTGAGAACCTGAGTCTAAGAAAAGCTATATACTTTGTACATAGCTAGTAAGTGTTGGTACTAAAAATGTAATAATCATAATTATTAATAATAATTATTGGTGAAATACATTGAGTTCCTCCTGCAAACTAAGAACTATAATAAAGCATATTATTACACTATTTTGCTTAACACTGATTTCAATACTTAAAAACTCTACTAGGTAAGTATAATTTTTATTTAACAAATGAGGAAATTGAGGGTCAGAGATTATATTGAGCTTGATAGGTCTTCAAACTCCAGCACTAGACACAAAAATAATGTATAGAATGAGTATTTAACCAGCTTTCATAATTGGGAAAGGTCAAATCCCTTACTTTACGTGTATCTCCAAATGGTTCTGCTTCTTTGATCAAATTATGACTGATACACTTGTATAATCTAACCATGTTTGCTGCTGCTGCTGCTAAGTAGCTTCAGTCATGTCCGACTCTTTGCGACCCCATAGAAGGGAGCCCACCAGGACCCCCTGTCCCTGGGATTCTCCAGGCAAGAATACTTGAGTGGGTTGCCATTTCCTTCTCCAATGCATGAAGGTGAAAAGTGAAAGTAAAGTCGCTCAGTCCTGTCCGACTCTGAGCGACCCCATGGACTGCAGCCTACCGGGCTCCTCCGTCCATAGCATTTTCCAGGCAAGAGTACTGGAGTGGGGTGCCATCGCCTTCTCCAAGTGAAATGTTACCCAACACCTAAAAATTTTACAATGAAATAATTTTAATGCTTTTCATTAGTGAATCCACTTATTAGAAAAAAATGAGTGTAACCAAACCCATGAATTGGAATTCGAATTTTACAGTGGTACCACAAGTGTACACATGTTCCCCAATATATCAGACAAGTCAACAAGTATATGGAAAAGAATGATAAAAGCTAAATTCTGTATTTAAAAAACAAACGAAAGGAGCCAGAATAATTATCTGCTGTGTAAACGTACAAGTCCAGTTGTATCATTTCTTAATGCAAATGCAAGAGGGGACAATTCACGCTGCTGCCACGATGCTCCAGGAAGCAGGAGGCCTGCACTCAGTAGAGCCTGATGCTGCTCTGCAGAGCCTGGTCACACCCACAGAGGCCAGGGGGTACGGCCTGTAGGGTGGTTACCTGGAGAGGCTGGAAGCAGAGAGGTGAAAGGCAAGTTGTAGCAACACATTCAAGATGATGAGCCCAAGGTCACTGCTGTGAAGTAAATGATAAAAGAAGAAGTAGGAGTGAAAGAATCAGGTAAGATGGCACCCCACTCCCAGTACTCTTGCCTGGAGAATCCCAGGGACGGAGGAGCCTGGTGGGCTGCCATCTGTGGGGTCGCACAGAGTCGGATACGACTCAAGTGACCTAGCAGTAGCAGCAGCACGCATGCAAGACACAGGGCCAAGCTCGCACCTGAGGGCAAATGAATGAGTTGGGGGTGAAGCAGGAGAAACAGGAAGAGGAGGAGACGTGGCAAAGAAAAGGGCTAGAAACATTATTCCACCTCTCCTTACACATCCTTTGCCGACTTACGAAAAACCACCTCATTTTTGTGCTTCTCTCTTTCACCTTTTCTTTTCATCTCTCACCTTCCTAGCCTCATTAGTTTCCTTCCCTCTGCTATTTTCCCTCTTGCTGTATTGTAGCAAATTAAAATTCCTTTTGTCCTATGTAGCCTAAAATTGATGTAAGTAAGGAAAGAGAGTGGACACAGAAAGAGAGAAAGGAGGAGTAAAGAGGTTATGGCCATGTACCACATTGTCTCCAGTGAATGAAAAGGTTACAAATGAGACTAAGGAAAGCTTGAGTGTAATATAGAGAAACTCAGGACTTGGGGGATTCTTTGTCTGGGCTTCTGTCACAGATGTGATAAGATTATAGTCTTTATTTGGGCTGAGAGTTGGACATGTTTACAAGAATTGTGTTTAGTGAACACAGAATTATAATTTAAGTTTTAATTTTCTGGCAAAAAAAAGTTAGAATGCGTAAGTATATTAAAGTATATGTATATGAGATTTTTAATAAGATTATTATTTAAGACAGGGGTCAACAAACTACTGCCCAAGGGTCAGATCCAGAACTCTTGTGTTAGTACAGCAGTGAGCTAAGAACAACTGTGTTTTAAAATGGTTGAAAGAAAAATCAAAAGAAGTATTATATTTTGTGGCACATGAAGCTAATATAATATTCAAATTTCAGAGTTCAAAAGTAAAGTCTTATTGGAAGAGAGTCACACACTTCGTTACGTATTGTCCCTGGTTGCTTTCTCTCTGCAGTGGGAGGACTGTGCCGTGGCAACATATTTGCTATCCAGCCCACTTCAGAAAGAAGTCTGCAGACCCCCAACTTAGGGTGTCACTTATTGAAAAGGAAAAGTACACTTGCCTATTTTAATTCTCAAAACAGTTTGAGAGAAATAAGGTACTTCCAAAGGGTCAGGATGTCACTCCTTCAGTGACCCTCCTACCCCAACAGAGACTCCTTACTCTCTCTTATCCAATATGATGTTTTTCCAGTAAAAGAAATCTACGAATGTGTTAGTCTGTTTACTTCTTAAAGGTTTTCTTTGTTTCTGCCCATAAACAACAGTACCCAAATTCTCATTCTGGTGTTATTGCCCTATTTGCTAAAATTTATTTGGTAAACAAATGACTGAATAACAAATGAGTTTAAATGCCAAGGACATTCCATTTTTGCTATGCATATTTACTCTTTTATTTCTAGAGGCTGATATATCAACAAACCAGAGGAAAAATCATTTTCTGTAGTTAAACAACCTAGGTATTAATAAAATTAAGCCTTGATTATTTAGCTCATGATCTAGATTTTCTTGAGCGACAAAGGTCCTTTCTGAATATTAACTAAAACATTATGCTTGTGAAAACACATGACCGCACTCTCAAGGACCATGGGGTCTTCATGCTCAGAAGAGCAGAAGGCATTAGCAGGTAAATAAAGCTACAATTTTATCACAGAGGCTATATAGAATTTTCAAAAACAGAAGATAACTTTGAAAAAATAGAGTTTAGGGACTTCCTTGGTGGTCTGGTGGCTAAGACTCTGAGCTCCCAGTGCAGGGGACCCAGGATTCAATTCCTGGTCAGGGAACTAGATCCCATGTGCCACATGTAAGAGTTTGCATGCTGCAACTAAAGATCTTACATGCTGCAATGAAAATCGAAGATCCCGAGGGTCATAACTAAGACCAGGCAAACAGCTAAATAAATAAATACTTTTTTAAAAAACTTAAAGAAAAAGACTTGCATTATTAATATATGTATTAATATAAATAAACTAATAATATATATTACATATGATATACAAATATTTGCATTATTAATATAACTATATATATTTATTGCAAGTCTCTATATAGTTTAAATATATAATGTAATTGTGTAGTTTTCATACAAGTGTAAGAAGATTTCAAAAATCAAAGAAATAATGGACATTTAAGATGATAGCCTTTTCAGAAGCCTAACCAAACACTTCTCTAAAGCTCACTTTATGAGTTACACAGGAAATCTTATTAACTTGTACATATGTTCAATTGGAGAAACTTGTAAATTGTTTTTTTCTTAATAGTAAAGATTCAACACTACAACTACAGCATTAAATACCTTCACAGCTGCCTTTGTAAAACTTCCTTTTTATTCAAATTTATTGGGTTTCCTGTAGATGAGATGAGTGTTTTTATAAACAATCAAAACATGATAGTAATACTAAAAAATGAAAACAAAAGACAATGCTTCTCTCAATGCATTTGAGTTCTAAATTAATTGCTTTGTGGCATCCATCCTTTAGAACGTTCAGGTAAGTGAAATAGCAGCTCTGTTAAGCAATATCAAAATAATCAGAATTATAAAAGTCAAGAGTGAAGCTAAAGTGGTAGGTTCAGACACTATTGCACCCAATATAGCTTCAATCTGTAATCTTGCTAGAAGTTTAGTCACCCTGTGAACCATCAACCTTCCAATTAGAACTTTGATGATAACCTTTTGCAACTGTTACAATATTTTAAAGTAACTAGTCATTATATAATTTATAAAAGTCGCCACTCATTATGACAAAGCTACTCAGGGGAGACAGGGAATACATGTAATTTAATATAACAGGCTGACTGTATAAACAGTTTGGTTACATCACTATTATTAACATTTGCAGAACAGTAAGTAATGGGTCAGCTCAGTCTAAAGCTCATTACTTGATGTGTGCTTACATCTTACACTGCTGGTTCAGGTCTTTCTTCTTAAGGGAACTAGTTGACAATGTCAGATGCAACAGAAAAGTGACATTCTTTGACCCTTACTCAGAATCAACACTTGAGTTTGTGTTTGAGCCCATCAAAATGAAGATTGTTTCCAAAATAGGATTGGTGCCCGGAATTAAGAGCAAATGGAAATGGACAGAAAGGATGTTACTCTCATTTGAGAGGCCCACTGATAGCCTCGTCGCTCAGTTGCTGACTCTATCCACAGAGATGTACACAGAGGGGATTTGTGGAGATGATGTCCTATTTAATGCAGACAGTCACATCCAGCTTCCTTATTACTATGAGTTCAGCTCCTCTCTGTATAAACCTCAGAATTGTGATTCATGGATTATGTGGATATTTTCAAATTTGGCACATGCCTTGATTTCTATATTTAAAAATGCATGTCTAAGTTTCGTCGTAAATTGACATTAGTTATGGTTATCCTAACAACCATAAATATCCACAAAGGAGATGTCCATAATGATATAAAATAGTGTTTAATATAAAACTTAAACTGAAGAATAATTATTCCTTACTCTTTTGCAAACTGCTTTCTAAGTCTACCTGCTTTATGAATGAAGTATGAAGTATTAGAGAAGGTCTATAATTATAAGGTATTGTTTTCGTTGGTTTTGTTATTATTTACGTATGGTAAGCCAACGGATCAACAGATGATTGCCACTGAAAAGACAGCTTGCTGATCACAGTTTCCAAGTGAAGAGGTGCGTACACCACGGAGGGGCTACATGGGGAAACATTAGGATCAGTCAAGGAGGCAGAGGGAGGGAGCAAAATGTGAGCAAGAGCTTCTTCTATGGCTTCCACAGTAAGCAGTGGGTGAGGCAAGGTAAGCAGCTTTAGGACTGGCTAGTTTGAATAATTTCAATGGGCTCTGGGGCACAGGAGCTGTTCCTAGTTGTCTGGTATCTGCCCCGCAGGTAATTAGGGCAGGTGGATAATGATCCCGGAGTATTTGAACCCAAAGGAGAGGAGGTAGTTGAGGATGTGGGCTCTGATTTGGCTGAGTTGCATTTGAAAAGCACACTCACTGGTAAGTTGTTCACCTAAGAATTAGCGAACCCGAACCCAGGAAAAAGCAGTTCCTGCAGGGTCAGCAAGGGTCTTAACGTTAAAGCATCAGAACACAGAAAATAAGACATGGTTAACACGAGCATTCAGCCCTCTATATTTCATAGTGTTGAATGTGTTTCTTTTTATTATGAAAAATTGTTTTGGTTCTTATTGTTACTGATAAGATTGAGATAGCTCAGTGCAAACATTTTCATATTGCTTTTCTCCTCTGGAAACTTCTTTCTGCATCTTCCATCAATTTTATCTCATGTCTTCTGATTCAGAGGAAGAATCATCTCTACCTTAATTATGAATATTGGTCCTCATCCTACTGCTTTAATACCAATTCTAAAGCAATTCTTCATGAATAATTCTCTCTTTCATAGCATATATTTTGATTTTTTTTTCATCTCTGTAGTCCCATCCCCTGTACTTAGAATATGTTCGGATCGTCTCTATTTTAAAATCTTTCCCTCTATAGGGTTGACCCATCAAGCAATTACCATAGCATCCTCTTTTTGTCATTGTCAAAATTCTTGAAAATTAGTCTGCATATATGACCTCTGAGGCCTTGGTCTCCACTCCTTAACCCTTTATCATCTGGTTTCTGCTCCACACAGATATCTTTTACTGTGATCAAATTTAGCAGTACTTTCTAAGCCTTCCAACCTCTTTATCTGCCTGCAGAATTTGAGGCTCTTTTCATCTTGACCTGCCAGATTAATTACTTCTGGATGTGTCTATGAGGGGGTTTCTGGATGAGTTTAGCATTTATATCAGAGGGCTCAGTAAAGCAGACCACCCTCCCCAGTGTGGATACTATCATCCAATCCACTGCTGGCTCAAATAGAACAAACGGTGGAGGAAAGTGCTTCCCGTGTGTCTCCTCTCAGCTCTCATACTGGGATTTAAATACTGACCTCATGTTGATGTATGGCAAAACCAACACCATATTGTGAAGTAATTAGCCTCCAATTAAAATAAATTAAAAAAATAAATACTGACTTCTCTAGTTCTCAGGTCTTTAGATTTGGATTGAAATACACCACCAGATTTCCTGAGTTTCCAGCTTTCAGACCACAGACTGTGAAACTTCTCACCTATATAAACATTTTAGCCAATTTATCATAAGAAATTATCAATCTTTTTATCTATATTTATATAGCATATATGTGTGTGTGTGTGTGTGTGTGTGTATGTGTCTGTGTGTATACCCATCTTCCTTGTTCTGCTTCTTGGAGAACCCTGTCTAACACAGACATAGTGGGAGGAAGGACCAAGCTTTTGGATACAGACCCTTCTAGGAGCCTTACTAATGTTCCCTGTTAATCTGTCCTCTACACCACTCCCGATAAGCGTTCAGCTATGTTCATATTGCTACTCTGATGGTTTTTCTCCAAGAGCCTTCCAACTTAATACAGCCATTTCATTCTGGCATCCCAGGCCCTCCTTAGCATGATCTCAATGTATTTCCCAGCTTTGGCTCCCTGTAAACCCTTCCTTTAGTGAACCCATTATTGTACTGCCATCTTGCCTTTGTTCACATGACTTCTCTCCCTACTTAAAACCCTGGCTCTACTGGCTCACCCAGTGTCTATTCAATACCACCTATTATGTGTCAGGCTAGACAGTGGAAATTCAAACATGAGCAAAAGCAGCATAACCTCTGCCCGTAAGGAGTTTGTAAACCAGTGGGTAAGATAGATATTAATCAAATACTATAGATTCATATAAAATTGCAACTTTGATAATTACCCAAAAAAGATATTCCGAACACCCAGAATTACCAGAGCACTTTAAAAGGGAGGAAAGAGAAACTGAGGGTGTGACAGTGTGGCTATAAAACAGAGAAGCCAGTCAGCCCTGCTACCCAAACTCTTCTGACACATCAAACCTCCTAGAAGCCCTTCTGCTCATCTCAGCAAAAAGGTGTGATCACTTAATTGATCCACCCTAAACTGTATATATAAGTTTCATGCTGTTTCTCTTGTTTTACCTCTTAATCTAATCTTCCCTTGAGATAATAATAAGGTCAGGGATTCTGATACCATATTTTTTATTTTTTGGTTATTTTCTAGAATAATGTCTTGGACAGAGTCGGTGCTCATTGGCTATTTGATAAATGAATGGTCTTAAATTTCCCCAATGTGTCTAAATAATATATACTCTGATGAAATTTTCATGAGATAAAAAATATGGGAAAATGAAATAATGCTATAAAAGAGACAACCAATCTCTGGATTACTGAGAACTGGTTAGACATCTATCTATAGGAGAAAGAAACAGAAACACATTACCTCTATGTATGTATGTATGTATTGCCTGATGGCGAAAAGTATATGCTTTCAAATCAGATTCAGTTCAGTTCAGTTCAGTTCAGTCGCTCAGTTGTGTCCGACTCTTTGTGACCCCATGAATCGCAGCACGCCAGGCCTCCTGGTCCATCACCAACTCCCAGAGTTCACCCAAACTAATGTGCATCGAGTCTGTGATGCCATCCAGCCATCTCATCCTCTGTCGTCCCCTTCTCCTCCTGCCCCCAATCCCTCCCAGCATCAGGGTCTTTTCCAATGAGTCAACTCTTCGCATGAGGTGGCCAAAGTACTGGAGTTTCAGCCTCAACATCAGTCCTTCCAATGAACACCCAGGACTGATCTCCTTTAGAATGGACTGGTTGGATCTCCTTGAAGTCCAAGGGACTCGCAGGAGTCTTCTCTAGCACCACAGTTCAAAAGCATCAATTCTTTGATGCTCAGCTTTCTTCACAGTCCAACTCTCACATCCATAAATACCACTGGAAAAACCATAGCCTTGACTAGACGGACCTTTGTTGGCAAAAAAAAATATCTCTGTTTTTTAATATGCTATCTAGGTTGGTCAGATTACCTGGCTTCAAATGCCACCTTCACCAAAGACTAGTTGTGTGATCTTGGGCAAATGATCTTTAAAATGGGAATGATACTAATAGTGCCTACCACATAGGATTGGATGAAGATTAATCAAGCTAATATACGTAAAGCATTTCAAACATATCCCATATTGACATATGCCTCAAGAATCTGTTACAGTCCTAAATCACATGGGAGAAGGTGGTTGTCACTCCTCAAGTTCTGTCTCCCAACTCCTCAAAATTGGGTCTGAGTGATCATCAGGGTTCTGCATGAAAAACATCTGGCCAGGTCATATTTTAAACAGAATGGGGAGTCTTCACAGGGAAGTCACAGGATGGGGTAAGGAAGCAACAGAGGCAGACAGAGGTGGATTCAAGTCCACTTCTGCCAAATCATTTCTGCGCTCAGAACCTCAGTATCCTCTCTTACAGAATGGGATTGTTGCAAGGATTAGAGAAAAGTGCCTGGCCTTTATGGTATAACTTCTAAGGTCCAGGGGAAACTCCTTCCTTCTCAAAGTCCTAAATAAAGTGAGATATTCCTTCACCAGAAACTAAGATTGATTCCATGATAACTAGGTCAAAGTTTTCCTTTATTCCAAGGTATTTATTGGGTTGACAAAAAAATTCATTAGATCTTATGGAAAATCCCAAACAAATTTTTGGTCAATCCAATAGAAATTCTATTGTTCAGAAAGCACAACACTCTGTGATATAGATTGTCTGCTGCTCCAAACAAGAAGGATGGCTGTCTACCAGAAGAATCTCTTTACCCCTAGTGACACTACTGTTTTATAGTTTCATTTACTTTCCACTAGCTATGAACAAAGCTAGCAGAGGTGATGGAATTCCAGTTGAGCTATTTCAAATCCTGAAAGATGATGCTGTGAAAGTGCTACACTCAATATGCCAGCAAATTTGGAAAACTCAGCAGTGGCCACAGGACTGGAAAAGGTCAGTTTTCATCCCAATCCCAAATAAAGGCAATGCCAAAGAATGCTCAAACTACCGCACAATTGCACTCATCTCACATGCTAGTAAAGTAATGCTCACAATTCTCCAAGCCAGGCTTTGACAATACATGAACCATGAATTTCCAGATGTTCAAGCTGGCTTTAGAAAAGGCAGAGGAACCAGATATCAAATTGCCAACATCTGCTGAATCATGGAAAAAGCAAGAGAGTTCCAGAAAAACACCTATTTCTGCTTTATTGACTATGCCAAAGCCTTTGTCTGTGTGGATCACAATAAACTGTGGAATTTTCTTCAAGAGATGGAATACCAGACCACCTGACCTGCCTCTTGAGAAACCTATATGCAGGTGAGGAAACAACAGTTAGAACTGGACATGGAACAACAGACTGGTTCCAAATAGGAAAAAGAGGACGTCAAGGCTGTATATTGTCACCCTGTTTATTTAACTTATATGCAGAGTACATCATGAGAAACGCTGGGCTGGAGGAAGCACAAGCTGGAATCAAGATTGCCAGGAGAAATATCAATAACCTCAGATATGCAGATGACACCACCCTTATGGCACAAAGTGAAGAGGAACTCAAAAGCCTCTTGATGAAAGTGAAAGTGGAGAGTGAAAAAGTTGGCTTAAAGCTCAACATTCAGAAAACTAAGATCATGGCATCTGGTCCCATGACTTCATGGGAAATAGATGGGGAAACAGTGTCAGACTTTATTTTTGGGGACTCCAAAATCACTGCAGATGGTGACTGCAGCCATGAAATTAAAAGACGCTTACTCCTTGGAAGAAAAGTTATGACCAACCTAGATAGCATATTGAAAAGCAGAGACATTACTTAGCCAACAAAGGTCCGTCTAGTCAAGGCTATGGTTTTTCCTGTGGTCATGTATGGATGTGAGAGTTGGACTGTGAAGAAAGCTGAGCGCCAAAGAATTGATGCTTTTGAAGTGTGGTGTTGGAGAAGACTCTTGAGAGTCCCTTGGACTGCAAAGAGACCCAACCAGTCCATTCTGAAGGAGTTCAGCCCTGGGATTTCTTTGGAAGGAATGATGCTGAAGCTGAAACTCCAGTACTTTGGCCACCTCATGCGAAGAGTTGACTCATTGGAAAAGACTCTGATGCTGGGAGGGATTGGGGGCAGGAGGAGAAGGGGACGACAGAGGATGAGATGGCTGGATGGCATCACTGACTCAATGGACGTGAGTCTGAGTGAAATCCGGGAGTTGGTGATGGACAGGGAGGCCTGGCGTGCTGCGATTCATGGGGTCGCAAAGAGTCGGACACGACTGAGCGACTGAACTGACTGACTGAACTGAGGCAAATTCTCATGTTAAAATTTTTTTAATAAAAATTTTCAGACCTATGTATTATCTTAAGGAAGCTGTTAGCAATAGTGTTGATTCTAAGAAATGCAGTATTGCTTTTGGCCTCTAAACATCACTTTTAAAATGTGGAGACTTGGGGGCATATTTTTACGATGCCTCATGACACCCTCACAATTGTGTTACTGTTTAGACTTTCTCTGAGAGCTTGTTCATAGTCAGTGGCTGCTTTTATAAAACAAAATCTCTATGACCTCATTGTGACTTTTTTCATCTATAAGGCAGATACAATCCAAAAACCTAAAGGAAGCAAAAATTAAATACATATATATATAGACAGATAGATATTTGGGTTCAAAAGCTAGGAAAACCTGGAGTTATAGGAGTATGCTCTGACTTTCATAATAGTTACTTGACATTCTGGAGCAGGCACAGTATGCTTTCATAGCTCATCACTTTACAGAATTTAAAAGGCCTGGAGTTAGATCTTGACACCCTCTATGGTGCAAGCTGAGTTCAGCTCTTTATTACAGTCATGGGCATTGATTTTAAATTTTCCATATTTTCAGTGTCATCTTGATTTGGATACATGGGCTCTGGTGGGATAAAATTGATTAGGGCTGATCCTCAGTAAAATTATTAAGAAGGAAAAATTTATTCCTATTGGTCTTCCCCTTTCTGTCCGCATCCTTTATTCCATGCCAGTTGCTCACCCACCAGCTTTTCCAGTGACTTCATAATGTTCGGGACTTCCATTAATGCTGGATCCCTCCCCCTAGAAAATTCTTCATGTTCCAGCCCAGTGAAATTTATCTGTTGAGGGTGACCATCTCTCAGCTTTTGTTCAGTGACAGCTAATCACTATGATTTACATTTATTCTGATGAGTTATTGAGTACTTAGTCAGCTTGTGTTGCTATAAAAAGATCACAGACCAAGTGACTTATACAATAGATATTTATTTCTCATGGGTCTGGAGAATAAGATGTGTAAGATTAAGGCACTCACAGAGTTGGTATATGTGAGAGCATTTCCCGGTTTGTAGTTGGTCGTCTTCTTGTTTTGTCTTCACATGGCAGAGAGAGAAAGAGAGAAAGCTTCCTTGTGCCTTTTCTCATAAAGGCAGTACTCACATCATCAAGGTTCTACCTTTATGGCCTAATTAACTCCCAAAGACTTGAATTTCCACATATGAATTTGGGAATGACACAAACCTTCAGCCCATAGTAGTACTACCATCTTAATAAGCTGTTTCTCCCTTTCTTAGAATACTTAAATTCTCTGCTCCTTTGAAAAATTAAACTCACTCAAATCAAATATAATTTATTTGAATCTTTCCTGATTACTTCTAGGAAGAATTAGTTATCCTCTATTCTGTGTTCCCCAATACTTTGTATAGGTAGTCTACGTAATTGCTGATGACCTTATTTATTTATTTTTTTTAATTTGGTGGGTTTTGCATTGTCCTCATTTTCCCATTAAACTCTGAGATATTCAAAGACTGGCGTGTCCCCTTATTTATCCTTATGTTTCCATTACCTAGCATAGATGCTGGCACTTTATAGTTGTTCAATAAATACTTACTGAATAAATCAATGACTCTAATAGTGTGAATGTGAAACCCTCTCAGATCTCTCAATATATCTGGTCTTTCATAGATTAAAGAGCAAATAATCTGGCATCTCTCCTTATTAAAGGCACTTTGAGTAGATCTTTTTTCTTGAAAATCCGCCCCAAGGACAACAGATTGACAGATTGCTCAGAGCCATGACCAGCTGTACCATACATAGTTTATCAGTAAACCTTGGAAATGGCAGAGCTCAGCACCACAAATCCTTTTGTTGGGAGGCTGTTTCTCTGGCCAGAGCAATTCTGTATCATTGCTGTCTTTTGTGCCAGAAACAATTTAGCCAAACAATGTTCCCATCCAAAGATTTGGTATCATGAGGGATGAATGGGGAGATTAGGATTGACATATACACACTATTGATATTATGTATAAAATAGATAACAAGTGAGAACCCACTGTGTAGCACAGGGAACTCTACTCAATGCTCTGTGGTAACCTAAATGGGAAGGAAATCCAAGGAAGAGGGCATATATGTATACGTATAGCTGATTCACTCTGCTATATAGTAGAAACTGACACAATACTGTAATGCAACTATACGTCAACAAAAAAGTTTTTTAATGAAATAAAGATCTGAATTCATTGCAAAAAAAAAAAAAAAACTTACCAAGATTTGATACCCCCAATTCCCAATGAGTAAACAATACATTCCTAAACAAGGCAAAAGGATCTGTTTTATTGTAAAATCTATTCATTCACTGTTTCCCTTGTCCTTTGGGAAATGACAACACTCAGTGATACCCAAATCCAGCCAGTCAGAGTGAAAAATATTTGAGGGTAAGCAGGACATTCTTTGGTGCCTGCCCCCATCACACCGCATCAGCAGCCATCTGCACCGCCATAGTTCAGGCAATGACCAAAGACATTCCACCAGCTGAAGTTACACTTCAAACACAAATGAGAAGAATTCATGTAAAGTGAGACCTTCTCATCATCCATAGATATGATTACCTCCAGTTCAACAAGAAACAAATGGATAATGCATCTCTATCTTCATCATCATAATTGCTTTGTTTCATCTCTTAGCATGAGAAGATCCTGATGAAAGACATTTGTAGAAGTCCTTTACTGGATGTTGTTTTCTATTGCTCTGGAAAACCATGTTAAATAGCCATTTCTGGGCCAAAGAACTAAATAGACATTTCTCCAAAGAAGACATACAGATGGCTAACAAACACATGAAAAAATGCTTAAATCACTCATTATCAGAGAAATGCAAATCAAAACCACTATGAGGTACCATTTCACACCAGTCAGAATGGCTGCGATCCAAAAGTCTACAAGCAATAAATGCTGGAGAGGGTGTGGAGAAAAGGGAACCCTCTTACACTGTTGGTGGGAATGCAAACTAGTACAGCCACTATGGAGAACAGTGTGGAGATTCCTTAAAAAACTGGAAATAGAACTGCCTTATGATCCAGCAATCCCTCTGCTGGGCATACACACTGAGGAAACCAGAAGGGAAAGAGACACGTGTACCCCAATGTTCATCGCAGCACTGTTTCTAATAGCCAGGACATGGAAGCAACCTAGATGTCCATCAGCAGATGAATGGATAAGAAAGCTATGGTACATATACACAATGGAGTATTACTCAGCCATTAAAAAGAATACATTTGAATCAGTTCTAATGAGGTGGATGAAACTGGAGCCTATTATACAGAGTGAAGTAAGCCAGAAAGAACAACACCAATACAGTATACTAACGCAGATATATGGAATTTAGAAAGATGCTAACAATAACCCTGTGTACGAGACAGCAAAAGAGACACTGATGTATAGAACAGTCTTATGGACTCTGTTGCAGAGGGAGAGGGTGGGAAGATTTGGGAGAATGGCATTGAAACATGTATAATATCATGCATGAAACGAGTTGCCAGTCCAGGTTCGATACACGATACTGGATGCTTGGGGCTAGTGTACTGGGATGACCCAGAGGGATGGTATGGGGAGGGAGGAGGGAGGAGGGTTCAGGGTGGGGAACACATATATACCTGTGGTGGATTCATTTTGATATTTGGCAAAACTAATACAATTTGTAGTTTAAAAATAAAATAAAATTTTAAAAAAATCAAAAAAAAAGTAGCCATTTCTGTTGTTATTTTTGTAGCCCAAGATATGTAACCAGAGATATACATTCTAGACTTCTGTGGGAAGCTAGACATAGGCTTAGTTAGCCATAGAAAACACATCATGCGGATCTTTAAATCATTTGCTTTGGAAGATAAATTTATGTAGTTCCTAGATATATTCAGAAACACATACAACATGTTGAAATGTGCAATATTTTGGGGATTGTGGTTAAGAAAGACATAATATATGTTAAGCAAAGGAGAAAAAAAAAAAAAACATCTGGCCTTACCAGCATATCTAGTTTATCTCAAACCTACCTTTTACTTCCTCAGCTTTCTTATTTCTCACCTGTTCCAGATGTCTTTCTTTAATTACTTTGTATGCTGAAACTTCAGCTAGCTTTCTTATCTAATTCCATATGTTCATCATCTTCTGCCTGAAACACTTCTGCTTGAGTTCCTCACATTCCATTTTCTAAATATCTTTAATTAATTCCTCCAACTACCCTCTTAATCTTATCCTCTCCCAGTTTTTTCAAGACCCTGTCATCGATTACTGGTAGATAATTACAATCCTTTTTCTGTCCTGGCATCTTTCTCTCTGTCCCAAACAGGAAGATAGCAGCATGAATGGACAAATGATCCCACAACTCATCAGCTGTGTGTAGAATTTTGCCCCAGTTTTTTTAAGTCTCTAAACTTTTTTTTTTTCATCAATTTCATCTATTTTGTTCATTGCATTTAAGATAAGTTTTTAAAAATAGACTAATGAATAAACTAATCTGTTTATTCCCCATGCGCATGCATGCTCAACTGCTCAGACGTGTCCAACTCTTTGTTACCCATGGACTGTAGCCTGCCAGGCTACTCTGTCCATAGTACTCTCCAGGCAAGCATACTGAAGTGGGTGGCCAGTTCCTTCTCCAAGGGATCTTCCCGACCCAGGAATCAAACCCCTGATCTCCAGCATTGCAGGCAGATTCTTTACTGTCTTGGGCCACCAGGGAAGCCCAATTAATAACTGATACAGAAGGGTAGCCCTATTACTACTTTCTGACCTGTTTCATGGGAGCTTCATCCCTATCAAATCCCTCCAAAATTCTCCTCCTGGTTGCTCACTGCTCCAAGACCTAGTCCTCCTGCCTGTCATGGGGCATACAACCTTGTTTATCCCTTCTTCCTGTAGCCTACAGGAGGGGTACCTAAGCCCTCTGAGGATGCAGAAAGTGGCATCTATGCCAGCGCTCCCCACTGTTGCCTTCCAAAGGCTGTAAGGTTGCCATTGTCCAAGGGTTAAGAGTATCCATATCTGTAGAAAGGTTGCAGATTATCAAAGACAGAAGACAGTAACAAAAAGGTGCCTGTCTTTAACATCATTGCCATCATTATAGCCAATCTGTTACTGCCTGTACCACTGTTTTTCCTACGGGGACCAGCAATTCCGAATGCAGTAGACAATATGCATGTCAATGTCTTACAGGGAGTTTACAGAAATGACTCTTTTAATTTACATTAACTCTATTGTTACACCCCTTCACCCTAGGACTTGGCAGAACTACAATGAGAGTTAAGCCAGGTACCATCCAATAGACACCAAGTCACACTTGGAATCATTCCTGTATACTCCCCACAAATCATGTTTGGACTTCCTTCTCTTCCAAAGAGCTCCTCTCCTTACTCTGGCTCTTCCCCAGGCACGCAGGTCTCTCTCACCTCCTCATAGTTACACTCACACTCATAAGCCTCAAATGGAGTTTAGGCTCAAGCTGTGACTCTTGCTAAATGTAAGTTACCAGCAATAGTAAAGATCTTTTGACATTACTTAAGAGGATTAAGCAAATAGTGTGTGTACTGTATGTGTAACATGTTTGGAATGTCATCTAGGGAGGAGGAAGAGGGTTTCAAGGGAAGAAGCAGGCACCCCAGGACTGGTGTCTGACAGGTGTCACATGGTAGCCCTGGTATACAACAGAACTGCAGGATGCGCATATGATACTCGAGAATATTCCAGAAAGAGGGCTTACTCCAAGATAAAATGTCTGTACAGGACAACTCTACAAACCAGGCCACATCTTCCTCACAGGCACCCCCCACTTGAATATGACCCATGAGGAAAGAGAAAGCTGTCAGGTTGGAAGGTGCCTTGAAGATGGGCCAAGAGACATCTCAGCAATGATCTGCCTGGGCCCACCTGAGCACAGAGTGGAAAGCTGCACATTCTAGGAGAAAGAGGCACGGGGGAAATCCCCAACTAATATCACATTTTCTCTTCCTTAGAAAAATGAAAATTTGAAATAGAAATTACACTGAGTTTTAAACAATATGTACTGTTTCCTTAGAAGAGGCAAATAGTCTCAAAATAGTCTGTCTCTGAATCCTTTGTTCCTTCAATGCTTTAGTGATGTCACATTATTCCCTCCCATCAGATTATTGAAACTGCTGCCTCACAGGTCACTGATGCCCAACAAATTGATGAAGCCAGTATCCTCTTTTTCTGTCTCATTCTAGGCAGCTTCTTTACAGAGCCTGATGTAGCTCTCAGGAGCCATCACCACCTCACCTCCGTAAAACTTTTCTCTTCTCACTGCTACTTACTCTCAAGAATCTCTTATTTTTTGTCCTCTTTAAACAGTTTTTAAACTCTGCAGTTTCTGTACTCCAGTACCATTCTTGTCCATAACTTTGTCCATTTGTCTTCTTTACTCAGTAAATTATCCTGGGTAATCTTATCTATCATGCTTTAGTTATCACCTTTATTTGTTCTCAAAATTTTTAATGCATTAGAATAATCATGAATTAGAAAACCAGATTCCAGGTCGCATCCTCCAGGGAATTTGATTGAATATATTTGCAATATATAAGGCTCAAGAATCTTCATTTTTACAAGCATCCTGAAGCAAGGATCTCTGATGCAAATGTTTACAGATGACCTCCTGGAACATACTAATAGAGTATGTCACAGAGTTTGCTCATGACTTCCAAGTTCAAGTCACCAGTGCTTTAATCTTTCTCTTGAATTCCAGACCCGTATTACCATCTAGCTCCTTAATATTTCCAATAGTTAGAAAAACAAATTTTATTACTTCACCACCCCAAACACAATGTACTTTTCTGCTTACATTTCCTGTCTTAAGTCAATAGCACTATCAACTGAATCTAGAAACTAGAGATCCTCTTTACTTATCATCCAATAAGTCACTTGGTTCTTTTAATGTTATCTCCAAAATATCCCTCAAGTGTATCTTGACTTCTGTCAAGGTTAGACATCCATTTTTCTTTCCTGGGAAATTCAAACAGTCCCTTACCTGGCCTTTCCCGTCTCAGGCTCTCTCGTCCTCTCTCAGGTCTTCTCCTCCACACTGCCAGCACTTCATTCTGTAAAATGCAGATCCAAGCATGTTAGTACAAGGAGAGAGCAAAAATCAAAAACGGAAACAAAACAAACCTTTGATGTTTTCTTGACTGATAGAATTGCTAATGCCACAGGAGAGCTTTCAAGAGCTTGCCCAATCTGAATCCAATCTCAACCCAAACCCCCCTTTTCAGCCTTCCCACCGTGCACAACAGCCAGCTCACAAGCTATGTTCAGCCCTGTTACACTGCTATGCTTCAAGCATACTTTTCTGCTGATAGAATGCCCTCAACCCGTTACAATATGTTGAAATCCTTTCCGAGGTTTAAAAGCACACCTTTCACCGAAATATGTCAAAGACAAAATTATAAGCTGTCCCCACAGTAGTCCTCAAAAGTGAAGATGTTTTCATTTATTTATTAATTAACCAAATATTTATTAAACATTTATGACATAAGAGGTCCTAACAACAAACAAGATAGATTCTGTTTTTGTGTATGTGTAATGTGTGGTGTGTTTGGTTCTGAGTGATGAGAGAGACGAGGGAGAGAAGAGGAGAGCAATAGTGTGTTTTGAAGGGAGAGGAACCCTGTTCAGGAGGGCACTGGGGATTGGGTTGCACCCCACTCCAGCACTCTTGCCTGGAAAATCCCATGGGCAGAGGAGCCTGGAAGGCTGCAGTCCATGGGGTCATGAAGAGTTGGACACGATTGAGCGACTTCACTTTTACTTTTCACTTTCATGCATTGGAGAAGGAAATGTCAACCCACTCCAGTGTTCTTGCCTGGAGAATCCCAGGGACAGAGGAGCCTGGTAGGCTGCCATCTCTGGGGTCGCACAGAGTCAGACATGACTGAAGCGACTTAGCAGCAGCAGATACAGAGATAGGGTGAGACTGTTATAACCAAAAGACCAAACAATAATCCAGTGACGAAAAGAAGATTCAAGTTTCTTTTTTCCTCCTCACTCCTGTAATCATCCAAAATGGTTAAGTGGACTTTGCTCCACAAAGTCATCAGAAATTCAAGGCAGTGACGCAGCGCTACATCCTCTGGCACTACCATCATCCACATGGTTGAATCTTGGTCAGATTCCAGCCAACAAGAAGGAGGAAAATTTGGGGTGAGGCATGACCACTGTCTTAAGGTATATATTACCTCTACTTGCATCTTCCAGGAAAGAACTTTGACATAGAGCCACATATAACTTTAGGGGAGTTTGGAAAACAGAATGTACCTATATACTCAAAAAGAAGAAAATTGATTATTTCAGTCAACTAATAGTGTTCATAAAACATTTCCTAGATTTCCTTATGGTGAGCTTCCAGGTATTATCTTAGAGTTTGGTTGCTGATTCATTTCAGGAAGCAAGCAAAGTGAGGAACTTCTGTGTTGATTGTGCACATTATGGTAAAGGCAGCCTGGTTCTGGAATGGACAACTACAGCAACGATTTCCTGATTCTATGGGTAGCTTCCTCCTTCGGCAGATTACTAGAAAAGGCTGAAGTGTCTTTCTGGAATAGGCAGTCATGAAGGCATAATTCTCATTCTGAAATAATGTTTCTGATTACAATAGAGGCAGCACCTCCCCGGCCCAGTTCCACTGTGTGAATTTTAAATGCTTCCTGAAATCACGCAGCTTTTCTTCAGTGCCCCATACCCACCCCAACTGTGATTCTCTAAATCATATAATACCATGTAACAACTCCCTGCATGCTTAGGTAGAGTGGATTCTATTCTTGACAACTGAACTCTGAGCAGTATACCTTCTATGTCTCCAAAAGCCTGAAACCTCCTTGGGGATCTCTGGCTCACATTTTCATGATGTACAGACAATTTACATTGAATTCCAAAAAGCATTTACTAAGAGATATGTTGGTCTATAGATCCCCAAAGAACGTAGGAAAGAACATTAATTTCACTAATATTTCTAAGATCCTGCCCTCAAACCTCAGGACCAACCCTAAATTTTATAGATGTTGGAAGATTTGTTATGTTGAGGGCAGGGAGAAGAAATCCAAGATGCTTAGTGAGTGAAGCTACAATCAAAGCTCTTTCTTTAAAATGTACTATATTTAAATTTCAATCAAAATGTCATTTATTCTGAAAGGTGGAGTATGTAGGAGAAAGTGGACTGAGGTATGAAATTTAGTTTGAAATGCATCAAGTAAAAATAAAGTAGAATGAGGAATGGATAGAAAAAGGGATAAATGGATGGATGCATAATAAAGCAAGTATAGTAAAATGCGAATGGAATAGAATCCAAGTAATATATATGTATGGCTGCATACTGCAAAATTATTTCAGCTTTGCTGTACGTTTAGATTTTTTCATGATAAAATGTTGGAAAAATATTGTTTACTAAAAGTAATATGCTTCTTGTACATATGCAAACAGGACAGAGACACATCTTGAGAAAAGCAGTATTCTCTTTCTTTGATTTATCTATTGCCAATTTGGATGTATTTATCTATATTTTCCTTTGCTTATCACAAGCATAATATATATATGCATATGAGGATTTATTATCAAATGAGGTAACAATATATTGCATTTTGTAATTTTTTTTTTTACTTTATAAATGCATCATGGAGATCTTTCCAAGTCAATTCACATAGATCTCTGTCCTTTTTAAAATGTGTGTAGCACATCAGAATATGAATTACCCAATTCGTTCCATTATCCCATTATTGATGATTCTTCAGATTGCCTCCAGTTCTTGGTTTCCAAAAATCATGTGATAAATTTCTTACAGATATGTCTTTAAACACTTAAATATTTTCTATATCTAGTAAATGAGTAGTTGAAAATGGAGCTGCTGGTCAGGGAGATGTATATGTTTTACATTTTAATTAGCCTTGCCAGATGATTTTCTAAGAAGGTTTTTTTATAGTGCAACCAAGAGTGAGTGAGAATCTCTTTTTTCCCATACTCCCACCAACAGTAGTGATTATTAGTCATGGGCATGCTGACGGTGATCATGATGTTTTAGGATTCTTTCCAGAGGAAACAAGACTGAAGAATGGAGATTAAGTCCAGAATAAATGATTTACTAAGACTACATAGGTAACAAATGCCAGAATAGGGAAAGGAACTGTAGACTCCTAATTTGCAATGTTTCCTTCTTTCTTTTTTTGAATGTACCCTAAAGATACTAAGTCAAAGCACTGATGGGTAATAGTTTTCATTTCTTATCAAAATGAAAATGTTGTTATCCTTTCATCACATTGAATAACTTTCAGTCTCTCAGCTTCCTGACATTCCAGTTCTGTGAGCCTAACTGTGGGCAGGGATCAAACACAGAATATAAAATTTAAGGGATACCTCAATGTGTTATCAGTCAGAGGGGAAGAGGAAAGGGACACAGCCTCCCCACATGCTGCTCCCAGAAAGCAGCCAAAGTGATGACACTAAAAACAGAAGAGGCATTCATATGGACTGTCAGCCGGCCACCGGGCGCAGAAAGCGCCTAAGCTCACCTTGCAAGTTTAGGTAAATCTCTCCACTTCCCTGTTTGCATTTCCTTACATGTAAAATAAAGAGGTACTTTTTAACACACAAGGAAGCTTATTCTGTGTTTTGAAATGAATATGTTAACCAAGCCTGTAGATATTCAGTAAAACTTTATTTTTAAATAATCTATCTTACAAAGAAAATAAATAAAATTAGAAGCAACAAAATCTTAGGAGCAAATCATATTACATAGCATGCCTTAGTCTGATCGTGGAATATTTGAGTAATTACAGTGCATTCCTCTGCACTATCTATTTAGAAAGTATTTTTCTTTGTAGGATGGAAGCAATTATACAAATACCTCACAGCAAAATAGGTAATTTTAGATACATATTCTTCCCCCATAACAGAAGTGGTATACAACCATTTCCCACTCAGATTAAATCACAGAACAATGTTATCTTTATGGAACACTTCCTTATGCTACAGCTTAAAAGGATCTATACCTTCTTTCTTCTTTCCATGGGTCAGCAAGATTTTTTAAATGAGCTGGTCAGTATATTTTCCAAATGTCAGAGAAGCATAGAACCAACAGTAAATAATGTATGCTAAGTCACTTCAGTCATGTCTGACTTTTTGCAACCTGATGGACTGTAGCCTGCCAGACTCCGTCTGTCCATGGGATTCTCCAGGCAACAATACTGGAGTGGGTTGCCATGCCCTTCTCCAGGGAATCTTCCTGACCCAGGGATCAAATTCAGGGCTCGTCTCAACAGGCCCTAAAAATGGATGATCTGCTACTCATTTTCAGGCAAACTAATTATTGAAGACCTGAAATGGATGAAAGTGGGGAAAGTAATTCAAATTTTCTAAGTGACTAGGCACAATTAAGTGTTGGCTGTGGTTGTTCTAAATCTTAGGAAAAAATTATCACTTTGTGGGGACTATATCTCCAAGTTCTCAGGTACCCTGAGGTCTAAGGAGTTCTCAAATCCTTCCAAACATTCTGAACCAAGCATTCTGCAAAGAAAGGATAGCGATGTAGGTAGAGCCATCATACTAGGGGATAGACCTTTAAAAAAATCACTAATGAAGCTGAAAACAAGTTGCTGTGGTGTTAACTCAGTGTGTTTGTGGATCAGTGCTCTTTGA
The DNA here is from genome assembly GCF_032452875.1 of Bos javanicus. Taxonomy (NCBI): domain Eukaryota; kingdom Metazoa; phylum Chordata; class Mammalia; order Artiodactyla; family Bovidae; genus Bos; species Bos javanicus. Next base: position 45,504,518 of record NC_083869.1, on the reverse strand, counting down.
GACCATGGTCATTTACTGTATTACTTGTTCTCATGCAAATAAAGAAGGAATGGGTGACTGGGGCTACCCCCAGCTTGGAATAATTTCTTATGCCCCCCCAACAAAAACCACACACAAAAGCGCATATCTGGGCAAGGCCCTGGGATAAGCAGTCTAGTTTAACTGTTCTAACATACGGGAAGACATTCACTTTTCTCTGGGTTACCTCTTCAACATTCAAGTACAGAATCAAGGTATCAGTCTAGGAAAGAGGAGCCAGGAGGACCACTTGTCCTCCTTTTGTGTGTTAAGCAGACCAGCCCCCTCAGGACCTCCTCAGGTCAGTCTAGCCCAGTGGTTCTCAGCTGATGGTGATTTGGCACTATCTGGAGACGTTTTTGGTTATCACACCTGAAGAGGAGGTATGCTACTAACATCCAGAGGGTAGAGACAGGGATGCTGCCAAACATCTTGCAATGCAGAGGACACTCCCCCCAGCAAAGAATTGCCCAATCCTCATGCCAGTATGTCAACACTGCAGAGGCTAAGAAATCATCTCGCTCACAAGGGCTGGCATGTCACCAACAGGTTTAGGGTCAATAACTTGCTTAACCTAATTATCACCATTCTTTCTCCCTCCCTGCTTCCCTCTCTCCCCTCTCTCCCTCAAAATATGAGAGACGTACTACTCAGTTTCTAACTGGAAAGATTCAAATATTATAATCACAGCTAACTCCTTTTTAGGAATGTGACAACTATTGACTATTAGATTTCTTAGTATTCACATTTCTTGTGAGTTTTAATGGTAAATATAAATAAAGTGAATAATTTCAGCTTTAAAATCCATTTTGGATTATGACTATTTGAGCTGGCCATGTTAGTATACAATATACAACTCAATATGATCAACTTAAATGTCCTCACTTTTAGGTTATTTGAATCAAAAAAATAGTAATAATCAAGGAAAATGTCCAAGTCCACCAGGGAAATGGATTTTACACTCATGCAAAACACACATAGCTACTCATATCTTTTGAATATGAATGACAATCACATAGGAAAATTTTCTATTTGGTTTGACATCTGTGGATCAATTTAACTAAGCCAGGTGGCAGAATATCAGTCTATGTAAATTTATGCCAAAGGTAAACACAAGGTATTATCTAGCCCAGATAAGTTACTGATTACACTGCAAAATAAAATAAAATAATTACAAATGTTGACAATAGACATTTGCTCATATGTGAAGAGATCATTTCTTCTATGTTTATGGCAAAATTGTATAATCTGAATCCTGCAAATTTGGCCTTTGATTTACTAAAGAAAGTAGAAAATTAGTTTGCTGTCTTAAATCCTGGCTTTCAAGTCTTGCTGTAAAAATGCTCTTTTGGGGCTTCCCTGGTGGCTCAGTGGTGGAGAGTCCACCTGTCAATGCAGGAGACGTGGGTTCAATCCCTGGTTCAGGAAGATCCCACATGCTGTGGAGCACTAAGCTTGCATGCCACAACTACCGAGCTGCCAGAGCCCATGGGCTGCAACTACTGAAGCCCACATGCCCTAAGTCCACAAGCCGCTGCAACAAGAGAAGCCACTGCAGTGAAAAGCCTGCGCCACAACTAGAGAAAAGCCCGCACAACAGTGAAGACCCAGCACAGCCAAAAATAAATAAATAAATAATGCTTTAAAAATCTCTTTTGCATATCAGAAGTTGAAAAGCAACTTTCCTTCCTCTTTACATTCCTGCTATTATAGTCCTTTTTTTAAAATAATTGTTCCCACATCCATCCAGAACTAGCTGCATAATGTTTGGTACCAAGTTAAAAATGAAAAGATTGGGCTCCCTGCTTAAAAATGAAGAATTTCAAGATGGTAACAATAAGTGCTGGTGACTGTGTGGAGAAAAAGGAACTCTCTTACACTGCTGGTGGGAATGCAAACTAGTATAGCCACTATGGAGAACAGCGTGGAGATTCCTTCAAAAACTGGAAATAGAACTGCCATATGACCCAGCAATCCCACTGCTGGGCATACACACTGAGGAAACCAGAATTGAAAGAGACACGTGTACCCCAATATTCATCACAGCACTGTTTACAATAGCCAGGACATGGAAGCAATCTAGATGCCTATCGGCAGATGAATGGATAAGAAAGCTGTGGTACATATACACAATGGAATATTACTCAGCCATTAAAAAGAATGCATTTGAATCAGTTCTAATGAGGTGGATGAAACTGGAGCCTATTATACAGAGTGAAGTAAGCCAGAAAGAAAAACACCAATACAGTATACTAACACATATATATGGAATTGAGAAAGATGGTGATGATGACCCTATATGCGAGACAGCAAAAGAGGCACAGATGTAAAGAACAGTCTTTTGGCCTCTGGGAGAAGGCGAGGGTGGGATGATTTGAGAAGGTAACATTGAAACGTGTATATTATCATATGTGAAGCGGATCACCAGTCCAGGTTCGATGCATGAGACAGGGTGCTCAGGGCTGGTGTGCTGGGATAACTCTGGGGGATGGGATGGGTAGGGAGGAGGGAGGGGGGTTCTGGATGGGAAACACATGTAAATCTATGGCTGATTCATGTCGATGTATGGCAAAAACTAATACAATATTGTAAAGTAATTAGCCTCCAATTAAAATAAATTAATTAATTAAAAAAAAAAAGATGGTGACAGCAGAGCAGTAAACCGATATGGGCCCTTGTAAGCCCAAGACCCTCTGCAACTGCATGTTACGTGCCCATGAAGCTGGCTCTACTTTCATCCTACCCCAGTAGATTCTTGGGAGGTCATGTACACAGAAATGCCATGTTAAGCTATTGTGCTGCAGGGACTCCACAGTCAAACAGGCTCTGGGCTACTCAACTCTGTGAGGACATTCATGTCAGAAACTGAGGGAACCACATCCTCTGGACTGTCTGGCCTACAACGTGCATACTCATATGTGCCAGCCCTAAACACCAGTTAAAATGATACTCTTCTCTAATTTAGCAAAGTCCTAATACACAGCTGCTACCTTTCTCATCCACCAAAATAAGAAGGAAAATGATTCAGCTGATCTTCAAATTCTTCTTCCTTTCCCTTTCTGATCAGTCACTGAAGAGGGTGTTTTGCATTTATTAACCACTAGTTCAAAGACCATAAGAAAATTCCCTTGTATTTTTCTCATAAACAGAAATATATATCATATTTTTCAAATATTTGAAGTATTGGTTTCATGGGCTTTTTCATGACAGTATAACCCATCTACAGCTCATGGTTTTATCATGGTTTACCTATTACTTGAAGCAGCACTAGGATCTATGAAACACATCCTGGGTGGGTCAAGTGGGAATGCCCCATGAACACTGAACCAGCACAGTAGTGTTAGTGAATATTAAAGCTGGAAGTAATCTAAGAATTTCTCTTTTCCTACCCCCTCCTTCAATAGATGAGGAGCTGAAAGCTGGACTTGTCACAGGTCATATAGGTAAATACTGGAAGGGTAGACTAGATCTCAGGTTCTAGGGATCTTGATTTCCAATACAATCAGAGTATAATATGTGCTTAGATAAGATATATCTTAAAGTGATAAATGTTTCTGTCAGCATGAGAAAAATCAATGTCTTCTGAATAATTGTAACTGCGACTAAGATTTGACAGATAACATGTTGGCAGTTACCAGTCAGATGCTGTGAACTCACACCATCACTACGGCACCACTGCTGGAAATGGATGCTGTTTGTCATTGCATTGTATTAGCACCTTTGTTAAGATTCTTTACGTGTTGTCACTGTAAACCCTCTCTCTTCGGGTGTCTATAATAAGCTTATAAGCATTCAGTTCATATTCAGACAACTGAAGCATAAAAACAAGATTTCTATCTCCACAATAAAAAGAATTTAGAAGTATTTGCTAGAAATGCAAAAAACCATCTCGGGCACTTACAATGTTTTATCAAATGGAAAACAAAACGTGTACAATTCTAAAATCATTTGCAATATGCTTAAACCTGAAAATGGTCTTTCTCCACATCCAAGCCATCAGAATGACTGCCCTCTGGGTGATGACACTTTGCGGTTGTCTTTCTGTTTTCCTTGGGGTGACAGTTCCTGTGTTCCACTGTAACAGAGGGAGGACCAGTCTTATCACCAGAATCCAGCTGTGCAAATTCTTCCTTAGAAGCTCATGCTTCCTACCACTTCTATAGTTTAGAAGTGACTGTTTTCCTGCCAATTCATCACTTCTTGATATTCTTTGCTGCAAAGGGGTTATAAGATTCTTTCTTCTGAAGAACATTAAAAACTGAATCTCTCCTAAAATCTAGCCACCAAATTAGTATCAGTTATTAATGATCTGATACCCCATTGTTCTGAAAAAGACATTCATGATTTCTGTAAACGCTAGTCCTCCCCCTAAGGTGATATAAGGTAACTCGGTGAGCCAACACGATTTTCATCATCAAAAAAAAAAAAAAAAACATTGAGAGGAAGTAATATGCAGAATAGGAACTGTTTCTAAAACAATCTATCAGATATTTCCTCATGTTTGTATAGGTTGCATTATTGGACCCAATTCTTCATCCCTCCCAGTATCCATACTTTCAGTCTTGTGATTCTGCAGGTCTGTCCCTTGACCTTGGACTGACCATGGGACTTATACCGCTCAACAAGATCTGAGTAGATCTGATTGCTCTTTTGTATCTTTTCCATAGCCATGAGAAGCATTTACTAATAGATGATTCTTGTGGAAAGCCACTAAATCTTGAAGTAGCTTCTTATTCAATAGTTAACTGATCCATTGGGTTTTCACTGTCAAAACCAGGATCAAAACTAGCTGAAAATACCACATTTGTGACTTCTCCTGGAGTCCAAAACAAGGCCAAAATTCACTCTATCTTAAAACATGCTTAATCATCCTCAAACGCAGACAAAAATGCTTCCATTTGGAAACCAGAATAGGTGAAAATTGTCTACATTTATGGTATTTTCTGAGAAAAACATGGCTTTTCATCTTTTCTGAAGTAGTAGTTTCCAAAGTTTGAATACTCTAGAAATTGTTTCTATATCTGGAGAGTAGAGCTTCCATGACATTCTGAAAACACCCCAGTTTGGCTCATCTGCACCTCTCAGAATCACATTGCTATTTCCCCAAAATAGAGTGTTAATTCTTATTTAACATGATTTTGAAGCCAATGGACAACTACTATTCTTTCAACTTAATAACAGATTTTTTAAATTTTTGCTCTGTTTTAATGTAGAACTAAAGAATTCAAATTGGACGAACAGAGACTTTGGATTCTGAATAATTCTTATGAATACTGTAAACCTTTGACCCAAATGGCTAAGTAATTTCAATTGCGCTAATATTTAAATAAATGAAAGAATAAAAATAAGTTAGGACAGTAAATTCTTACATCATGTCTATTGGTTCATGAAGCAATTTTTAGCTAAAATACAGATGCTTCCCCACAAGTATAATCCCTCTAACAATTTAATTCAGGTCAGTCTTGGTCTGAGACTTGCTTCAAAAACGAACCTGAGATGTTTACTCAAAAAATCAACAGTGCAAAAACAAAAGCAACAGTGCAAACAAAACAAGTAGCTAATAAAGGCAGAAAAATTATAAATAATCTTAATTATTAAATTATCTGAAAATAGATTTTGCCCTTGGAAACAAATAACTATTTTTCATTTAATTCCTGTACAGTAAGCAAAATGACTTTAGAGGTTTAAAAAAAAATCAATGTTTCATTACCTGAAGACCTTGCTGAGGATTGAGAATATTTTTCTGCTGTTGACATCTCATTAAGATTATTTAACAACTAAGCAATCCATTTGCCTCCTTGGTCCTAAAATTGATATATTTTTCAAAATATAGTCCAGAGTTTTCAAAGAAAAACCCATAGATTTTGACTCAATGTCAATACTTATCACCGAAAAGTGTGGAATAAAATGAAACAATAAATGTGTTGAGTCAAGAGGATAGAAAATATATTAAGCAATAAATAAAGTCTGGCCTTAATGATGCCATTAAAAGTGGCAAAGATATAACATGAATATTCTTTTATAAGGAGTTATTTCTAAAATTGCTACTTTGCATTAATTGGATATTGACAATATATTAATTTTATCATTTTATAAAGCATGAGTATTTCACTTGTTATTTATTTTCATGCATAGAAAAAAAGAGGGATTTTTTAGATTCTTTTAGACAGAAAAACAAGACTTCTATCTTTGTTCATTTTTTATATAAATTCAGGCTTACAGAAAGATTGCAAGAATACTTTCTAGAATTACAATTTCCACGTACCCTTCTCCAGATTTTCTAAATGTTGATATTTTACCATACTTGCTCTATCACTCTAACTCTTAATATATACATTAAAAACTGCTTAAGGGTAAATTGCAGGTGGTGGTGTATTCATGCCTAAATATTTCAATGTACATACCTTAAAACAGTTGTCTTACAGAGTCACAGTACAATCATTAATATCAGGAAATTAACATTGATACTATTAGATACCCTATAAACTTCATTCAGTTTACCAATTATACCAACAATGCAATTTAGAGCAAAAGAAAATCTCAGTTCTTACATTCAGATGTAATATCTCTTAGTCTCTTTTAATCTAAAAAAGTTTCTCAGAAAGGTTTCATTTTCATTCATGGATTTTTTTAGAGAGCACAATCTTACTGTATTGTAGAATGGCCTTCATTTTGGGTTTGTCTGATGTTTTCTTATGATTCAACTCAATATATGCATGTTGGGCCAGGAATATCATAGAAATTGTTTTCTTCTCAGAGCAATGTATCAAGAGGTACATGATGTCAATTTATCCCAGTGCTGGTGGGGTTTTTTTGTTTGTTTTTTGCTCACTTGTTTAAGGTGGTGACTTTCAGGTCCTTGTTGTAAAATTAATACTTTTTTCCTTTATAACTAATAACTATCTTGTGGGAACATAGTTTGAGGCTATGTAAATATCCTAGCATTAGCACTAGCTGATGATTTCTGCCTGAATAAAGCACTATTATGAACATTTCCAATGATGATTTTGCTAATTCCATCATGTTTATTGGTTGACTTTCTAGTGTAAGCAAGAGCTTTTCTTTCTTTTCCATTTAGGTAAGTGTTACATATGAATGTACGTACATATTTCTATACAGAAGTCATGAGCTCTTAGTTTGTTCAATGAGTTGTAATTCTTTACTCTCACTATTTATTTTGATGGCCAAATAATCCCAGATTTGGCCTCAGTGAACCATTTCATGCTGGCCCCTCTGTGTTTTTGACATACCTTCATTCTTTGAGAATCTTCTTATTTTCTGATACGTACATACATACACACACAGACAAGACGAACCTATTATGCCCTATCCAGGAAGCAGCCACTTCACTGAGGAGCTGTGGTTCCTGTTAGTAATTAGAAAGTAACATTTGGGCTCTCAGTGGGTCATTGTTTTAAGGCACTCTCAGCACAAAGAGCTAAGAAATAGATTTACACATTCAGCCACACTTGCACATCAGGATATATTTGCTTCTCTACCTCTATCTATCTATCTCAGGGTTTTCACCCTCTGCATTCTCGATATTAATACAGTGGATCAGGTAGTTGTTGCTGGAGAGGTGGAGGTGCTGTCCTGTGCTTTGCACCTGCTCTCTATGTTTAGCAGTGCCCCTAGCCTCTCACTGGATGCCATACCCCATCTCCCAGATTCAAAAACCAAATGTTTGTAGACATGGACAGATTTCCTTTGGGGGGCAAACTGTCTTCAATTAAGAATCACTAATGAAACTATTAAAAACAATGAATTCACACTGATACCTACAACTACTACCCAGCCTCACAAAGTTCATTCTATCCTTTCTGTACTGTAACTTCCTTCTCTGTCAATAAAAAACCTGGCTTCCATCATCCACTGCATATTTTATTTGCCTAATCCTAGAATATGTGTTTAGTTTCTTCACTGCTAACCCATGCCCCTACCAAAAAGACAAGCATTGAACTCTACCTAAGACTTTTTTTCAGCCTCTATGGAGGTAATTGTATGGTTTTTCCTTATATCTAGCAATATGATTTATTATATTAATGGATCTTCTAATATTGAATCAAGTTTGCAATTATGAAAGAAATCCCACTTGATCATGGCTTAGTATTTTCTTAACATGTTGTTAAATCCATTCACTAATATTTTGTTTGGAACTTTCGCCTCCATACTTATAAATAATAGCATTTTCTAATTTCTTTTTAAACAGCTTCAGATTTTACATCAATATTGTCTTTTCTTCATAAGTACTGGAACAATCTCTTTCATCTTTAATTCTCTGGAAAAATATTTGAAGTTTCTGGATGACAGTAAAATCATCCAGGCTTGGTAGCTTTTTGCATGCTCATTCCTTGATAATTTTCTCTAGGAAAATTGATCTCCTTTTTTCTTCCTTTTCCATGGTTTATCCCAGGAGATTGGATACAATTCCCTGTGCTATAGAGTAGGACCTTGCTGTTTCCATTCTAAATGTAGTAGTTTGCATCTACTAACTCCAAACTCCCAATCCATCCCTCATCTTCTCCGCTCCCCCTTGGCAACTGCAAGTCTGTCCCTTACGTCTGTGAGTCTGTTTTGTAGATAGGTTCATTTGTACCATATTTTAGATTTCACATATAAATGATATCATATGGTATCTTTCTCTTTCTGACTTACTTGTGCATCCTTAGTCGCTCAGTCGCATCTGACTCTTTGTGACACCATGGATTGTAACCCACCAGGCTCTTCTGTCCATGGGGAGTCTCTGGGTAAAAATACTGGAGTGGATTGCCATGCCCTCCTCCAGGGGATCTGCCCAACCCAGGGATCAAACCCAGGTCTCCTGCACTTCAGGTGGATTCTTTATTGTCTGAGCCACCAGGAAAGCCCAAGAATATTGGAGTGAGTAGCCTATCTCTTCTGCAGGGGAATTTCCTGACCCAGGAATCAAACTGGGGTCTCCTGCATTGCAGCTGGATTCTTTACCAACTGAGCTAGCAGGGAAGCCCAACTTACTTAGTATGATAATCTCTAGTTGTATCCATGTTGCTGCAAACGGCATTATTTCATTCTTTTTTAGGCTGAGTCATTGTATACATGTACCACATCTTATCAATCCATTCATCTGTTGACAGATATTTAGGTTGTCCCCATGTCCTGGCTTCCCACCTGGCATTACTGGTAAAGAACCTGCTTGCCAATGCAGGAAATGTAAAAGATGCTGGCTTGATCCCTGGGTTGGGAAGATCCCCCGGAGGTGGGAATGGCAACCCACTCCGGTATTCCTGCCAGAGAATCTCATGGACACAGGAGCCTGGTGGGCTACAGTCCATAGGGTTGCACAGAATTGGACAAGACTGAAGTGATTTACACACATAACACATGTCTTGACTATTGTAAATATTGCTGCTATGAACGTAGAGGTGTATGTATCTTTTTGAATCATCAGTTCAGTTCAGTCACTCAGTTGTGTCTGACTGTTTGTGACCCCATGGATTGTAGCACGCCAGGCCTCCTTGTCCATCACCAACTCCCGGAGTTCACCCAAATTCATGTCCATTGAGTCGGTGATGCCATCCAACCATCTCATCCTCTGTCATCCCCTTTTCCTCCCTCCTTAAATCTTTCACAGCATTTTGAACCATAGTTTTGTCTGGGTATGTGCTCAGGTTCTGTCCAGGTATATGCCCAGGTTCTATCTTTAATATGGTTAATTTTAGAAACTTTTCTCCTTTAAAATTATCCACTTCATTTAATGTTTAAGCTTATTTGTGAGAAGGCCAGCAAAACATTCTCATGATTTTTTAAACTTTCCTCTATATAAATAGTTATTTCCCCTAATTATTTCTTACTTTGTATATCTGTGCATCCTCACTTTTTCTTGATTAAGTTAGCCAAGGGTTTATCTATATTTTTAACTAAAAATAAGCCAAGAGATTATTTATTATCAGATTTATTGTTTTACTACTCTCTATCTCATTATTTTCTACTTTTATTATTTTTCCCTTTACTTTTATCTGGTTTAATTATTTCTTTCTAGATTTCTGTTCCCAGATATTAATTCATTTATCTCAGTTCTTTAATGTACATTGAAAAGATATAGAAAAAGTTTCAGTGATTGCTAATATATAGATTCTAATATGTAGTGCTTTCATCATTGTTGCTTTTTAGAAATTCTTTAATTTTTGTATTTCTTTCTACTTTGACTCTATCAAAAGTTTTAAAATTTTTAAATAAAAGAAAACATTTCTTAAAATGCATTAGTGTGTATAGGTTATTGCACTGTGATTGAATGATTTTTGTAATATCTCTACTTTATGGAACTTTCTGGAGTTTTTTCTTTTCTAATTACGGTATGATTAATGTTTGTAAATGTCTTCATGTGTGCTCAAGAAGAAAGTTCATTCTTTATTACCTGCATGTAAAGTTCAATATATGTCCAAAAAGTTTGCCTCATTGATTGCATTATTTAGATTTTCTAAATTCTTATTTATTTTTCATTTATTTGATCTGTCTCCTACTTAGCTGTGTGTACATTCTCCTGTTACTAGTGCGTTTCTTTCTATGTGATTTTGCACATCTTCTACTATTTGCTTTATAAATGTGATTTCTTTGTTCTTAGGTGCATTGATGTTTATAACTATGTTTACATAAGTTTAGCGTTTTTACTTTGAATTGTACTTTTAACATTGAAACGTATCCTTTATCACTCTGCTGCTGCTGCTGCTGCTGCTAGGTCACTTCAGTCGTTGCTGTATATTTTGATTCTACTTCTCTGACACCAATATCTCTGCATTCTTCCCATTTGCTGGTACTCATTTATCTTTTTCTCATTTATTTATTTTTGCCTTTAGGGATCATGAGTTTCTTGTATAGACCATATAGCTGGATTTTAATTCATGAAGCACACATTTAAAGTCTTTTTCTTTGAACGGGTGAGTTAAGCCCTTGGTTGGAGAGAGCACCGAGTGGAGAAGTGAAGTGTGGCAATCAAGTTTTTGCCCTTTTTGTCTTCCCTTTTCCTTTGCAGCATCTAAATCCACCTACCTCCCTTGCATTTTACCTTTGCTACCTTCTTTCCTGAAGGTATTTCTCCCTCAATGATATCATCGTCTCTCCCCTGGAGTATTCCTTTACTAAGAAGGCTTGGCTGCCTTCTGGGACACTGTCAGGTACCTGCCCGGTGAGCAGTGCTTTGATCTATGGCATGATTTTTTAGCCTAGGTGATAACTTTCTCTTAGTGGTAAAGGCTTTAGAACAATCTTAGCCTGGAGCACACTTCTATCTCATCTCTTCCATATAGCTTTTTAAAAATTATATTTATTTTTAATTTATTGATGATTGCTTTAAAATATTGGTTTGATTTCTGCCATACATCAACATGAATTAGCCAGAGATGTACATATGCACACCTCCTGCCCTTACCCACAGGTCTAGGTTGTTACAGGGCCCAGGTTTGTGTTCCCTGAGGCATACAGCAAATTTCCACTGGCTATCTCTTTTAAATATGTTAGTGTATCTGCTTCCATGCTACTCTCTCCATTCATTTCATCCTCTCCCCCACCCTTGTCCATAAGTCTGTTCTCTATGTCTGCATCTCCATTGCTGCCCTGTGAATAGATTCATCAGTACTATCTTTCTAGATTCTATATGTATGCTTTAATATATGATATTTGTTTTTCTCTTTCTGACTTACTTCACTCTGTTTAATAGGCTTTAGGTTCATCCACTTCACTAGAACTGACTGAAATGTGTTCTTTTTAAGGGCTGAGTAGTATTCCATTGTATATATGTACTATGGCTTCTTTATCCATTCATCTGTTGATGGGCATCTAGGTTGCTTCCATGTCCTAGTTATTGTAAACAGTGCTGCAATGAACATTGGGGTACATGTGTTTTTTTTTCAGTTTGGTTTCCTCAGAGTATATGCCTAGAAGTAGTATTGCTGGGTAGTATAGTGATTTTATTCCTAGTTTTTTAAGGAATCCCCATACTGTCTTCCATAGTAACTGTATCAACTTACATTCCCATCAGCAGTGCAAGAGGGTTCCCTTTTCTCCATACCCTCTCCAGCACTTGCTGTTTGTGGATTTTTTGATGATAGCCAACTGTACTTGTTCTCTATGAAGGCTGGCAGCAGGAGTGCAGAAGTGTAAGGAGATAGCTAACTGTGCTCAGATGTATATTTTTCTATTTAGAGTCAGTTTGGACTTTTAAAATTTTCTGTCTTCCAATTAGATTGAAAGCATGAGTTTTGTTCAATATAATTTCTTCTTACTGTTGACTTTTTCTCCTCTGGAGGAAATGTTGCACAATTTGTATTTCCATCATTGCCACTGCATGGGCTATTGGAAAATATGAGAATCCTTGATTTCTTATGTTCCCTGTCTTACTCTACGTTCAGAATACTTCTGTGACTGCAAGTTAGAGGAATTCTGATTCCCAGGTAGGGAATTGTCCGTCCCCCTAGGATGTTGAAAAATATAAGAGAATTCTGGAGCCACACAGCCAGTGGATGGCCTACAAATCCAGCTGCTTTTACTAATATCAGGTCTTCTATTTCATGCAGCCTCTCTTGTCTTGCATACTGGCTTTCATTCTTATGCATGAAGCTTTATGGTTGCAATATGACTGCCATTGTCTCAAGTTCATGGCAGCAGAGAAGAAAATGGATCTATTCTAGCAGTCTCTCTTCTTTTTTTCATGAAAAAATTTCTTAGTAAGTCTCCACTAGTAATATCTCCTTGGCCAGAAGTGTGTCACATGGTCCCTTCTATCCGCAAGGAAGGCTATAAAGCTATGGAGTATTTGGCTTCTTTCAGATCCTATACTTGAAGGAGGCAAGGGAAAAAAAGAGTTGAGAATAAATGTGAGCTGGGTTGGCCAGCACAGAGTATCAGCAGCACTTAGATTTCTTCTATGTACCTCACAGCACTAAGGGGAGTTCAGCCCACATGAATTGACTTGAATTGACATTTTGGCTTGACCTATTTAATATGTATATGTAGAATACATGTGTACATAGGATTATGCTTATGTCTATTTGTCCAGGAAGATCAATGATTGCTCTCATTTAAAGGTATGTTATTTGAGTAAGTAATGCCAGTAATCCCCATCTTAGCAGTCCTGTAGTAATGCCACAGGTAGAATAATTCTTAGAGAGAGTAAAGGCCCTAAAGACCTAAATTTACAGACAACACAATACAGAAATTTAAGCTATGAACTCCTAAGTAAAAGCAGATATTCGTAACAGGGAACACTGCCTCTATCCTCCTACCCAGTTGATATATCTACAAACCTACCACTTATTTATCAATTACAGTGTGTTTCTCTTAGGATTGTTCTAGAAATCTAGTGGAGTGATATGTATAAAGCTCCTTACACATAAATGTCCATTATAACAACTACTGGTATTAGTGATACAATGTTTGCCAAGCGTAGTAATAACTGCATATATATACATATGTGTGCTTAAGTCACTTCACTTGTGGCTGACTCTTTGTGACCCTATGAACTGTAGCCCATAGGCTCCTCTATTCACTGGATTCTCCAGGCAAGAATACTTGAGTGGGAGTTTCTGTGTCCTCCTCCAGGAGACATATGTATATATAATAACATATATTTATGTATTCCTTGTAACAATTTTATGAGGTGGTCATTATTATCATTTTTCATATGAGGAAACTAAAGCTGATTGACATTTAATAAATTGTCTCTAAAGTAACATAGCTGATACATGGAGAGACTGGGGCTCTAGTCAATATCAATCTGATTCCAGAGCCTGTACCTTTAATCCTCCCCAGGACAGTATTTAATAATCACCATCTAAATTGTCGGAGAAGGCAATGGCACCCTACTCCAGTACTCTTGCCTGGAAAATCCCATGGATGGAGGAGCCTGGTAGGCTGCAGTCCATGGGGTCGCGAAGAGTCAGATACAACTGAGTGACTTCCCTTTCACTTTCCACTTTCATGCATTGGAGAAGGAAATGGCGACCCACTCCAGTGTTCTTGCCTGGAGAATCCCAGGGACGGGGGAGCCTGGTGGGCTGCCATCTCTGGGGTCGCACAGAGTCAGACACGACTGAAGCGACTTAGCAGCAGCAGCAGCAGCAGGGATGGAGTGGGCTTCCCAGGTGGCTCAGTGTAAACAATCTGCTTGCCAAACAAGAGACGTGGGTTTGATCCCTGGGTTGGAAAGAGCCTCTGGAGGAGGAAAATGGCAACTTACTCCAGAATTCTTGCTTTAGAAATCCCACAGACAGAAGCCTACAACCATGGGGTTGTAGAATCCATGGGGTCTCAGAGTTGGATATGACTTACAGACTAAACAACAAGAAGGGCTAGAGTGACTGCTTACAAGTATCGGGTTTCTTTTAAAGGAGACAACACTGGACGATGTATGGCAAAACCAATACAATATTGTAAAGTAATTAGCCTCCAATTAAAATAAATAAAATTATAATAATAAATAAAATAAAAAATTGTGGTAGTTCTTGCACAACTCTGTGAAATACTGAAAAAAGGAGCCATACACTTTAAGCAGGTGAATTACATGACATGAATCATAGCTCAATAAATGTGTTTTAAAAATGAATATACTATTTATATATACCTTGTCATACAATATAATAAAGCTTAAAAAATTTGCAAACTGAACCCAAAATTCATATGGAAATGCAAAGAATCTAAAGTAACTAAAACCCTTTTGAAAACTAAAGATAGAGAGTTCATTCTGTCTGATTTCAAGACTTCATAAAACCGAAATATCAAGGCAACTGAGGATTGACATAAGGATGGTATCAATGGAGAAAAACGGAGTTTGGCAATGGACCCACACATGCACGGCCAACTGATTTTCAGCAAGGGTGCTGAGGTAATTCAAAAGCAATAGACACCTTTTTCCAACAAATACTGGACAAGTGAATATCCATCTGTAAAGCTGAAACAATATCAAATGGAATCTCAATCTTTACTCCATTATCTTGAACCATATAAAATTAGCTAAAAATTAAAATTTCTGGGAAAAATCAAATGAAGAAATCTTTGTAAGTCTGGATTAGGTAAATATTTCTTGGATATGACACAAAAGCACAAACTACATAAGAAAATACTGGTAAACTGTATTTTGACAAAATAACCAACTTCTGTTCTTTGCAAGACATTAATAAAATGAAAAAAACCCACATATCGGAATAAATATTTACAAAATATATCTTATAAAGGACTTATATCAAAATACATACACAAAAAACTCTTAAAATCTAATAATAAGATAAGAAACAATCAAGCTAAAAGGAGCCAAATGGTTTGAACAGACTTTGAACCAAAGAAAATATACTAATTGCAAGTGATTACAAATAAGCACATGGGGGAAAGTGTTCAGCATCATTAATCATTAGGAAAATGCAAATTAAAAACCTATATTTACCAGAATGACTAAATTGATAAAGGCTGAAAATGCTAAATGTTACTGAAGATGCAGAGTTGCAGAATAACTAGAACCCTTGTGAGTTGGTGGTAGAAATACAAAATGGTAGAGCTATTTTAGAAGAGAGTTGACATTTTCATATAAAATATATTTTATAAGAAATATATGAGTATGGATTTAAAAGTTAAACCCATGCTTAATATTTTATGGTAGTCTTGCTGAAGGCAGGATCAATCCCCCTTCTCAAAATTGGTTCAGATGTCAAGACAATTGATGCCACATATGCATCAGGAGAATAAGAAAAAGTTTATTACTCACATAATGAGGCTTTCTGGGAAGAGCAAGGCAAGCTCCCAAGCCAGTTCAAGATGGTTTGAAGGAGTCATGACTTTGTTCTTTACTGTGGTGAAGACCAAGGTAGAGGTTACAGAGTAGTTTGAACTTGTCCATTGACACTAAGGGAGGGAGCATTTGGGGCTTTTTATGGCTTGCCCAGATGTGGAAAAAGAAAGGGAGAGGGGTGGGGCTTAAAGTTATCTATGGTCAAACATCAAAAATGGAGTTAGACACTTTATTACACTGGCCATACAACCCAGCAGTTCCACTCCTAGATATTTAACCAAGAGAAATGATAATATATATAGTTACAGAAACCTATATGCAAGTGTTTATCACCCAAACTGTAAACAACCCCAAAAGTCCATCAACTGGTGAATCAGTAAACAAATTATAGTACATGGCTATAATGGAATACTACTTTGCAATAAAGAGGAACAATTTATAGGTGCATGCAACAGTGTGACATGTGACAGAATCTCTAAGCACTTCACTGACAGAAGCCAGATACAAAAGTTATATACACTATGGTTACATTTAGATGACAATCTGAAGAAGACAAAACTATAAAGACAAGAATCAGATAAGTGATTGCCAGGGACTGGAGGTTGGTTCAGTTCAGTTCAGGGACTTCCTTGGTGGCTCAGATGGTAAAGCATCTGCCTACAATGTGGGAGACCTGGGTTCAATCCCTGGGTTGGGAAGATCTCCTGGAGAAGGAAATGGCAACCCACTCCAGTATTCTTGCCTGGAAAATCCCATGGGCGGAGCAGCCTGGTAGGCTACAGTCCATGGAGTCACAAAGAGTCAGACACGACTGAACACCTTCACATTCACGTTCAGTTCAGTTGAGTCACTCAGTCACGTCTGACTCTTTGCAACCCCATGGACTGCAACATGCCAGGCCTCCCCGCCAGGCTTCCTTGAGTTTACTCAAACTCTTGTCCATTGAGTTGGTGATGCCATCCAGCCATCTCATCCTCTGTTGTCTCCTTCTCCTCCCACCTTCAATCTTTCCTAGCATCAAGGTCTTTTCAAATGAGTCAGTTCTTCACATCAGGTGGCCAAAGTATTGGAGTTTCAGCTTCAACATCAGTCCTTCCAATGAATATTCAGGACTGATTTCCTTTAGGATGGACTGCTTGGATCTCCTTGCAGTCCAAGGGACTCTCAAGAGTCTTCTCCTACACCACAGTTCAAAAGCATCAATTATTTGACACTCAGCTTTCTTTATAGTCCAAGTCTCATATCCATACATGGCTACTGGAAAAACCATAACTTTGACTAGATAGACCTTTGTTGGCAAAATAATGTCTCTGCTTTTTAATATGCTGTCTAGCTTGGTCATAACTTTTCTTCCAAGGAGTAAGTTAAGCGTCTTTTAATTTCATGGCTGCAGTCACCATCGGCAGTGATTTTGGAGCCCCCCCCCCCAAAAAATAGTCTGTCACTGTTTCCATTATTTCTCCATCTATTTGCCATGAAGTAATGGAACCAGATATCATGATCTTAGTTTTCTGAATGTTGAGTTTTAAGCCAAGTTTTTCACTCTCCTCCTTCACTTTCATCAGGAGGCTCTTTAGTTCTTCTTTGCTTTCTGCCATAAGTGTGGTGTCATCTGCATATCTAAGGTTATTGCTATTTTCCCAGCACTCTTGATTCCAGCTTATGCTTCATCCAGTCCAGCATTTCACATGATGTACTCTGCATATAAGTTAAATAAGCAGGGTGATAATATACAGCCTTGACGTACTCCTTTCCTGATTTGGAACCAGTCTGTTGTTCCATGTCCAGTTCTAACTGTTCCTTCTTGACCTGCATACAGATTTCTAGGAGGCAGGTCATGTGGTCTGGTATTCCCATCTCATGAAAAATTTTCCACAGTTTGTTGTGATCCACATAATCAAAGGCTTGGCATAGTCAATAAAGCAGAAGTAGATGTTTTTCTGGAATTCTCTTGCTTTTTCAATGATCCAACAGATGTAGGCAATTTGATCTCTGGTTCCTTTGCCTTTTCTAAATCCAGCTTGAGTATCTGGAGGTTCATGGTTCACATACTGTTGAGGCCTGGCTTGGAAGTTGGTAGAGGGAACTGGTTTCAAAGCACATGAGAGTTTTTTGAGATGTATCAAGTATGTGACTTTACTACACTTCTGGAGGGAAAATTTGGGGTGTGAAAATTATATAACCATAAACTTAAGATAAAAAATAAACTTTTAGATGATAGAGTTAATATTACTGCCTTTAATTTCTAGTTAAGTAAACTGAAGCTAAAAAATTTAACTGGTCTGCTAAAAACCACTGGGGGATAAGGGTTGGGGAAGTGGTAGAGGCAGGGCTTCAAACCACTGAACTTCCATCTCAAGCTTGTTCAGGATATTGTTTTTACTCATACAAGCAAGCACTTTTATGACTGTTTCTCATTAACAATGTAGCATAAAAAAGACTTAGACTTGTATTGTGTCATTCCAAGTTCAGTTCTGTTCAGTTCAGTCGCTCAGTTGTGTCCGACTCTTTGCGACCCCATGAATCGCAGCATGCCAGGCCTCCCTGTCCATCACCAACTCCCAGAGTTCACTCAGACTCATGTCCATTGAGTCAGTGATGCCATCCAGTCATCTCATCCTCTGTCATCCCCTTATCCTCCTGCCTGCAATCCCTCCCAGCATCAGAGTCTTTTCCAATGAGTCAACTCTTCACATGAGGTGGCCAAAGTACTGGAGTTTCAGCTTTAGCATCATTCCTTCCAAAGAAATCCCAGGGCTGATCTCCTTCAGAATGGACTGGTTGGATCTCCTTGCAGTCCAAGGGACTCTCAAGAGTCTTCTCCAACACCACAGTTCAAAAGCATCAATTTTTCGGCACTCAGCTTTCTTCACAGTCCAACTCTCACATCCATACATGACCACTGGAAAAACCATAGCCTTGACTAGATGGATCTTTGTTGGCAAAGTAATGTCTCTGCTTTTCAATATGCTATCTAGATTGGTCATAACTTTTCTTTCAAGGAGTAAGCGTCTTTTAATTTCATGGCTGCGGTCACCCAAGGGGTCATATCAAATCCATTAAGTCAATATGGAAAAGTTATCAAAGTTGAACAAATCAGATTTCTAGCTCAGTGTAAACAATGAGGCCTTCCTGAAAATGGGTTGCTTGTTGATAGTGTCTGGGTAAAAGTCAACAGGCCAGGAAAGTAGAGCTCGGGAGATGTTTGAAGAATTTAAAGAATAGTGTGCTATTGCAGTTGCTGGCTTCTAAATGCCCAGTCATCACACCTGTTCTGTAAAGGAGGTGGAAGATATGTATTGCACTTAATAATGTGAACTAAGTCCTAAGGCTTGTGAGTGTTACAAAGAGGAAAACATTTATCTGCTAGCCTGAAGATGTATGGTGATATGGTAAAATATGTTTATTCCGACAGAAAAGGACTGTATATGTAATATGTTCTGAAAGCAATACACAACATAACTGAGTTAAATACACTTCTTTATAAATCCCATATAAGTGAAAAAAAAGACCATTATCTTTTCAATCAACAATGTAAAACACTCTATGCAAACTGTGATACACATTAAGAAAAACCTACAGATAATATCTATGGATTAAAATTAAGCTAATTTAATTAAAGACTGAATATAATTCTTCATCTTACCTTTTATGGATTTAAAATTAAATTGTTA